>NC_036855.1:39277610-39435271 GCF_002910315.2 Salvelinus sp. IW2-2015 | reverse complement strand
GAGAAGTGGTCTGTGGTCACCACCTGCAGAACCACTCCTTTATTGGGGGTGTCTTGCTAATTGCCTATAATTTCCACCTGTTGTCTATTCCATTTGCACAACAGCATGTGAAATTTATTGTCAATCAGTGTTGCTTCCTAAGTGGACAGTTTGATTTTACAGAAGTGTGATTGACTTGGAGTTACATTGTGTTGTTTAAGTGTTCCCTTTATTTTTTTGAGCAGTGTATATCAAACACAGGAAAATGCATTTTTACTGCACTGGGCCTTTAACACGTGTGCTTAATGAACATGGGCTGAGTATTGCATAGATGGATCTCACTTTTTGAGAGTGCAGTTTTGGTAGTTGGTAGTTAATCCAAACTACACTATACAGAGCATTCAGAAATTATTCAGACCCCTTCCCTTTTCCCACATTTTGTTACCTAACAGCCTTATTCTAAAATTGATGAAACAAAAAAAAATCCTCATCAATCTACACGCAATACCCCGTAATGACAAAGCCAAAACAGGTTTTTAGAAATGTTTGCAAATGTATTAGAAATAATAAACAGAAATACCTTATTAAAATAAGTATTCAGACCCTTTGCTATGAGACTCGAAAATAAGCTCAGGTGCACCCTGTTTCCATTGATCATCCTTGAGATGTTTCTACAACTTGATTGGAGTCCACCTGTGGTAAATTAAATTATTTTGGACATGATTTGGAAAGGCACACACCTGTCTATATAAGGACCCACAGTTGACAGTGCATGTCACAGCAAAAACCAAGCTATGAGGTCGAAGGAAATGTCCGTAGAGCTTCGAGACAGGATTGTGTCGAGGTACAGATCTGGTGAAGGGTACCAAAACATTTCTGCAGCATTGAAGGTCCTCAAGAACACAGTGGCCTCCATCATTGTTAAATGGAAGATGTTTGGCTGAGAAACTGAGAAAGCGGGGGGAATGCCCTTGGTCAGGGAGGTGACCAAGAACCCGATGGTCACTCTGACAGAGCTCCAGAGTTCCTCTGTGGAGATGGGAGAGCCTTCCAGAGGGACAATAATTTCTGCAGAACACCATCAATCAGGCCTTTATGGTAGAGTGGCCAGACGGAAGCCACTCCTCAGTTAAAGGCACATGACAGCCCACTTGGAGTTTGCCACAAGACACCTAAAGGACTCTCAGACCATGAAAAACAAGATTCTGTGGTCTGATGAAACCAAGATTGAACACTTTGGCCTGAATGCCAAGCGTCACATCCGGAGGAAACTTGGCACCATCCCTACACTGAAGCATGTTGATGGCAGCATCATGCTGTGGGGATGTTTTTCTTGAACGCGATTAAACATCTCTGGAGAGACCTGAAAATAGCTGACAGAGCATGAGAGGATCTGCAGAGAAGAATGAGAGAAACTGTCACGCCCTGACCTTAGAGAGCTGTTTTATTTCTCTATTTGGTTTCGTCAGGGTGTGATTTGGGTGGGCATTCTATGTTTTCTATTTCTTTGTTTTTGGCCGAGTGTGGTTCCCAATCAGAGGCAGGTGTCTATCGTTGTCTCTGATTGGGAATCATACTTAGGCAGCCTTTTTCCCACTTAATGTTCTGGGTAATTATTTATTTTCTGTGTGTGTTTGTGGCGCCACGGTTGCGTCACGTTTGTTTCTGTTAACCTGTTATTTTTGTGAAGGTTTCACTACGATTAAAAGAAATGTGGAATTACATGCACGCTGCGCCTTGGCTCATCTATGACAGGGAGTTTGAAGACCTGTCTCTTATACACATCTAGATGTGTATAAGAGCCATGTCACGCCCTGACCTTAGAGAGCCGTTTTATTTCTCTATTTGGTTAGGTCAGGGTGTGATTTGGGTGGGCATTCTATGTTTTCTATTTCTTTGTTTTTGGCCGAGTGTGGTTCCCAATCAGAGGCAGCTGTCTATCGTTGTCTCTGATTGGGAATCATACTTAGGCTGCCTTTTTCCCACCTAATGTTGTGGGTAATTATTTATTTTCTGTGTGTGTTTGTGTGCGCCACGGTTGCGTCACGTTTGTTTCTGTTTACCTGTTCTTTTTGTGAAGGTTTCACTACGATTAAAAGAAATGTGGAATTACATGCACGCTGCGCTGCACCTTGGCTCATCTACGACAGGGAGTTTGAAGACAGTGAACGTGACAGAAACTCCCCAAATACAGGTGTGCCAAACTTGTAGCGTCTTACCCAAGAAGACTCGAGGCTGTAATCGCTGCCAAATGTGCTTCAACAAAGTACTGAGTAAAGGGTCTGAATACTTTTTATTTTATTTTTTATTTCACCTTTATTTAACCAGGTTGGCCAGTTGAGAACAAGTTCTCATTTACAACTGCCAAGATAAAACCTGTCTCTTATACACATCTAGATGTGTATAAGGGTGGGGGGTGGTACTGTCACGCCCTGACCTTAGAGAGCCATTTTATTTCTCTATTTGGTTAGGTCAGGGTGTGATTTGGGTGGGCATTCTATGTTTTCTATTTCTTTGTTTTGGGCCACGTGTGGTTCCCAATCAGAGGCAGCTGTCTATCGTTGTCTCTGATTGGGAACCATACTTAGGCAGCCTTTTCCCACCTAATGTTGTGGGTAATTATTTATTTTCTGTGTGTGTTTGTGTGCGCCACGGTTGCGTCACGTTTGTTTCTGTTTACCTGTTCTTTTTGTGAAGGTTTCACTACGATTAAAAGAAATGTGGAATTACATGCACGCTGCGCTGCACCTTGGCTCATCTACGACAGGGAGTTTGAAGACAGTGAACGTGACAGAAACTCCCCAAATACAGGTGTGCCAAACTTGTAGCGTCTTACCCAAGAAGACTCGAGGCTGTAATCGCTGCCAAATGTGCTTCAACAAAGTACTGAGTAAAGGGTCTGAATACTTTTTATTTTATTTTTTATTTCACCTTTATTTAACCAGGTTGGCCAGTTGAGAACAAGTTCTCATTTACAACTGCCAAGATAAAACAAAGCAGTGCGACAAAACCAACAACACAGAGTTACACATAAACAAATGTACAGTCAATAACACAATACTTATGTAAATGTAATATTGCATTTTTTTGTTTTTAATACATTTGCAAAAAATCTAAAAACCTGTTTTTGCTTTGTAATTATGGGTTATTTTGTGTAGAATAATGAGAAAATAAACTATTTAATCAATTTTCAAAATGTGGAAAAGGTCAAGGGGTCTGAATACTTTCAGAATGCACTGTATATAGAAAAGTATGTGGCCACCCCTTCAAATTAGTGTATTCGGCTATTTCAGCCACACCCGTTGCTGACAGGTGTATAAAATCGAGCACACAGCCATGCAATCTCCATAAACAAACATTGGCAGTAGAACGGCCTCACAAAAGAGCTTAGTGACTTTCAACTTGGCACCGTCATAGGATGCCACCTTTTACATCAAGTCAGTTCGTCAAATTTCTGCCCTTCTAGAGCTGCCCCGGTCAACTGTAAGGGCTATTATTGTAAAGTGGAAATGTCTAGGAGCAACAACGGCTCAGCCGCGAAGTGGTAGGCACACAAGCTCACAGAACAGGACCGCCGAGTGCTGAAGCGAGTAGCGCATAAAATTGTCTGTTCTCGGTTGCAACACTCGCTACCGAGTTCCAAACTGCCTCTGGAAGCAGAAGAGCTGATCGTCGGGAGCTTCATGAAATGGGTTTCCATGGCCAAGCTCGCCACCGTTGGACTCTGGAGCCGTGTAAACGCGTTCTCTGGAGTGATTAATTACGCTTCACCACCTGGCAGTCTGATGGATGAATCTGGGTTTGGTGGATGACATGAGAACGGTACCTGCCTGAATGCATAGTGCCAACTGTAAAGTTTGGTGGAGGAGGAATAATGGTCTGGGGCTGTTGTTTCAGGCTAGGAAATCTTAACGCTACAGCATACAATAACATTCTAGATGATTCTGTGCTTCCAACTTTGTGGCAACAGTTTGGGGAAGGCCCTTTCCTGTTTCAGCATGAAAATGAGGTCCATATAGAAATGGTTTGTCGAGATTGGTGTGGAAGAACATGACTGGCCTGCACAGAGCCCTGACCTCAACCCCATTGAACACCTTTGGGATGAATGGGAACGCCGACTGCGAGCCAGGCCTATTCGCCCAATATCAGTGCCCGACCTCACTACTGCTATTGTGGCTAAATGGAAGCAAGTCCCTGCATCAATGCTCCAACATCTAGTGGAAAGCCTTCCCAGAAGAGTGGAGGCTGTTACAGCAGCAAAGGGGGAACCAACTCCATATAAATTCCCATGATCTTGGAATGAGATGTTCGACGAGCAGGTGTCCACATACATTTGGTCATGTAGTGTATATTATTCCATTGTTTTGGAGGTCATTAAGTCTTTGTAAACAAACAATGTATAGCTTCACAATATGTTTTATTGAATGCAGCCTACTTCAAACCTGTCCCAGCCGTTACATGTATTTGAACAATTCCAGAGATAGCACACCTGATTCAACTCATCAACTAATCATCAAACTAGTTCAGCACTACAACATATTTGTGAAACATCTGGGGGTCCCAAAAGTGAGATTTGAAAAGTACTGCTCTAATGGACTAGGATTCCATGCATCCATAGCTATCCGAAACTTTTGGTTGTGCTCCTCCGTCTCTAACTCACACATGTCCCTCTGTCTCCCCCTGCAGGGAAAGCTGGTGAAGTACTTCAGTCGCCAGCTGTCCTGTAAGGTGAGAGTGGCCTCACAGGAGGACAGCACTGAGCTACAGGACTTCCCCAGACTGGGACACTGGTTCCGCATCGTCAACCTGAGGAAGGAGGTCACTGAGGTACATTGATTTACATCCACGTATCACTATCATCGCAAGGAATACCTTCTTACAAATAGCCGATGGTCTGCACAATTTGTGCAAGTAAGATTAAGGGAAAACAAGAAAATAGTTATGTTTTTAGTATTGAAATCCCTCTGGCAATAGGATGAAAGACACTATATGGGTCTGGGCCAAGGGTGTTACCCTGGTAGTGTAGCCGATGTGAAATGGCTAGATAGTGCTCTATGCAAGACAGAGGCTGAAACATTACCTTTTTCATGGGAGACTTTTCTTAACATTGAATAAAACATAGGACTAGAATAAGGCTCAGATGGCTTTCGCTTCTCTTCATGAGGATTGAATGGATCTAAATGCATAACTGCTATAGGCCATACATTCAGGTAGGCTGCCACCAACAAGGTTACGTGTTGTCATAAATGCGACATATCTGTGCAGAACACTTCTATATGGGAAAAATCAAACTGACGCATTAAAATAATTTGAAAGAAATGATGGGGTGCAACATGGTAATGTCAGGAATTTGACACAAATATGTCAGGTATAACAGTAGGCTATAACCACTTGATCAAAAGATTCAAATTGGGATTTCAGCAATGTAATAATCAAGACTTTATTTGACAAAGGAGAAAGATTTGTTGGGGCAAGGAGAGGGACGGAAGCAACACGGTTACAATAGGAATGGAGCCACTCAGTGTCAGTGTGACTAGACCAGGGCCTGTATTTACCAAGTGTCTTATGGTAGGAGTGCTGATGTAGGATAAAGGATTTCCAAGTCCATGTAATGATAAGCATGTAAGAGGCAAACCTGGTCTTATATCAGCGTTCTCTGATACTCTTTGTAAATACGGGCCCAGGAGTGTTAGTAGTCTGTTGGTTTTCGTTTCCCCCCCCCCTTTAAATTAGTGTCTGATTTAGACCTGGGAAACCAGGTATGCTGACTCCCTGTGTGGGAGAAATGTAAACCTGCAGTCGCTATTGCCTGCAATAACTGGAATTTGACTCATAGTACTTGAGTGTTACTCAGGGTGCCAGTCTGTTTCTGCTTTTTTTGCCAGCTCCTTATGGAGTTGTCCATGACAACGGAGTAGGCAAAAGCACAAACAGATCTGGGACCAGGTTACTTGTGTGTGTTCTGTAGGAGATGGATCCGGGCGACGTGACTCTGGTGGGGCTGCTGGAGATGAGTGATGAGCAGGTGTGTGAGGCCATGGAGAGGTTCGGAGCCAACGACGAGGAGTGTGCCCGGCTCAACGCCTCTCTGTCCTGCCTCAGGAAGGCCCACCAGTCAGGTAGGAACCCGACACACACGAAGGGAGGGAGAGAGAGAGGGAGGGAGGGAGGAAAGGCGAGAGGGAGGAAAGGCGAGAGGGAAGAAAGGCAGACAGTGGGGACAAGTCAGGTAGGGCCCTAACACATGCAATCGCTGAGGAAGGGACAGAGAGAGGGAGGGCACTCTGGAATGTAACCGTGACTCTTCTCCAGGTTATTATTGCCTCAGCAAGGCCCACAGCCAGTTCTTGGCAAGCTTTCAGTGAGTGTACTATACAGTAGCCTCATACTACCATCCTGATCTCGCGAGCTTACGTATGTTTCTCTACAAGCTACACGCAAAACATATTTATGTAGCTCGTGAGATCAGGATTGTAGTACTAGGCTATCTATAGTACAGTTCATGAGGAGTTTTCATAATATGGTGAATGTCGCCCCCTGTTGACCAGATTTTGCAGCACATTATAAATTCAGTAGGATGCGGTCTCAGAAATGTGCCTTCAGTGTGGAAACTGTCAAATAAAACATTTAGAAGTGGGTCATTGTTTGATATGGGGATATTATGTGTTTGTTCACAATGAGGGCTGGAGTTTACAATGAATGGTAGGATTGAATCTGTTGATTCTGCTAGTTTATTGTGTTGTGTTAGTGCTGGACTAGGGCAAAATCCTGCAAGGTTCAAATAATACAAGGCTTGATTTGGCAAAAGCCCAGAATGGAACAGAAAGGGAAATATCTAGAAAATATCTTGGAGATAAATGATCGATATTGAGTCATTAATAACTCTTGCCATTATTGTATTAATTAAGCATTAGTCTCTCTGCCCTCATATACTGTAACAACTAGAGCTAGTCAACCCCTTATCTGTGACTGAGTGATATTCTCATAGTAGTCTTGTCTCCTCATTCCTCTCCATGGGTGTATCTCAATTGTTAAAAGGCTCTCCTCGCCTCCTTTTCTTAATCTCCACCGTGGTAAAATAATCAGACAGGTAAAACATTTTGCTTTCACCTGTCCAGTGTTTTCAGATTAGCATAGATGAAGGGTGGATACGAGGAGAGGAGGCTGCTGTAGATCAGTGGTTCCCAACCAGGGTTACTAGGACCCTGGGGGTACTTGGCCTATCCACAAGGGGTACTTGAGAAGATTAATGAGACCATAGGCCCACTGGTAAAATGCACATGAAGGGGTACTTCAGTGGTACTCAGGGCAGAGCAACATTTTGTTGGTGGTACTGTAACTGAGAAAGGTTGGGAACCACTGCTGTAGACTATTGTGATGCACACTCTGAGCACACAGGGCATTTAGTCCAATGCTACTTTGTCCAATAGAGGGCAGCACAGACCACGTGTTTATTTTCTGAACTGAGCAGCATAGTGTTGTAGTGTTGCGGGCTGAACAGAAGGGGGCACTAGACCATCAGGAAACCAGCACTATCACTAGGTTTGATAACAAGGTTTGATAACCTGTCATGTTATGCGTGTGTGTTCCTCCTACACACACATACACACACGCACACACACCTACATGTTTGAATTAATGCCCACCAGATGTGTCTCTCATATGTTTCACTGGGAATACTTTAGGACATGTTGTCAAGCCAAGTTGAGAATAGTTGCATTGTCACTGCAGTGTTCTCCTCATTAAAGCCATAATACACAGTCTGTTTTCTTTTCTCCAAATGAAAAAAAGACTGCAGATCTTGCTTCAGGAAAACCTGTTCACGTACCAAACTGTTGTCAGATAACACAACACCCCGTCGGCCCAAATGCTCATCATCGGCTCACTTCCCTTCTCTCCTTTGATTCTACACACAGCTAACTCCAGTAATAATAATAATAATAATGAATTGGATTTATATAGCACCTTTTTACCAACTGAGGTGCACAAAGTGCTTTACATACTGTAGTAAGGGGGAAACATACCTCATTCACCACTAATGTGTGGCACCCACTTGGGTATTGCACGGCAAACATTTTTTGTTCCAGAACGCTCAGCTAGCATGGTGGAGCGGTAAGGAGTGATATATGCCAATTAGGATTGAGGGTAAGGTTAGGTGGCCATGATGGAATGGGGCCAGGTCACCGGGGTTAACACCCCTACTTTTGTGTGTGTGTGTGTGTGTGTGTGTGTGTGTGTGTGTGTGTGTGTGTGTGTGTGTGTGTGTGTGTGTGTGTGTATGTGTATCCAGCCACTATCTCACCCATTCCAGAGCCTATTCAACACCCACAGGTTACAATGAACTGCCTACTGCCCTGCGTAGGGTGCCATGGGATTTTTAACGACCACAGAGAGTCAGGGCATCCGTTTAACATCCCATCCGAAAGATGGCACCCTACGCAAGGCAGTAGGCAGGTTCATTGTAACCTGTGGGGAACCTTGAATAGGTTCTGGGCTGGAGTGAGATGGCTGGACACACACACACACACACAACACACACACACACACACACACACACACACACACACACACACACACACACACCACACACACACCACACACACACACACACTGGTCTGGCCTGGTCTGTGTGTCTGTTCCTGAGGCATGATTAGATTGCAGCCGGTAGCTGATTGGCGGCTGAGTTCTGACTTCCTCCACAGGAGCCGGCCAGGCGGTAGGACGCCCATACGGGTCCAGCTGGGTGTGTGTGTCCTTGTGTTTGTCCTTCTTCTGTGTGTATGTTTTGTGTGTCTGTGTGTCTGTCTGTCTCTCTCTCTCTCTCGCTCTCTGTGTGTGGGTGCATGCGTGTTTGTGCGTCAAGCTGAAAGATTATCACACATAGGCTAGGTGTATACATGAAATAGATGCAACCAGCCCAACTCACCCCAGGTATATATTAGATAGCAATGCACAACATGGATAACTAAGACTGTAGCTCTGTGTTATACAGACAGTTCCATTAGAAAATGCTGCTACTACTGCTGTGCTTGTTCTCCAGTCCTCCTGGTTCACAAAGGCAGCACAGGCGCTGGACACACACAGACACACTTGTACGGGCACACACACACACACACACACACACACACACACACACACACACACATACACACACACACACACACACACACACACTAATGGGCTCTTTTCAAACGAATGGCTGGAGAGAGGTGTGAATGTAATAGCAACACCACACACTGCGCTGCTGCTATAAGGGCCACTCATACTCAGAGCGAAGGGGAGAGAAAGGCCTATTCTATCTCCCAGCCTCAGCCCTTTCTTTAAACCTGAAGGGAAAGAATATAACCACCACTACACCATCACGCTCAGCCACCACTTTTAAATATTACATTTTTAAATTATCTGAGAGGAACGGGGTCCGTTGGGAGGATTCGTCATCGTCCTCTATGGAAGCCTGTCTTTGTAACTCCTACGCAGAACATGAGTACGCAGAATATTCTCTTGCCTCGAATCACATGAAAAAGTAATAATTGTCACATTATTTTGTAATGACTCTTAAGGCCATCGCAGACTTTGTTGGCCAGCACTTCTGTTTTTTTGACAAGACAGTGACTAATAAAGACTTTGCGGTGTACAGGATTTGTAACCTCACTCGGACTCTTCAGCTTGAACTGTCTCCACCCGCACAGCTGAATTGCTATCTTTTTGGTGGCGTAGCTGGTTAAGATGTTTGCAAAGGGATGGTAAACGCCCCACTGGGCACACTACATCCTTTCAATGTGGCTAATTGGGTCATATTTAGTTGAGATGTTGATCAATGAGATTACAACCTATATTCACCCACTGAAAAAGACAGCTAAAAGTTAGATGAATATCCAATGTGTTGGTCTAAAAGCAAAACCAAATTCCATTTGAAAAACAATGTCAGATTTTTGGTTTAGTTGTCACCAAAATATCTATTACTGCTCTTTCAACCATTTTAAAAGCACAGCAAAGTTAAAATGTTTAGATATTAGAGATACTTCGAGATACTCTGAATGATCGGCTATGAAAAGCCAACTGACATTTACTCCTGAGGTGCTGACCTGTTGCACCCTCGACAACCACTGTGATTATTATTATTTGACCCTGCTGGTCATCTATGAACATTTGAACATCTTGGCCGTGTTCTGTTATAATCTCCACCCGGCACAACCAGAAGAGGACTGGCCACCCCTCATAGCCTGGTTCCTCTCTAGGTTTCTTCCTAGGTTCTGGCCTTTCTAGGGAGTTTTTCCTAGCCACTGTGCTTCTACACCTGCATTGCTTGCTGTTTGGGGTTTTAGGCTGGGTTTCTGTACAGCACTTTGTTACATCAGCTGAAGTAAGAAGGGATTTATAAATCAATTTGATTGATTGTTCAATGCCATAAGAGATTCTGTGCAGATTATTACAGGAATTGTGACGATCTCTACTGACCTGCGCTTTATATGATTAGATAAGAAGAAATGTAGTTACTGTAACATCAAAATGTGGCCGTGGATGTGTTATTCATTTTAAGGTTGAATGTTACATTAGTTTGTAAGATAGCCTTAACTTTAGGCTATCTACTGTAATCAAAGGTAATATTGAGTTGTGTTTGGTTGACAATGCAACCACATATCAACATTTACATTTATCTTCTGCTTGGATAGTTCCATCTGTGCCACTGACTTAGTCTGGATTCAATTCCAGTTTGTCTACAAATTAATAATTGATAGGTTCGATTCAAGTCTCCATCTCAACCAAAAATCTAAGTTATAGAATATGACTAAATCAAATCAAACTTCAAATGAACTTCATATAAACTTTTCTTCATCTTCTTCATATGTTGATATTTGTTTGCGTTGACAACCAAATATAATTAAATATCCCTAAATATCATTACATTTGAAATCAACCAGAGGTTAAAACCCTATGCATATTGTATTGTCTATTTTTAGTTTAATTCTTAGTTTAATTCCAACAATTGCAGTTGATGACTTTGCAAATGCTATATACAGTTGAAGTCGGAAGTTTACATACACATAGGTTGGAGTCATTAAAACTCGTTTTTCAACCACTCCACAAATTTCTTGCTAACAAACTATAGTTTTGGCAAGTCGGTTAGGACATCTACTTTGTGCATGACACAAGTCATTTTTCCAACAATTGTTTACAGACAGATTATTTCACTTATAATTCACTGTATCACACATTCCAGTGGGTCAGAAGTTTACATACACTAAGTTGACCGTGCCTTTAAACAGCTTGGAAAATTCCTGAAAATTATGTCATGGCGTTAGAAGCTTCTGATATGCTAATTGACATCATTTGAGTCAATTGAAGGTGTACTTGTGGATGTATTTCAAGGCCTACCTTCAAACCCAGTGCATCTTTGCTTGACATCATGGGAAAATCAAAAGAAATCAGCCAAGATCTCAGAAAAAGAATTGTAGTCCTCCACAAGTCTGTTTCATCCTTGGGAGCAATTTCCAAACGCTTGAAGGTACCACGTTCATCTGTACAAACAATAGTACGCAAGTATAAACACCATGGGACCACGCAGCCATCATACCGCTCAGGAAGGAGACGCGTTCTGTCTCCTAGAGATGAATGTACTTTGGTGCGAGAAGTGCAAATCAATCCCAGAACAACAGCAAAGGACCTTGTGAAGATGCTGGAGGAAACGGGTACAAAAGTATCTATATCCACAGTAAAACTAGTCCTATATCGACATAACCTGAAAGGCTGCTCAGCAAGGAAAAAGCCACTGCTCCAAACCGCCATAAAAAAGCCAGACTACGGTTTGCAACTGCACATGGGGACAATTTTGGAGAAATGTACTCTGGTCTGATGAAACAAAAATAGAATTGTTTGGCCATAATGACCATTGTTATGTTTGGAGGAAAAAGGGGTAGGCTTGCAAGCTGAAGAACACCATCCCAACCGTGAAGCACAGGGGTGGCAACATCATGTTGTGGGGGTGCTTTTCTGCAGGAGGGACTGGTGCACTTTACAAAATAGATGGCATCATGAGGCAGGAAAATGATGTGGATATATTGAAGCAACATCTCAAGACATCATTCAGGAAGTTAAAGCTTGATCAGAAATGGGTCTTCCAAATGGACAATGACCCCAAGCATACTTCCAAAGTTGTGGCAGAATGACTTAAAGACAACAAAGTCAAGGTATTGGAGTGGCCATCACAAAGCCCTGATCTCAATCCTATAGAAAATGTGTGTGCAGAACTGAAAAAGCAAGGAGGCCTACAAACCTGACTCAGTTACACCAGCTCTGTCAGGAGGAATGGGACAAAATTCACCCAATTTATTGTGGGAAGCTTGTGGAAGGCTACTCGAAACGTTTGACCCAAGTTAAACAATTTAAATACTAATTGAGTGTATGTAAACTTCTGACCCACTGGGAATGTGATGAAAGAAATAAAAGCTGAAATACATCATTCTCTCTACTATTATTCTGACATTTCACATACAATAAAGTGGTGATCCTAACTGACCTAAGACAGGACATTTTTACTAGGATTAAATGTCAGGAATTGTGAAAAACTGAGTTTAAATGTATTTGGCTAAGGTGTATGTAAACTTCCGACTTCAACTGTAGGCCTAAATATCATAATTGATGTGTGATGAAGTATGGTAACATTTTACTTGCTCCCTTGACTTCGATAGCAAAAGTGAATCTATTTAGTTTTTAAGGGGAGATTTCTCAACAATCATGCTCATTGCTAATAGTTAGTAATAAATATCAAAGCTAAGTAGGGCTGGGCTTGGTTAAAACCTTGGATGGGAGTCTAAAGGGTAGCAGTTGATAGATCAATCCTCCAGTAGGAGATGCTGCCCAGACTGCCTTGTCTTCTTCTGATAGTGTGTATAAAAAAATCTGACATTGTTTTAAAGGTACAAATTCAACATATATATAACATTTGATTACCATGATGACATAATCCTGTGGTTGAAATTTCACCCTCGAAAAACAGCAGTTTACGTTGATGACTTTTTAAAAATCCGACGTATTTTCCACGTAGATTCCACGTCACAATACATTGACAAATTACATTGAAGCAACGTTAATTCCACCATTTTGTGCCCAGTGGGGTTTGTTTGCGAGACAGAGGTCCCGCGTTTCAGTCTCTGTGTGAGCTTGTTAATGGGGAAGATGTATGGTTAAGGAAGTACAGTGATGTCTGTCACAGTTGCATACATAAAAAGGTTTTAAAGGTTCAAATAGAGAAACGTAACGCATAAATGCATAGTAAAAAGTGAGCTAAGTAATACACTTAGAGTAAATGAGAATGTCAGCTATTAAGAACACTTAGAATAGTTTATTACGTTAAAAACAAATGCAAGGTGATTGTTGCTTTCAACAAAGCTCTTGGTTTGTATATCAGCGCACAAGTTGCTTTAGTAATGACTCATATTATTCCAGCTAGGGGCTCGTCAGTTGGTCCTCTGTGTTGCTGCAATATCCACACATTCTATGACCCAGCATGCCCCTCTTCAGGCACCCACGCACGCACGCACGCACGCACGCACGCACGCACGCACGCACACACACACACACACTGTAAACCAGACATCCTGCCTTGTCCTTACTAATAGTATTGATCTAGCCCTAACGCTGAGAGCTAAGTTTACATGAGAGAGACAATTCGTGCCCTGAAGTTAGTCTCAGATTCAGTATCTGTCCTCACTCATCTTTTCATCATTAAACGGACTGTCCCCACGCTTGCCATGCCTTAAGACCGGTTCAATTACATTCACCATTAATTGGCTTCAAATGCCATCTTTGAGTATAGAAAAAAAGGAGAGAGGAGAGGAGAGCAGAGGCGTATGGGAGAAGAGACAAGGAGAGGAGATGACAGTACAGGAGAGGAAGAGAGGAGGAGTGAATGGGGAAGGGAAAGGAAGGAGCAGCGAAGAAAAGTGGATAAGAGGAGAGGGAAGCATTATGGTAGAAGAGGAGAGAAGGAGAGGGAAGGAGTATGGTAGAAGAGGAGAGGAGGAGAGGGAAGCATTATGGTAGAAGAGGAGAGGAGGAGAGGGAAGCATTATGGTAGAAGAGGAGAGGAGGAGAGGGAAGGAGTATGGTAGAAGAGGAGAGGAGGAGAGGGAAGGAGTATGGTAGAAGAGGAGAGGAGGAGAGGGAAGGAGTATGGTAGAAGAGGAGGGAAGGAGTATGGTAGAAGAGGAGAGGAGGAGAGGGAAGGAGTATGGTAGAAGAGGAGAGGAGGAGAGGGAAGGAGTATGGTAGAAGAGGAGAGGAAAGATGTATGGTAGAAGGGATGAGAGGAGTATGGCAGAAGAGAAGGGGAGAGGAGGAGAGGGAAGGAGTATGGTAGAGGAGAAGAGAATAAGGGGAGAGGAGAGCAAGTTTCTTCCAGTTATGAGAGGAGAATGAAGAGCGAGAATAAGAGAGAGAAATTAGGGGATGTTCACAGATGCCAGAAGGTGGAGCAACAACTTTTAGGTTACCTATCATCTGGACAATGATAGATTAGTTAGCCAACATAAAGTGCTGTCTAGCTACTGATGATGCTGTAAGAACCACCGTCGTCCACAGTCATCCCATTCAAAAGACAAATTAAAAAACAATCCTTCCAGGGATTCTTCCCGAGGAGCATATGGCATCCTTTCACAAAGCGTTTATCCCAAATGCCACCCTATTCACTACTTTTGACCAGAGCCCTATGGGCCCTATGTAGGGAATAGGGTGTCATTTGCCATGCAGCCTTATTATGGCAGTTTAATGGACCAGATAGAATCCCAGTGGCCTTTCTCTGCCATTTACCACACAACAGCCAAAGCCTGGTCCTAATTAGTCCAATTTGTATGCTGTTAACCACCTTTTCTCCCACCACTCTCCCCATGTAAAGATCTCCTATTGACAATGGGGATGTATAATGTGTTGGCCATTTACCAAAAATCATTATCTTGGATAATTACTCATACAGTACGTCTCCTCTGACTGGTGTATTGTTGGGCTAAAGTGTTGTGAAGCACTATGGAGATAATTCAGGCTACTGTACTGTATAGGGCCTCTGCTACTGCAAAGTGACAACACAGAGAAAACTGGCTGCACATGCCACTCTACAGACAGATGGAACCAAAGTACTAGAATGAATGGGCTTTGGAACATTTGTGAGCTATAGGCTCATAGGGTGCAACATAACGTGATTGTAAGCTATGGGGGAGTCTGGTTGGGCAATAGGGAGCCCCATAGAGAAGGATTAAATGGGATAAAGAAGAGAATGAACAATATACGTATATATATTTTGTTGTTGTTATTACAAGTGAGATCACATGAACTAACTGCAGTCAAGTTCTGTTACAATTTTGATAAACCATTTGCTAAGACTTATATTGAATTTTATGCCACTGTTCTATCTATCACTGCATAGATTGTCTGAGACTCATCTCTTACCAATCAGAGGATCAAAGCCATTGACTAATTTCCCGAAAATGGCACGTTACCAGAGATACTTTGGAGGAGATGGGTTACTCCATTGGAATCATATTAACAGCCATTTTGTAAGTTGCCCATGCGTCATTAATAGGCCGTGTGGTGCATGCTGGGCGATTCTGGGATAAGGAGAGCACTCCTTCAAGGAGTGAATGGGACTCAATTGGGCGTAAACTCAAAAACCCAACATTAGCATGAATTTCGTGAACAAGTACATTACACATCTTTTCTGAGATGTGAGATAATTAACTTGTTGTAATATAATATAGCTTTGGAATGGTGACATTAGTTACTTTAGAGGAAAATAGGCTGATTTCTCGACTGATAGCCTGACTTTGAGAAGGGATTGTGTGACGATTTGCTTAGCAACTGAATGATGCAGCATGACAACATGAATGCGATTGGTCGACAGTGTGATGGGTGGGGTGTTATATGTTCCTTCATTCATTGCCCAATAGGATTCTTATCTCCTCCAGTCTCGATCTCAGGCTTTACACACTTGTGTTCAGGCTCTGGCCCAACTCATTGGTTTCTGGGATGAATCAGAATAGTTTTTTGAATGTGTTCACATACACACGACGAGGAGATAAATTCCAGACTCATCGTGGAGAAGAAGCGTTAGTGGGCTTGGCGTTTGGCCAGAGCGAAGTGGATGGGTAGCCGAGCAAGGAAAATACTAGTATGGTTAGGAAAATTAAAGGAAAAATAAGCAGTTGAAACAATAACAAAGCGCCTCCCCGCCCCTGTTTCGGTAAAAAGCTGAGGGATGGGGCTGGAGAAATGTAACCACTCTCAAATTCATAGACAGCGCTATGGATGCAAGGACCATGTTTTGAGGCTATAAAGTGTTTGTTTACATTTACTTTGTTTACAAACATGGGAGTAAAACAAGCTTATATTTTGGGTTCTGATGGGGTACGACAGTTAAACAAAGCTCGTGTGGCATTAATAAATGATACTCTTCAAGAATCAGTGGGTACATATCATTAATGGATACATTCAAAAATGGATGTAGCATCTGCAGATTGCCTCTTTAAGTCATTAATGAGGCAATGTTTTTATGTATCTGATTACACTCCATTCTCTCTCTACTGTATAGGCCTTCCCAGAACTGTCACTTCACAGGGTTCTAGCCCTGACAACAGAATGAAAAGACTCCAAGGAAATGGATACTCTAAGACGTGGACTATTCACACTATTCATCAGTTACATGGATGTCTGCAAACAATATTGGATTATGCAGGTCTTGTGTTTAATTCATGGCTGGGCTGTGATTTGATCTGAAGCCTTTGGTAATTTGACTAAAATCCTCCTCAGTATTGCGGGCTTTGTGTGTGTGTGTGTGTGTGTGTGTGTGCGTGTGTGTGTGTGTGTGTGTGTTTCGTCATCATCTATATTTACAGACCTAGTGTCAGTTTACTGGCATTCAAGGGTGAAGAAGGCTCTTTGATGATTTCGAAACATTTCAAGTGAGGAGATGCCAAACGTTTTAATATCCAGTGGCTTGATTGCCATATGTTTTTGCTGATGAAGGATGCTTGAGGGTGGGTCATCCTCCCCTTCTATTCCTTTCTGAGCAGTTGAGGAGCGCTCCGTCTGGTTCTTTTCCCGTTGCATCCCGGTCTTGTCTGAGGAGTTTGGTGCACTGTGCAGCACACTTTCAGAGTCCCCACAGTGTGTCCTTGCGTGTGTTTGAAGTGCAGGAAGGAGGCTGGTGCCTCTCCAGGAGAGAGTAGAGCACAGAGGTACTCCATTAAACAGGCCGTCTCCCAATACCACCCCAATACCCCTGTATACTGTTTAACCCCGTATACAGTTCTCCTCGATCATTAGAAGTCTCTCTCATCTCAGGGGTTAACTCATGTGGCCTTGCTTATGCATGAAGTTGATTCATATGCAACACCATGAGTAACTATGTGCAAAGTTGTATTATTGTATGTTGAGACTGAGTGCAGCACTGATAGTGATTGTGTGTAGGAGATCCATGCAAGCAGACAGTAGCCTATATGATCAGATCGTAAAACTTTCCATAGTGTTGTTTATCTGAACAACAGATCATTACGTCCACCATAGAACTGCAATGACTAATTCTAATGTCCTGTGCAGTTTGAACTCTGGCCTGGCTGTAAAATACCCCTCTAAAATACAGACTGGACCGCTAGTCGTGAGGGATGTCTTTTAACAACCAACCCGTCTCCCAGTCCCAGTCTGTGCCTATGAGTGGAAACATCCCTTAGGACTCCTATAGTCTATGTACACTGAGTGTACAAACATGAGGAACACCTTCCTAATATTGTTTTGCACCCCCTATTGCCCTCAGAACAGCCTCAATTTGTCAGGGCATGGAATCTACAAGGTGTCGAAAGCATTCCACAGGGATGCTGGTCCATGTTGACTCCGCACAGTTGCTGGTCCATGTTGACTTCCCACAATTGTGTCAAGTTGACAGGATGTCCTTTGGGTGGAGGACCATTCTTGATACACACAGGAAACTGTGGAGTGTGAAAAAACATTTCTTGACACACTCAAACCGGTGCACCTGGCACCTACTACCTACCATACCCCGTTCAAAGGCTTTAAAATCTTTTGTCTTTCCCATTCACCCTCTGAATGGCACACATACACAATCCATGTGTCAATTGTCTCAAATCCTTCTGTCTCCTCCCATTCATCTACACTGATTGAAGTGGATTTAACAGGTGACATCAATAAGGGATCATAGCTTTCAGCTGGTCAGTCTTTGTCATGGAAAGAGCAGGTGTTCCTAATGTTTTGTACACGCAGTATATACTGTACTCTACTATGCCGGGGGCACTGTTTGTCTCTCGCTGTGCGTGGTTGGAGTGTTGTGCGTGGTGTCTGTGTGTGTATACTGTACTGTCCTGAGGAGTGTCTCAGTCAGACGCAGAGGGAACATGTACATTCGTGCTAAGGATAAACTTTGATCCCTGACCTAAGACGAGAGGCCCTAAGAAGACGCTTAGTCGCTCACTCTTGTTACTTCAGCCCTCTCCCTCTCTCTCTCCTCTCCCAATGTGTCTCCCTCTACTCCACATCTCTCTATCCCTCTCCTTGTTCCTCCAGAAGTCTCTGGTGGGCTTGTCTTAAAACATCACAGGGAAGAAATACTCAGAAGGAATACTTTTTTTCCTTCAATACCTTCGGGAGAATGCATAGCCATTAGTGTTGTTGAGCTAATTCGGATGGATACTGCGTTCACATCAGAGTTGAGTTTTAGAGACTGTGATTAGTACAATGGCTGGGTCTCTGATGGACAGAAAGAGAGAGGAAACAAACAATATTTTCGCCATCTTTTTATCGAATCAATTAAACGTTTGTTTCCTTCTCTTTTCTTTCAAGAACAACTCGAGGATGACTCATTGCCCAATAACGGAGGTGAATATTTCCATTTAAGCTGAAAATATAATTTCTCTCTTCTCTGCTCTCCCAAACCAAACTCCTCTGTCTCACTTATTCAACATGAACCTCATCTCCAGCTTCTCATCTAATGTTTAGGGATCAAGGTGGCTGTGGTTAATCAAGCATCACTCTCCTCTACTCCTCTCCTATCTGAGCCCATGCTACAGTACATCTGCTATTTATGTTAGATCCATGCTCTCTCGCTTTTTTGCTCTATCATCACGCCATTTCTTTCTAATCAAATTTGAGTTTTTAATTATCCTTAAATGACATGTATAAATGTAAATAATTAAGCAGAGTCAAGGTATCAGGTAATTGTTTGTGGTTAAATGTTATCTGTAACATGTTCCTCCTCCACAGCAGGCAGCCATGCCAAGCAGGACTGGTCCATCCAGTGGCCCACCTCCGAGTCTGGCAAGGAGAACACTCCCTTCCCCTCTCCAGAACCCAGCCAGTGGGTCCGCTTCCAGCTCTCCCAAAGCCCCATGGTCCAGGCAAAGTACAACCAGCAGCACCACAGCCAGTGCCACAGCCCCCAGTCATTGCTACCCTATCCGTATGGCCCCTATGTCCAGCCAGACCGCCTCACCGTGGACAGCCACCTGGGACTGGGGGCCTTCCCCCCCATGGACATGGGTCATCGATCCCTGCCACCCTCGCCCCGTCAGAGGCACTTTGCCCACACCCCTCCCCGGACTCCACTGGTGGTGAACACCATGACCCCCCCGGGCACGCCCCCCATGAGGCGCAGAAACAAGGTGAAGGCCCCCGGGACGCCCCCACCCCCCAGCCGAAAGCTCATCCACCTGCTGCCGGGCTTCACGGCGCTGCACCGCTCCAAGTCACACGAGTTCCAGCAGGGCAACCGCATAGGCCTGGAGGCAGCTGACACACAGACACTCAAGTGAGTCTTTTTTTATTTTTTATTTTTTTACATCTGGATCCTTTAGGTTAGAAAACTATTTTGCAAGGCACCACACAGGGTGACCTGCCCACATGATACAACAGCCATTTTGAGTAAATTGTCAGTAATGGCAATTATTGTGATAAAGTGTTTGACTTTTGTGGGGCTATTAGTCGACTACAATAACAACAATTGTGCTTTTGGTTGTGATTTTAGAGCAGTTTGTTTGTTGTACCAACAAGTTTGATTCTGCTGGGGGACAAGGGTTTCAATTAGTTTATGGATAAAGAGAGAGAGCTTGCAGTCAGTACAATAAAACTAAAGCATGGGCCTTTGAGTGGCATAGTGGTCTAAGGCACTGCATCGCAGTTGCTAGCTATGCCACTAGAGATCCTGGTTCGAGTCCAGGCTCTGTCGCAGCTGGCTACGACCGGGAGACCAATGGGGCAGCACACAACTGGCCCAGCGTCGTCCAGGTGAGGGAAGGGTTTGACCGGCAGGGATGTCCTTGTCCCATCGCGCTCTAGCGACTCCTGTGGCGTGCCGGGACATTGGTGTGGCTGGCTTCCGGGTTAGGCGGGCATTGTGTCAAGAAGCAGTGCGGCTTGGTTGGGTTGTGCTTCAGAGGACGCGTGGCTCTCGACCTTCGCCTCTCCCAAGTCCTTACGGGAGTTGCAGCGATGAGACAAGACTGTAAATACCAATTGGATACCATGAAAAAGGGGTCAAAGTTACAAAAATGTTTTATATAATATATATATGTTTTTATAATAAAACATGTACAATTATAAGTAGTGGAGTTTAACTTGCTTCAAGAGGTGGTCCACTTGAGGCACACTTTAAACTTTCAGAATCTGATTTCTAGCCCTCTGACACAGCAAGTATTTAAACAATAGTAAGATTAAGTTTTATTTAAGACAGAGGCCACTCCCAGGAAAACAACTCAATCTTGCATTTACTGTCGAACTGTTTTAATAAATTAAGAATAATATTAAGATAGACTTCTATATAAAAGAGAGGAAGAGGGCACTCATAGGAAATATTGTATTGTCTCTAACTGCATTTAATAAAACACTTAGACAATAAATGCAAGATGGAGCTCCTTTCTGCTTCTCTCTCTCTCTCTCTCTCTCTCACTCACAGTACTTTATTTACTCCTCTATCTTCCTGCCCGAGGCCCAATCAGCTTAATTCGTTCAGTTTAATTCACGTCCACCAGCGCCCGTAGAAAAACAATGGCCTGTCAACAGAACAGAGATAACAGAGAGCTTGGCTGGGAGCAAAGCGCTGAGTTCCTGACCAAACCGACCGTGCGTCTGGTCTGGTGCAATGCTGATCAGATCAGCTTGTATCCTCTACTAACGGGCCAGGCCAGAGAGGATCCACCAGAGTACCTAGCGTAATCAAGAACCATCAGCAGTCAGGAAAGTGCCCCTCAGGAGAGTAACAGTCATTTTTATAATACAATTATGACAGTGGCCCATCGTTGCCTACTTGGTGAGTTAATATTTGGAGGTTATATTCCTTCTTTATGACCGCCATCTGGGTTGTGTTCTGCCCCAGTTTGTGTGTGTTTGTTTGTGTTTGTGCACGTACTTGTCTTTCCTGTGAGGTAGTGTATAAGCAGGGCAGTGAATAGGGACTCACACAGCATTAGAGAATTGATTACCGGTCCCTAAGCACTGATAGACTGCAGGCTCAGAGTTAAGCTCTCTAATCAATGACTGTACTGGACTATGCCTGGAAACACTAGGATTCATCTGGACCAGACCTGGGTTCAAATACTATTGAAGGTATTTCAATTACTTTCAAAGACATTTGGAAGTAAGTCTTTTTGATATATTTTTTATTTGAAAAGACAAGTAGTTGAATATTCGGAATGTATTTGGAAATACACTTGGAAAGTATTTGAAAATACTCAAATATACTGAATAAAATACACACCTATGCATTTAACCCAGGTATTTGAAAATAGTATTTAAAAGTAGCATTTAAAAATACTTTCAAGTAGAAGGCTATTTATAGGAAATTATTTGAAAATAGTTGATTCCAGCCACATTATTAGGAAATACTCAAATATACACTACCGTTCACAAGTTTGGGGTCACTTAGAAATGTCCTTGTTTTTGAAAGAAAAGCTTTTTAAACTTTAGAACGGTAGTGTATGTACATAACTAAAAAAAGAACTCAATTACCTCGTACCCCTGCATATCGACTCGGTCCTGGTACTCCCTGTATATAGGCATGTTATTTTTACTTGTTATTCTTATTTGTTATTCACTGTGTGTTTATTCCTCCTGTCACTATTTCACTTTTTTAAAATCTTTAACTCTGCATTGTTGGAAAAGGACACGTAAAAGTAAGCATTTCACCTGTTGTTTACGAAGCATGTGACAAATACAATTTGATTTGATTTAATAACAAATTCTCAAATACACAAGTATTTGAACCCAGGTCTGATCTGGACAGAGTGGGGAGTAGCATAGTGCAGTGTTTCACTAACCTCTCCTCAGGTTCCCCCAGCCAGTTATACTGTTCCAATCTATTCCTGAACTAGCACACCTGATTGAACTAGTGGACTAATCAGCCAGCCCTTGGTTTATTGAAGGCAAAGGAAACACTGGCTTAGTGCTTGCTGTCCCTCTGCTTGCATTATACATGGCACCCAGGATAAGTAGAAGTCTACATTTGGTTCAAATAGCTCAGTTGTTTCTTCTAATCTGATTTCATTTTTTATTCTACCTTTATTTTTCAGTCTCTCCTTAGAATAGTAGGGGCAAACCTTGGGCAGGTACAAAGTAAATATGGCCTCTTGTTCTTCAGTGGGTTATACACTGAGTACACAAAACATTAGGAACACCTGCTCTTTCCATGACATAGGCTGACCAGGTGAATCCAGGTGAAAGCTATGATCTCTTATTGATGTCACCTGTTAAATCCACTTCAATCAGTGTAGATGAAGGAGATGAGACAGGTTAAAGAATGATTTTTAAGCCTTGATCAACTGAGAAATGGATTCAGAAGGTAAATGGGCAAGACAAAATATTTAAGTGCCTTTGAACAGGGTATGGTAGTAGGTGTCAGGTGCACCGGTTTGAGTGTGTCAAGCTGCTGGGTTTTTCACGCTCAACAGTTTCCCTTGTGTATCAAGAATGGTCCACCACCCAAAGGACATCTAGCCAACTTGACACAACTATGGGAAGCATTGGAGTCAACATGGGCCAGCATCCCTGTGGAACGCTTTTGACACCTTGTAGAGTCCATGCCCAACGAATTGAGGCTGTTCTGAGGGCTAAAGGCGTGCAACTCGATATTAGGAAGGTGTTCCCAATCGTTTGTACACTCAGTGTAGTTGCTGCTGTCATTATCAGAGAATTTGAAAGTCTTGAAAGTCTCTGAAAGTGTTCTATTGAAAAAGTTGTGTTACTAGCTAGCTACCTTTGGATCCCACGACACAATTGGCATCAGTTGCTGAGACCGCTGCTATCTGCCCAGGGATCCTGCCAACCAAGGGTCTGATGAGCTGCTTGGCTTAGAAGCTAGCCTAGCTGCCACTGTTAGCAGCCAATCAAGCTAGCAGGGTTTCCTTGAGGGCTTGAACGCAACCCGTGACACGTTTAGCCCTTGTGGCTGCGACCACGACTTGTCCCGGGCTTGAGACTGTCTAGATCCCTGCTGTTTGTTGCTGTTTACATCTTCCCTGAGACCTGCCCGATCTAGAACTGTGAGGAGTAACAACATAGCCTACGTTGCTACTATGACAAAGACCAAAGCCAGTGGAAGTAACGTTGAAGACATTGGTGTCTCTCTATCACAGGTGAAGGATCTTTTACCAGAACAAATATACAGTACCAGTCAAAAGTTTGGACACAACTACTCATTCAAGGGGTTTTCTTTATTTTTTAAAACTATTTTCTACATTGTAGAATAATAGTGAAGACATCAAAACTATGAAATAACACGTATGGAATCATGCAGTAACCAAAAAAGTGTTAAACAAATCAAAGCTGTCATCAAGGCAAAGGGTGGCTAATTTGAAGAGTCTAAAATATCAAATATATTTTGATTTGTTTAACACTTTTTTGGTTACTACATTATTCTATATGCTTTATTTCATAGTGTGGATGTCTTCAATATAGAATAAAGTAAAAATAAAGGGAAACCGTTGAATGAGTAGGTGTGTCCAAACTTTTGACTTGTAGTGTATATTCTACAAGCAGTTGTTACATTGACAAGAAAGAGACTGTCTAGATCCCTGTCTAGATCCCTCTCCCTTTTGTTACGGGCTCTGAGCCGGTTCGTGGGAAACCGGCTCAGAGCCCGTAACAAAAGGGAGACCACGTGGAGATAAGGAGTAACAAAATATATTTATTAAATAAAGAAACTAGGTATAATATACAATGGTGTGTGTAATCAGTAATCAGTAGTGTAAGTGAATGTTTTGCATGCATGAATGTGATAATGCAGGGTGTTGAAAGATGCTAACACAAACAACCAAAAAGCACCATGAAACATAACCGAATCTATCAAGGTGTCTGCATGGAGAGAGTCTCCTCCATGAATGGGGAAGTGGTGTATTTATCCTGGGAGACACCGGGCCCAGGTGTTTCCCATGTAGCTGACGACCCTCCCAACTCCGCCCATCGACATCCTAATAAGGAAACAAGAACAAAGAGAGAATACGGCAGACAGAGTGGGAGGGTCGTCACATTCCCCCCCATAAAACCGGGGACCAACAAGGACCCCGGAAACAACGTACCAGCCTCTGCGTCCCAAATTGACACAGCCTCTGCGTCCCAAATTGACACAGCCTCTGCGTCCCAAATTGACACAGCCTCTGCGTCCCAAATTGACACAGCCTCTGCGTCCAAATTGACACAGCCTCTGCGTCCCAAATTGATGAGGGGTTACGTGTGCACACTTCCAATTTGCCCCAGCCAACCTCCTCCTCCCCAGACCTCAGCAACCTTTGCGCACGGGAAGCAATATTTAAGAGGAAAGAAGCTCCCCAGACCTCAGCAACCTTAGTGCATAGGAAGCAACATTTAAGAGGAAATAAGACTCCCCAGACCTCAGCAACCTTAGTGCATAGGAAGCAACATTTAAGAGGAAAGAAGAACACAAGACCAGGAGGGAACAGACAGGAAAGGCAGAACCAGACAATACAACGATTCAAGAACAGGGCGCACGAGACCACATCAGCTACAACCTCCAACGAAAAGAACATCAAGGTCCTTAATMTTTAACAACTCCCAACGATTCACAGTCACTTCCCAACGATTCAGTCCAACCCACCTCAATCCACCCTACAATATATAATCGTCAGGACCAGGCACATCTTCCTCCTCATGCACAGATCTAGCATGATAAGAACCCAAGGAAACAACGGTATCAGCCAAAAGAACAGGTTTACCGTCCTCTGTAGACTCCCACTGTTTAGTCTCAGAAGAACGTGCATAATAAGGTTTTAACAAATTACATGGCACAGCTGGTGTGCTTTCCTCCGTTCTGGAGTGGCAACTAGGTAGTTCAACCCCACAGCACACACACACACCTACACACATCAACTCTTGCTTTGTTTGTTCTTTTCCCTAAGATGTCTATCTCTGAGAAGCTAGCCAGAAAAGGGCTGAAAATAGCCCATATTAATATATGTAGCCTTGGAAATAAGGTTCATGAAATCAATAACTTGTTAACATCAGATAACATTTTAATATCTTAGCCATTTCTGAGACTCACTTAGAAAATTCCTTTGATGATACAGCAGTAGCAATACAAGGATATAACATCTATAGAAGAGACAGGAATTCTCATGGTGGAGGAATTCTTGCTATGTACTGCGCATTCGGAAAGTATTCAGACCCCTTGACTTTTTCCACATTTTGTTATGTTACATGCAGTCTAAAAAAAAACAAATCTACAGTACACACAATACCCCATAATGACAAAGCAAAAACAGTTTTTAGACAGTTTTGCAAATTTGTTAAAAAAAAAAATGGATGTATCACATTTACATAAGTATTCAGACCCTTTACTCAGTACTTTGTTGAAGCACCTTTGGCAGTGATTACAGCCTTGAGTCTTTTTGGGTATGACGCTACATGCTTGGCACACCTGTATTTGGGGGGTTTCTAACATTCCTCTCTGCAGATCCTCTCAAGCTCTGTCAGGTTGGATGGAGAGCGTTGCTGCACAGCTATTTTCCGGTCTCTCCAGAGATGTTCGATCGGGTTCATGTGCGGGCTCTGGCTGGGCCCCTCAAGGACATTCAGAGACTTTTCCCGAAGCCACTCCTGCTCTGTATTGTCTGTGTCTGAGGTCCTGAGTGCTCCATACCAGGTTTTCATCAAGGATCTCTCTGGACTTTGCTCCATTCAACTTTGCCTCGATCCTGACAAGTCTCCCAGTCCATGCCGCTGAAAAAAATCCCCACAGCATGATGCTGCCAGGTTTCCTCCAGACGTGACGCTTGGCATTCAGGCCAAAGAGTTCGATCTTGGTTTCATCAGACCAGAGAATTTAGTTGGGTCTGAGAGTCCTTTAGGTGCCTTTTGGCAAACTCCAAGCAGGCTATCATGTGCCTTTTACTGAAGAGTGGCTGATTGGTGGAGTGCTGCAGAGATGGTTGTCCTTCTAGAAAGTTCTCCCATCTCCACAGAGGATCTCTAGAGATCTGTCAGAGTGACCATCGGGTTCTTCATCACCGCCCTTCTCCCCCGATTGCTCAGTTTAGCCGGGCAGCCAGCTCTAGGAAGAGCTTGGTGGTTGGTAACTTCTTCCATTTAAGAATGATGGAGGTCACTGTGTTCTTGGTGACCTTCAATACTGCAGATATTTTTTGGTACCCTTCCCCAGATCTGTGCCTCAACACAATCCTGTCTCAGAGCTCTACGGATAATTCCTTCGACGTCATGGCTTGGTTTTTGCTCTGACATGCACTGTCAACTGTGGGACCTTTATATAGACAGGTGTGTGCCTTACCAAATCATGTCCAATCAATTGAATTTACCACAGGTGGACTCCAATTAAGTTGTAGAAACATCTCAAGGGTGATCAATGGAAACAGGATGCACCTGAGCTCAATTTCGAGTCCTATAGCAAAGGGTCTGAATTCTTACGTAAATAAGGTATTTCTGTTTATTATTTTGAATTAATTAGCAAACATTTCTAAAAGCCTGTTTTCGCTTTGTCATTATGGGGTATTGTGTGTAGATTGCTGAGGATTTATTTGTATTTAATACATTTTAGAATAAGTCCAACGTAAGAAAATTTGGAAAACAATTGCTACAATTTCTAAAAAACGTTTTTTTGCTTTGTCATTATGGAGTATTGTGTGTAGATTGCTGATGAATTTGATTTCTTCCACATTTTGTTAACATAAAGACTTATTCTAAAATGAAACAAATACAATAATATTCATGTGCTTAATAGTGTATGTGATGTAAACAGAGAGGTCTACTTTCTTGGGGACCTGAATATTGATGGATTTTCATCAAGCTGTCCGCACAAGAGGAAGCTTCTCAGTGTAACCCATTGGATGCAGTGATCACAATATAGTGGCTATATCCTGGAAAGCCAAAGTTCCAAAAGCTGGAATACAAATGATTTTTGCTGTGACTCTTATGTGGATGAAGTTAAAATATTTGTTGGTCTGATGTGATTAATGAGGAGTATACAGAAGCTGCACGTGATGAATTTATGAAATTGCTTCTTCCAATTATTGATAAACATGCACCTGTTAAGAAACTGACTGTTAGAATTATTAAGGCTCCGTGGATTGATGAGGAAATGAAAACTGTATGGTTGAAAGAGATGGGGCAAAAGGAATGGCTAATTAGTCTGGCTTCACATCTGACTGGCTGACTTACTGCAAATTGAGAAATGATGTGACTAAACTCAATAAAAAGGAGAAACTGTATTATTAAGCCAAGATCAATTATATAAAAACTTTTGAGTACTTTAAATAAATGGGCAGAAAGACAAATTCCAATCCATCTTTCATCGAATCAGATGGCTTATTTATCACAAAACCATTTGATGTTGGCAATTATTCTGATGATTAATGATTCATTGGAAAAATGGCCAAACTTAGGCAGGAAATGCCAACAACGAATATTGAGCCATTGTATTCATGGATTAAAAAATAAATAATGAAAGAAAAGCAATGTACGTAAATTTTTTGTAAAGTTAGTGTGGGAGAGGTTTTAAAAATGATTGTTATTGATCAATAATGACAAACCTCCTGGCGTTGTCAACTTAGATTAAATGCTACTGAGGATGGTAGCTGACTCTATGGCCACTCGTATCCGTCATATCTTTAATCTGAGTCGACAGCGGTGGTCACCAATGATCACTTCGCAGTAATAAAGCAAGCCGAGATCTACCGCTCAGATCTTTTTGAAAACATGACTTACATTTTTTTTTTTTTTTTTTTTTTTACATTACCCTAATATAAACAGTTCTGTAAGAATGACGTTTGTGAAGTAGGCAGGCCTAATACATTATCACAGCATATTGGCTATATGCCTGGCCTGTCAGTATTGTTCTTCTCAGACCATATTATATTTCAAAACTCAAGCTTCGATAACAAATAGATCAGTTCAGGGCCTGAGACTAACCATTTGATCCAACAGCCTGTCAGATTTTTACCAGCCCAAAAATGTTTGCACCATGATTATAACAACAACCAAAAAATGGATGAGCATGCTTTGTAATGTTTCTAAAACAATACATGTATTACTGGTAAGAAGTGAAGCTACAGTTGAAGTCGGAAGTTTACATACACCTTAGCCAAATACATTTAAACTCAGTTTTTCACAATTCCTGACATTTAATCCCAGTAAGAATTCCCTGTCTTAGGCCAATTAGGATCACCACTTTATTTTAAGAATGTGAAATGTCAGAATAATAGTAGAGAGAATGATTTATTTCAGCTTTTATTTCTTTCATCACATTCCCAGTGGGTCAGAAGTTTACATAACTCAATTAGCATTTGGTAGCATTGCCTTTAAATTGTTTAATTTGGGTAAAACTTTTCAGGTAGCCTTCCACAAGCTTCCCACAATAAGTTGGTTGAATTTTGGTCGATTCCTCCTGACAGAGCTGGTGTAACTGAGTCAGGTTTGTAGGCCTCCTTGCTCGCACACACTTTTTCAGTTCTGCCCACAAATTTTCTATAGGATTAAGGTCAGGGCTTTGGGATGGCCATTCCAATACCTTGACTTTGTTGTCCTTAAGCCAGTTTACCACAACTTTGGAAGTATGCTTGGGGTCATTGTCCATTTGGAAGACCCATTTCTGATCAAGCTTTAACTTCCTGACTGATGTCTTAAGATGTTGCTTCAATATATCCACATCATTTTCCTGCCTCATGATGCCATCTATTTTGTAAAGTGCACCAGTCCCTCCTGCAGAAAAGCACCCTCACAACATGATGCTGCCACCCCTGTGCTTACATTTACATTTACATTTAAGTCATTTAGCAGACGCTCTTATCCAGAGCGACTTACAAATTGGTGCATTCACCTTATGATATCCAGTGGAACAACCACTTTACAATAGTGCATCTAACTCTTTTAAGGGGGGGGGGTTAGAAGGATTACTTTATCCTATCCTAGGTATTCCTTAAAGAGGTGGGGTTTCAGGTGTCTCCGGAAGGTGGTGATTGACTCCGCTGACCTGGCGTCGTTTGGAGGGAGTTTGTTCCACCATTGGGGTGCCAGAGCAGCGTAACAGTTTTGACTGGCGCTGAGCGGGAACTGTACTTCCTCAGAGGTAGGGAGGCTGAAGCAGGCCAGAGGTGGATGAACGCAGTGCCCTTGTTTGGGTGTAGGGCTGATCAGAGCCCTGAAGGTACGGAGGTGCCGTCCCCTCAACAGCTCCGTAGGCAAGCACCATGTCTTGTAGGCGGATGCGAGCTTCAACTGGAAGCCAGTGGAGAGAGCGGAGGAGCGGGGTGACGTGAGAGAACTTGGGAAAGTTGAACCACAGACGGGCTGCGGCGTTCTGGATGAGTTGTAGGGGTTTAATGGCACAGGCAGGGAGCCCAGCCAACAGCGAGTTGCAGTAATCCAGACGGGAGATGACAAGTGCTGGATTAGGACCTGCGCCGCTCCTGCGTGAGAGGCAGTGGTGTATCCTGCGAATGTTGTAGGGAGCATGAACCTCCAGGAACGGGTTCACCGCCTTGATGTTAGTTGAGAACGACAGGGTGATTGTCCAGGATCACGCAAAGGTTTCTTAGCACTCTGGGAGGAGGACACAATGGATGTGCTCTTCACGGTGGGATGTGTTTCTTCGGCTTGCAAGCCCCCCTTTTTCTCTCTGAACATAACAATGTCATTATGCCCAAACATTTTCTATTTTTGTTTTATCACGACCAGAGAATCATTTCTCCAAAAAGTACGATCTTTGTACCCATGTGTCACGTCCTCGTTGACAAGATGGATTGGACCCAAGGTGCAGATTGGTAGGCGTAACATTTTACATTTATTTTAAATGACACCAAAAACAATAAAATAAAAAAGAGCAACGAAGCGTGAAGCTATGTAGTGCTCGCAGGCAACTAGACATAGACAAGATCCCACAATCTAGGTGGGAAAGGGTGCCTAAGTATGATCCCCAATACAGAGACAACGATAACAGCTGCTCTCTGATTGGGCAATACTAGGCCAACAAAGAAAATAGAAACATAGATTTGCCCACCTGTCACACCTGACCTAACCAAATAGAGAAACAAAAAGTATCTCTAAGGTAGGGCGTGACACCATGTGCAGTTGCAAACCGTAGTCTGGATTTTATATGGTGGTTTTGGAGACGCTGGCTTCTTCCTTGCTGAGCGGCTTTCAGGTTTGATCCGAGTATTAGGACTCATTTTAATGTGAGATATAGACACTTTTGTACCTGTTTCCTCAGCATCTTCACAAGGTCTTTGCTGTTGTTCTGGGATTGATTTGCACTTTTCGCACCAAAAGTTCGTTCATCTTAGGAGACAGAACGTGTTTCCTTCCTGAGTGGTTATGTACGGCTGCGAGGTACATGGTGTTTATACTTGCATATTATTGTTTGTACGAGATGAACGTGGTCTTCAGTTAGGTTGTTTGGAAATTGCTACCCAAGGATGAACCAGACTTGGTGAGGTCTACAATGTTTTTTATGTGATCTTGGCTGATTTCTTTTGATTTTCCCATGATGTCAAGCAAAGAGGCACTGAGTTTGAAGGTAGATCTTGAAATACATTCACAGATACACCTCCAGTTGACTCAAATGATGTCAATAAGCTATCAGAAGCTTCTAAAGCCATGACATAATTTTCTGGAATATTAAGATGATTAAAGGCACAGTCAACTTAGTGTATGTAAACTTCTGACCCACTGGAATTGTGATACAGTGAATTATAAGTGAAATAATCTGTCTGTAAACAATTGTTGGAAAAATTACTTGTGTCATTTTCAAAGTAGATGTCCTAACCGACTTGCCAAAACTGTACACTTATCCCAGCAGACATGCCACCAGGGCTCTTTTCACAGTCCCCAAATCCAGAACAAATTCAAGAAAGCGTACAATATTATAGAGTCATTATTGCATGGAACTCCCATCTCATATTGCTCAAATTAACAGCAATCCTGGTTTAAAAAAAAACAGGTAAAGTAGCACCTCACGGCACAATGCCTCGCTCCCTATTTGACATAGATATTTTGTGTTTATCATATTATGTAGGCTATGTGTGCCGTTTTTAAATGTATGTAGTTCTGTCTTTGAGCTGTTCTTGTCTATTAATGTTCTGTATTAGGTCATGTTTCGTGGACCCCAGGAAGAGTAGCTGCTGCATTTGCAACAGCAAATGGGGATCCTAATAATATACCAAATACCTCATTCCTCACCTTCTACCCTTTGTATCTCTACAAGCTGTCAACACCCCTCAGCTTGTTCCCTCTCGTAATTACAAAGTTGTTATACCTGGCAACAGGTTCCTCATGTCTCACCTCCTATCCTTAGTATATGAAAGAGCTCTCAACACCTATTAGCTCATCCTCTCCTGTCCTAATTACATGGTCTTGTGGACAGGACACAATATCCAGGATTAACCTTTAACCCCTCCACATTCCTGTTAATGAGATAGTCGTACCGACAGACGTCAGGCATGCACTCCAAATATTCCCACCTCCCGGCCACCATTAACTCATTGTGGACCCCAGGAAGAGTAACTGCTGCAGCTAATGGTGATGCCAATAAAATACTAAATCGCATAGACAAAAGACTTGAATGAACAGCGGGCGCTGAGAATGTTGTGCTGGCCTGAAAGGAGATACTCAGATTCATTAGGGGGAAAATTAGAAGAATGTCCTTCTGTTTGTGTCACAACATTGATGGTTGCCTTGCTTATTATCCTCATTTGAGAACATCTTGAGGTATTTCTTTGGTATTAGCTTGGTTTCCTCATGCCATAGAAGCAGCCTGTGACTTGATGTGGAGAAGGAGGAGCGTTATTGTGCACATAAACTGAACATGACAGATGTTTTGTTGTCTGTGGCATATTTTGCACAAAACCACTAAAAATGGGAACAGCAGGGAAAATTGTGTTTGTGTTAGGATATTAATCTCCCTCCATACTCTACGTACAAACCTGCAAAAACAGTTATTTTGGGTGGCAGTGTAGTTCTGTATGGAGGGGTTAAGCTATATGTGCCAGAACTCAGTACAATGTCAATATAACCCTCCATCCCCATGCATATTGTATGCACAAACCAGCAAAAAGAATGCAATTATCAGAGGACTTATTGGCAGGTTGTAGCTCGTTGCTTTGTGAAAGTCTGGGAAGAGATTCTAGTCAAAACTTTGACAGGTGGAGAGATGCTGGAGAGTATCATGTCACTCCCTGAATGGGGACAGAAGGCCCTGAGCAGCCTGTCTGCTGACCTAACAATGGGGACATTGTTACAGCCATGATAAAGTATTACATTTTACAGAGTATTTGGAAAGTATTCAGACCCCTTGACTTTTTCCACAACATTTATTAAATAGTTTTTTCCCCTCATCAATGTAACGTTGACGCAGGGAGTCAGAAAGCAAGTGCAGTTAGTTTAATAATAATGAACGATACAAAACAAGAGAAACGTCTGACAAGGAAACATAACCAATAATGCCTGATAACGAAAGAGCGCTATATATAGGGTAAGTAATCAGGGAGTAATGATGTCCAGATGTGACCAATGATGAGACGCAGGTGTGTGTAAAGATGGGGTGCCAAGACTGGTGGTTAGTAGACCTGTGACGTCGAGCGTTCCATACCTCTTCTGTGCGCCTGAACCACTCGTCCAACGCAGGAGCTTCGGTCTGGCTCAGACTCCATGGAGCCAGGACCAGCTGATAACCCAGAACACACTAGAAGGGAGTCAGCCCACTAGAGGAGTGTCACAATGAATTCTGGGCGTATTCAGCCTAAGGAAGGAATCGGGCCCACTCCCCCTGCCGGTCCTGGCAGTGACTCCTCAGGAACCGTCGCTGCTCCTGGTTCATCCTCTCCCCCTGCCCGTTAGATTGAGGCCACCCAGAAGTGAGTCTGACCGTGAACCCCAGCTTCTCCATGAAAGCCTTCCATACACGTGATGACAATTGTGGGCCACAATCCGAAACGATATCCTCCGGAAGGACATAGTGCCAGAAGACCTGCTGGAACAGTGCCTCAGCAACCTGGAAAGCGGTAGGAAGACCAGAGAGAGGGATGAAATGGCATGATTTTGAGAATCTGTCCACAACCACCAAAATCGGGGTAAAACCAGGGGAGATCAGTGACCAAATCAATGGACAGATGAGAACAGGGATGCTGAGGCACGGGAAGGGTAAGGAATTCTCATGTTGGAGTGTGTCGTGGAGATTTAGATTGAGGACATACTGAACATGAGTTGACTTAGTGTGCAACGTCCTGCGCCAAAGTGGGCCACCAGTATTTCTCAGAAAGGGATTGAGTGGTGCGGGTGATACCTGGGTGTGCAGCGATGAGGGATGTGTGCCCAGGTCAGCAACCGATCTCTGACCCCCGTGGGGACGTAGATGCGCTCCGGAGGGCAGGTGGCAGGAGCAGGTTCCCTCTCCAGAGCCTGGCGGATGTCCATATCTACATCCCAAAACACAGGGCCAATGATACAGGAGGGCCGATTGATGGGCTGGTGGACACTCACAGGCCCCCCCCCCCCCCGCCGACGTGGAACCACAGGGAGCCGAAAAGCCGATATTTCGGCATCCTGGTCCCCAGGCGGTAATCCTCCTCTCCGACCAGGAGATGGTGGGATTATGGAGTTGGAGCTACCGGGGGCCAAGGATGACTTTGTGCACGGGTGCGGAGGTGATGACGAAGGGAAGGATTTCCTGCTGCTTGGGTCCCAGGGTGAGGTTGAGTGGAGCTGTAACGTGCGTAATAGTGCCGGATCCCAATGGTCGCATATTCAACGCTTGGACCGGAAATGGAGAGGAGAGCGGGTATAAAATTCCCTGCGGCACCGGAATCCACTAGAGCTGTAGAAACAATAGATGTACAGCCAGCGAAATAAATACTAAAAAAGGTTTGGTGGAAAGTGATGATGGATTACTCACGCCTAACCCAGGAGACGGATGATCACAGGGCCGTCCCTCGTGGATTCCGGATTGGGACGTACCGGATCCCGTTGAAGCTGGTGACCCACCTGGCCACAATAGGGACATAGCTCCAACTGTCTCAGATGGCGTCGCTCAGCCACGGGGAGGCGTGTGGCCCCTACCTCCATGGGTTCAGGCTCTGACTCAGAAAGGTCAACGAAGGAGGGAGTGAGGTGTTGGGGATGCCGATGGCCATCGCAATGAGTGTGTCCAAGGTTAGTTTGTCGTCTCGGAACGCCAACTCCGTCTGGACCTCTTTGCGTAATCCTCTTCTGAGTAAGGCGTTGAGCGTGTGCTCATTCCATCCGCTGGATGCTGCCACTGTCCGAAAGTTGAACGTGTACACCGCCGTGGTCTGGCCATCCTGCCGTAGTTGGAATAGGCGCTCACCCCCCTCTCTGCCCTCTGGTGGATGGTCAAAGAGCCCCCTGAACCCCTCATAGAAACCCAGCTCCTCCTCTCCTCTCTCCCAGATGGCCGTAGCCCACTCCAACGGCCTTCTGGTCAGCAGGGAAATAACCGTGGCAACCTTGGACCTCTCGTGGTAAGGGCTCCCATCTGATGAGTGAAATAGAGGGAGCACTGGCGTAGGAAGCAACGGCATTTGGATGGAGACCAGTCATTTGTCCGGGAGGGACAAACGGGCATCGCTGACCTGGGTGGACTGTTTGATGGGCTGGGGTGCTGCGTCGACTTGTGGTATAGAATCCTCCGCTTGTTGGACGTGACGCCTCTCGGGGATTGTAGAGACGTTGAAGAACGCAGAGGAACTCATCCATAGACGTTCCCAGCTTGTCGTGGTGTTGGCGAAGTAGGTGTCCCTGTTCGCTGACCATCTGGGAGATGTCCTGATTGCGTCCATTTGTTGAGGTACTATTCTGTAATGTTGACACAGGGAGTCAGGAAGCAGGTGCAGTTAGTGAGTTTAACAATAATGAACATAGAACACTACAAAACAAGAGAAACATCTGACAAGGAAACATAACCAATACTACCTGATAGCATTATTTTGTTATATAAAAGGGTAAGTAATCAGGAAGTCCAGGTGTGACTGATGTGCAGGTGTGCGTAAAGATGGGTTGCCAGGACCTGTGGTGCGGGAGTAGATGTAACAATCAATCTACACACAATACCCCATAATGACAAAGCAAAAACAGGTTATAATTTTTTGCAAATTTATTATAAATAAACCTGAAATCACAGTTACATACAGTGGGGAGAACAAGTATTTGATACACTGCCGATGTTGCAGGTTTTCCTACTTACAAAGCATGTAGAGGTCTGTAATTTTATCATAGGTACACTTCAACTGTGAGAGACGGAATCAAAAATCCAGAAAATCACATTGTATGATTTTTAAGTAATTCATTTGCATTTTATTACATGACATAAGTATTTCATACATCAGAAAAGCAGAACTTAATATTTGGTACAGAAACCTTTGTTTGCAATTACAGAGATCATATGTTTCCTGTAGTTCTTGACCAGGTTTGCACACACTGCAGCAGGGATTTTGGCCCACTCCTCCATACAGACCTTCTCCAGATCCTTCAGGTTTTGGGGCTGTCGCTGGGCAATACGGACTTTCAGCTCCCTCCAAAGATTTTCTATTGGGTTCAGGTCTGGAGACTGACTAGGCCACTCCAGGACCTTGAGATGCTTCTTACGGAGCCACTCCTTAGTTGCCCTGGCTTTGTGTTTCGGGTCGTTGTCATGCTGGAAGACCCAGCCACGACCCATCTTCAATGCTCTTACTGAGGGAAGGAGGTTGTTGGCCAAGATCTCGCGATACATGGCTCCATCCATCTTCCCCTCAATACGGTGCAGTCGTCCTGTCCCCTTTGCAGAAAAGCATCCCCAAAGAATGATGTTTCCACCTCCATGCTTCACGGTTGGGATGGTATTCTTGGGGTTGTACTCATCCTTCTTCCTCCAAACACGGCGAGTGGAGTTTAGACCAAACAGCTCTATTTTTGTCTCATCAGACCACATGACCTTCTCCCATTCCTCCTCTGATCATCCAGATGGTCATTGGCAAACTTCAGACGGGCCTGGACATGCGCTGGCTTGAGCAGGGGGACCTTGCGTGCGCTGTAGGATTTTAATCCATGACGGCATAGTGTGTTACTAATGGTTTTCTTTGAGACTGTGGTCCCAGCTCTCTTCAGGTCATTGACCAGGTCCTGCTGTGTAGTTCTGGGCTGTATCAGAACACTTAGAAAGGTATCAGAACACTTAGAAAGGTAGTTCTAACCTTAAATATGACTGGGAGAAGTGTCAAGAATAAGAAAGCAATATATTCCATAGTACACTAGAACACAGCAAAACATGAACAACAGTCTAAACATAGCTGATTGCCAATTAAGCAAAAAGTCCACTAGATGACAGCAAATGGACTTATCACGACCCTACAGGAAGGGTGAGAAATCCATATCTTCATTTAAACCAGGGTATTTAGTGGCCTGTAGTTTGTAAATCCAAAAACGTTCCCTTTGGTCTAGCTGTTTAAGACGGTCCCCTTTTCTAATAGAGGCCGGAATATGATCAATACCCATAGCTTATAGGGAGGCAGGGTTGCCATGGGGTAGTCTTCATTGCCTACCCGTATGGCGTACTTGTGTTCCGCTAAGCGGTCTTGAAGGCGTCTCTTTGTCCGTCCAATGTAGAACACCTTGCACTGTGGACATTCCAATCTGTAGATGACATGAGTGGTTTTCCAGTTAATGAAATGCTTGACGTAATACTCCATTTTGGAAGCTGTGTCAACAAAATACATTTGCTGTGCAATATTTCTGCAATGGTTGCACTSGTTACATTTAAAAGAGCCCTTGGGTTTGTGGTCAAGCCAAGTTTTTTGAGAGTCACCCGGAAGATAACTGTAGACTAATTTGTCATTTAGGGTATCTCTTAAAGCTTATGACTGGTGGCTCAGGAAAGACTTGGCGTAGTAGCGTATCACTTTGGATGATTCCCCAATTATTTTAAATGATTATTTTAATGTTCTCTGCTTCAGTGCTGTATTTTGGAACAAAATGGAACAAAATCTTATTCTTGACACTTCTCCCAGTCATATTTAAGGTTAGAACTACCTTTCTAAGTGTTCTGATACTTCTAGCTTGGAGTTGTATTTTATGATAACATAGCTACAGTATTTCACTTTTTAATGTGTATAGTATTGCTTACTAGGTGTGTATATTTTGTAACAAAATACACTCTTTCTGATGTATCACGAGGCACTCCCCTTCGCAACAAGTTCTCTCTGTCAAGTAATCCAGCCCGTATACCTGCATCTTTCAGGACCTGAACGCTGTAGCCCCGATTCAAGAAGCGATTCTCCAATTCAGCAGATTTGACCCTGTAGTCTGTTTCCTGATCGCAAATTCTGCGGACTCTTTGGAATTGGCCATATGGAATATTGTCTTTTAGCCTTTTGGGGTGAAAGCTGTCTGCCCTCAGAATGGTATTCCCATCTATAGGCTTCCTAAAGATTGATATGTGCAAACAACCTTTGTCATTTTTACTAATGTCGAGGTCCAAAAAATGAATGTTATCCTTGCTGTACTCCCACCATATAATCCGGTCAAAGAAATGGTTATTAGAAGGATCCAAAATGAAGTCATTTTCCCAAGTACAAACCAGCGTAGGAAGGGCAAGCTCCCATGGCACATCCTTTGACCTGTTTAAAAATACAGTCCTGAAAGATAAAGATGTTATGATTAAGAGTCCATTCCGTCAGTGAGACAATGAATTCTGTAGGAGGCATCTCAGTTTCAGGTCGGGTACTCAAGAATTAATGCATAGCTGCCAAACCTGGTTCATGTTCAATGGTGGTGTATAGAGACTCCATGGTGGCTAAAAAGGAAGCTGTACCTATTTTGTTCAACACATCTGTGGTATCTTGAAGATAGGCTGGGAGTGAAGTCAGAAAAGGCTTAATAAAGTAATCAATGTACTTAGAGATGGGTTCTGTCAGACTTTCATTACCACTAATGACTGGTCTGCCTGGGGGATTTTCAAGATTTTTGTGGACTTTTGGAAGAAGGTAAAAAGAAGCCATACGCGGACTGCCATTGAAAAGAAATTTGAACTCATTGTCTGAAATGTAGCCATTCTCCTTAGCTTCTGTGAGGATCCCTTTCAATTCAGTTTTTAGGTCCTCTGTAAGGTTGAAGGTAAGAGATTGGTAGAATTCATCATTGTCTAATTGACGGTAGGCTTCTGTCACATTTACTCCACACTACTGTAGCGCCATCTTTGTCTGCTTTTTTAACCACAATCCGTTCATTTTTGGAAATAATTCAACTGCATCCCACTCTGTCTTAGAAAGATTACGTCGTGTTTGGTTGGAGTCAATTTTACCCTTCAACAGATTCTCCACATCAAAATTCACCTTCTTGGCAAATGTATTTAGTGTGGCATTCTGGACGATGGGACAATAGGTGGACTTAGGCTTAAAAGGTGTTTTTGGCAATAGCAAAGGGTCTGGATACTTATGTAAATAAGGATTGATGTGGAAAACAATTAATTAATTAATTTCAGAATAAGGCTGTAACGTAGCAAAATGTGGAAAAAGGGAAGGGGTCTGAATGCTTTCCAAATGCACTGTACAACCTTAAGAAAGTTGCACACTCAACAAACCAGTGACCAGTGAATCACCTCGTCAGCTAGCCATGATAACGTTACCCAATAATACCCAACTCTTGGTCATTTTTGAACACTTGTTTTTAAATGGCAATGACAATCTCCTCAACTGTTCTGTTGCTAATGAGAAGTATGCCAGGTAGTCTAGTGGTTAGAGTGTTAGACCAGTAACCAAAGGGTTGCTAGTTCAACTTCCTGCGCCAACATTTACCCTTGAGCAAGGCAGTTCACCCTAATTGGCAGAACCTCTGGGGTGCTGTTAATAATGTCTGACCCTGGCTGTGACCCTACTCTCCCAGGGAGAGTTGGGATATGCAAAAAATGCATGAAATAGAGACAAATAAGCACCCACACAATTTAGAGTTGAGAATGACAAGGCTGTAGTCTCATACCAAAACAATTTTATAGTTTTGCTTAAATTAGAAGAAGTCTATTTAGCTAGTTTGAAATTCATTCAGTATGCACCGTCTCAAAAACCGTCATTAATTTGTTAGTGAAAAAATGACAACACCCAGAACAAGTAATTGGCCTGCTTTTTCAATGATTTGATAATTGGTTTTAGGGAAAGAACGTTGCTAGACTGGCTTGTCTCCTGATTGAATTTGCATATTTGTATGTCTTGAGGGACAGTTAGGAAAATGTGTCTCGTTTGGGCAATTGATCATGAATATGTCTAGTTTGGGTAAGTGGTCCATGTATTTCATGGTGGCGTAATGAGAGGAGAATATAATATGTATAATCTGTCTCTCATCAATCACCCACAGGCCAATTAGAAAGGATTCATGTAATCCACCTGCTTGATACACTAATCAGTTGTAATTCTCTCTTTCTCTCTCTCGTCTATCATTCTCTTTCTTTCTCTCTCTCTCATGTACACAAAATCAATTAAGTCAACATTTACTTGTTTAATTTTTCATACAATGAACAGGGCTTACCTGCATGATTAGCTCAGCTAATCTCTATTCTGTACACACTCAGTCAGGGAACAGAGTAGTTGTACTGTAATGGTTGGTTAGCTAGTTAGTTACAGAAACCACTCCCTTATCCATGCCTCAGCCAACTAGCACCACCCCACCCACCCACCCACCCACCCACCCACCCACCCACATATGGTGTGTGTGTGCACAAAAATNCCCACCCACCCACATATGGTGTGTGTGTGCACAAAAATGTAAATAAATTCACTTTGTCAACACAAGTGTCTTAGGTACCTACCCCACTTAAACTTTAGCGTCCTAGGAGCAGGGGTGGCGACGTGCAGTGCGAGTGCCCATTAATTTAGCTTACGTTGCCTCTCTTGTCTCGTTGCCCTTTTCAAAGTGAGTGTCTCTCTCAGCTTAAGTGGTAATGAATGAGGCTTCTTCGCTATGGTAATGATGAGCAATTTGTGTTGTGGAAAAGGCCACAGAGTTTTGTCATGGAGCCATCGAGTTGAGTCCCATTGGGCTCTGACACAGACTAAAGTGCTCTCCGGAAGTGTTGTGCTGTGTCTGTGTGTCTTTGTTTATGGGTGAAAACTTTGTTGGTGTATCGCTATGGGATACTAATGACAACAGAACCCTGTTAGTTTGTATTTTGAATTTTGTGTTCGCACATTGAGATTCGTGGTTGCAAATGCTAATTGAATTTCTCAAGCTTGTGATGTTGCGAAAAATTTAACAATGGTCACAAACTTGTAGCTTTGAATACATTCAATAACTCCATTTACGACTTCTGCTGTGAATCAAAAATAAACTTGCATATTTTTTATCTGTACATGCTTGGAGTTCTGCCACTGTTGTCACGTTACTAAGAGATTTGTAAGCTTGTAGAAAGTTTTGTAAATTTGTAGAAAGAGATTCGCAAGTTAAAAAAAGTGGATTGAGCAGCTTTGGGGGCAGTATCTTTTACTCCTGACCATTCAGCCAAAACCACATCCGCCTATTGCTGCAACCATTGACTGGATTGAACAATCAAATCTCAGGAAGTAGTTTAAAGAGTGAGGCAATAAAATGATCTACTTTACGGTAATCATCTCTTTTATTGTGTGTACATACATTTTTTGGTGAAAAGGCATGACAGTAGTTTTTATTATGTGAAATATAAATGGTACATTTCAGACGGGGAAAAAAACTTAATATAAATTCCATTAGCTATCAGCATGTAGCTAGCTAAATTGAAACTACTGAACTCCCACCACCATCATTAGGTTTCAAGAAAATAAAAATGATATACTGTACCAGTCAAAAGGTTGCACACACCTACTCATTCCAGGGTTTTTCTTATTTTTTTTGTACTATTTTCTACATTGTAGAATAATAGATAAGACATAAAAATTACGAAAATCCAAAAAACACATATGGAATCATGTAGTAACCAAAAAAGTGAGATTCTTCAAAGTAGCCACCCTTTGCCTTGATGACAGCTTTGCTCACTCTTGGCATTCTCTCAATCAGCTTCAAGAGGTAGTCACCTGGAATGCATTTCAATTAACAGGTGTGCCTTGTTAAAAGTTAATTTGTGGAATTTATTTTCTTCTTATTGCATTTGAGCAAATCAGTTGTGTTGTGACAAGGTAGGGGTGGTATACAGAAGATAGCCCTATTTGGTAAAAGACCAAGTCCATATTATGGCAAGAACAGCTCAAATAAGCAAAGAGAAATGATAGTCCATCAATACAGAAACTTTCAAGAACATTGAAAGTTTCTTCAAGTGCAGTCGCAAAAACCATCAAGCACTAGGGTGAAACTGGCTCTCATGAGGAACACCACAGGAACGGAAGACCAAGAGTTACCTCTGCTGCAGAGGATAAGTTCATTAGAGTTAACTGCACCTCAGATTGTAGCCCAAATAAATGCTTCACAAAGTTCAAGTAACAGACACATCTCAACATCAACTGATCAGAGGAGACTGCGTGAATCAGGCCTTCATGGTCGAATTGCTGAAAAAGAAACCACTACTAAAGGACAACAATAATAAGAAGAGACTTGCTTGGGCCAAGAAACACGAGCAATGGACATTAGACCGGTGGAAATCTTTTTGAGATTTTTAGTTCCAACCGCCAAGACTTTGTGAGACGCAGAGTAGGTGAACGGATGATATCCGCATGTGTGGTTCCCACCGTGAAGCATGGAGGAGGAGGTGTGATGGTGTGGGGGTGCTGTCCTGGTGACCCTGTCTTTCATTTATTTAGAATTCAAGGCACATTTAACCAGCATGGCCACCACAGCATTCTGCAGTGATACGCCATCCCATCTGGTTTGCGTTTAATAGGACTATCATTTGTTTTTCAACAGGACAATGACCCCAAACACACCTCCAGGCTGTGTAAGGGCTATTTGACCAAGAAGGAGAGTGATGGAGTGCTGTATCAGATGACCTGGCCTCCACAATCACCCCACCTCAACCCAATTGAGATGGTTTGGGATGAGTTGGACCACAGAGTGAAGGAAAAGCAGCCAACAAGTGCTCAGCATATGTGGGAACTCCTTCAAGACTGTTGGAAAAGCATTCCCCATGAAGCTGGTTGAGAGAATGCCAAGAGTGTGCAAAGCTGTCATCAAGGAAAAGGGTGGCTACTTTGAAAAGTCGAAAATATATAAAAGTGTTTAACACTTTTTTGGTTACTACATGATTCCATATGTATTTCATAGTTTTGATTTCCTCACTATTATTCTACAATGTAAAAAATAAAGAAAAACCTTTGAATGAGTAGGTGTGTCCAAACGTTTGACTGGTACTGTATATACATAATGTAGTTGGCACACCTGTGTGATGTCTTATATACATGAATAAAAATGTATTCACCCTGGACATGAGCCTTGCATTGAATTAGACCTTTTGGAGTCATACGCACCATGTGTTGTCTTGATGTAGAATGTCTACATGTTGTTTAATGTTCAAGTTACCATAGTAGTTTAGTAAAAATGTGAAGAACAACAGGCCATGAAAAATGTATTGTTTTGAAAAATGAACACGAGTAGTTTATACAACTTTATTGCATTTGGTGGTCATCCCACAAATTTGGCCATTAATTTGCTGCTCTACAGATCCATGACCAAGAGACTCACCTGGGGATAGGTGGATGTTAGTTTGTCTGGGAGACTTTTAGAGGGAGGAAATAGCATGAGTTTTGGAGTGAGTACAGTAAATCCAATCCAACCAGTGGCCCTGGATAATATGCAAATATGTCATCACACAGACAGACGGCCATAGTGAAGGAAGTTTACATACACCTTAGCCAAATACATTTAATCTCAGTTTTTCACAATTCCTGACATTTAATCCCAGTAAAAATTCACAGTATTAGGTCAGTTAGGATCACCACTTTATTTTAAGAATGTGAAATGTCAGAATAATAGTAGAGAGAATGATGTATTTCAGCTTTTATTTCTTTCATCACATTCCCAGTGGGTCAGAAGTTTACATACACTCAATTAGTATTTGGTAGCATTGCCTTTAAATTGTTTAACTTGGGTCAAACGTTTCAGGTAGCCTTCCACAAGCTTCCCACAATAAGTTGGGTGAATTTTGTACCATTCCTCCTGACAGAGCTGGTGTAACGGAGTCAGGTTTGTAGGCCTCCTTGCTCGCACACAGTTCTGCCCACAAATTTTCTATAGGATTGAGATCAGGGCTTTGTGATGGCCACTCCAATACCTTGACTTTGTTGTCCTCAAGACATTTTGCCACAACTTTGGAAGTATGCTTGGGGTCATTGTCCATTTGGAAGACCCATTTGCGACCAAGCTTTAACTTCCTGATTGATGTCTTGAGATGTTGCTTCAATATATCCACATATTTTTCCTTGTTCATGATGCCATCTATTTTGTGAAGTGCACCAGTCCCTCCTGCAGCAAAGCACCCCCACAACATGATGCTGCCACCCCCGTGCTTCACAGTTTGGATGGTGTTCTTTGGCTTGCAAGCCTTCCCCTTTTTACTCCAAACATAACAATGGTCATTATGGCCAAACAGTTCTATTTTTGTTTCATCAGACCAGAGGACATTTCTCCAAAAAGTACGATCTTTGTCCCCATGTGCAGTTGCAAATCGAGTCTGGCTTTTTTATGACGGTTTTGGAGCAGTGGCTTCTTCCTTGCTGAGTGGCCTTTCAGGTTATGTCGGTATAGGACTTGTTTTACTGTGGATATAGATACTTTTGTACCTGTTTCCTCGTGAAATAATCTGTCTGTAAACAATTGTTGGAAAAATTACTTGTGTCATGCACAAAGTAGATATCCTAAACGACTTTCCAAAACTATAGTTTGTTAGCAAGAAATTTGTGGAGTGGTTGAAAAATGAGTTTTAATGTCTCCAACCTAAGTGTATGTAAAATTCCCGACTTCAACTGTATATACACATACATACACATATACTGTACATACACATATGTACACATACATACATATACACACATGCAGTGATTTGTGAATTCCTTGCCATATAGGATAACATACAAACTTTCAATGTACATTTTTATGTAACTTATAATGTCTGAGTCTGAGAGTAAATATCTCAGTGTGGTTACCCTGTTACTTTTGTGTTCTGTAACACTTCAATTATGTTTGTTAATTTAAGATAACCTCAAATTACGCAGTCAGCACTCTATCAAAAGGAGAGGAAACAAAACTCCCTTAAAAATATAACAATAACGGACAGATTTGAGTATACTATAACGTGCCGCAATTCACAATAGCCCCTTTCAAATCACCCAGTTCAACCCGCTCTTATTGCTAAAATAGCAGGGCTATGCAGGACAATAATTATACCATTAAATTGAATGCCCTCTAGTGAATTTTGTTGGTATGACATGTAATGTGTAGATTTTTTGAAATGTCTCATGGTTACGGGCTACACTGAGCTACAAAATAACGGAGGGGAATTATGAACTCGAACTAAACCAATGAAAGTAGAGATCCCATGATCTACAATAATAGCTTAGATTTATAACTCCAAACTATGGAGGTGACAGATAACAGCTATGGCTGCGTTGCGCTTGTACCATGGATTAACGACATGGGTAAGCTACAAGGTTCGTTCAAACAGAAGCAAAAGACCAGCATTAAACCCCAAAAAAAGGGAAACTGCTGTAAATTATACGTAAACTACTGGTAATGGTTGCCTCAAAAAATGACAGCAAAACAAACTAGTGAGATCCTTAGATGTACATAATTTGCAATATATGCTCTACTAGGTAGCCATCAAAGTAAAATAACAAGATTACTCAAGTATTATTTCACTTTTGGTCAAAGCATCATGAATATTAATGCAGATGTGCTCTAGTCCGAATTAGCTGAGATTGAGAACAAGTGATGTCAGCTAACGTTAGCTAAAAAGGTCAGCTCTGTAACATAAATGTTAGTTTCGGATTAGTTTTTTCCAAATCTCCGAATTGTCCTCTGGAATAATGGACATTCTGGAGTAATACAGTGAGGGAAAAAAGTATTTGATCCCCTGCTGATTTTGTACGTTTGCCCACTGACAAAGAAATTATCAGTCTATAATTTTTTTTTTTTAACTATGTTTATTAAGTTTTACACACACACACACACACAGACAAGACAACACAAAGCAATATAAATAATATACTCAACTAGAAAAAATACAAATAATACATTAAAAAAATTGCTTTAATTAAAGATACCATACTTTAGACAAGTTAAACACACCAGGCAGAAGGATACAAAGGTTAAAGGGCAATCTATAGTACAGGGACAGAGCAAACACCTCACCATTGTTCCTGTAAACAGTCAAGGGATAGGGGTGGAGAAATGCAACCACTCACAGATGGTCATGGCCACAGACCGACCATCCACTGGACCAAAAATAAAAAGTTTACAATGCTTTAAAATAAAAAAATTATAATAATCATTTTATGTAGGCGTGAACAAAATTAAAAAAATAAAAATAACTGGGAAAAACAAGCTCACACTTTAGTCTCTGCCCGGGCAAGATGAACAAGGCATCCGCAGGTCACAATCATAAGCACTCACCTTAAAGGCCCCCCCCCCCCTGCCCAGAAAAAACCAAAGAAATGCTCATCCAACCCTAAGTCCAGGGAGTCAAATACAGACTTTTTTGGTTTTAATAGGAATGCAATCAGAGATGGACTGTTTAAAGTAAGACCGGAATGGAGCCAAGCCTCATTTAACAGTTTGGGTTCCACTTGAATTGAATTACATTTTTTCTAGTTTCAGAGAGCACAACACATCTCTCCCAATATTTATAAGATGGGGGAGCTGCCATCTTCCAGTTCTGTAGTATTAGCCGTCTAGCTAAAAGAGTTGTATAAGCAACAGGTGTCCGACTGGATTCTTGACAGGGGGGTACCTATGGGCAGTACTCCAAAAAGGGCTGTAAGGGGAGACGGATCTATAACAGTGTCATATAGTATATCAGAGAAACATTTAAATATTAATTCCCAGAAACCTGACAGTTTATGACAGCCCTAGAACATATGCAACAGTGTGACTGGTTCCATTTTACATCTGACACATGTAGGATCAAAATCAGAGAATATTCTTCCAAGTTTGGCCCCAGACCAGTGGATACGGTGAACCACCTTGAATTGAATGAGACTGTGTCTAGTGCTAAAAGAGGACGAATGCACCCTGTGCAGCACAGATTCCCAGGTGTCTTCCCCAAGTTCCTCCCCCAAATCCTTTTCCCATCGAGTCTTTAAAGGCACCAAAGAAGGGTTCTGTAAGTCATGAATGATTGCATATACATCTGAAATTGCGCCCCTAGCAAGCTTGTTCAGCTCCAAGATGCTCTCTATAGCTGTATTCGCAGGCCTATGGGGAAATTCAGGTGTGTTAGCTCTGACAAAGTTCCTAGTCTGGAGATAGCGGAAAAAGTGGGATTGGGGGAGGTTGAACTTTTCCTGTAGCTGAGCAAAAGAGGCAAATATATCATCAAAGAATAATTGGGCTAGTGAGGAGAGGCCTAGTGAGTGCCAGATGCCAAAAGCCCCATCATTCAAAGATGGAGGAAATAAAATGTTCTGATTGATTGGGCCTGATAGAGAAAAGCCTCGGAGGCTAAAGGCTAAACGGAACTGATTCCAAATTTTAAGAGACTGCTTTACAATTGTGTTGACACACCTTTTGCCTAGGGACACTGGGAGAGACGAGCACAACACAGAAGAAAGTGCAGCAGGTTTACACGATTCAGACTCCATCTGGACCCAGAGTGGTCTAGGGCCAGTAGGATCAGTCTGCAGCCAGTACAGAAGGGCTCTGAAATTTGCAGCCCAATAGTATGTCTGAAAATTTGGTAGAGCTAAACCCCCCAATGACTTAGGCTTCTGTAAATGTTTTCTACCAATCCGTGGTACCTTGCCATCCCAAATAAAATGCATGAATGTTTGATCCAGTGAAATAAAAAAAGATTTTGGAATAAAAATGGGTAAACATTGAAATAAATATACAAATTTGGGCAACACACTCATTTTAATGACATTAATCCTTCCGATAAGAGAAAGAGGTAGCGAKTTCCAAAAAGTAAAAGATTGTTTCAAACTGTCTGCTAGAGRAACCAAGTTTTCCTGAAACAYATTTGAATATTTCCTTGTCACTTTAACTCCCAAGTAGGTGAATTGATCCCGGACAATCCTAAACTGAGAACTTGTAAAAGAGCACTTTAAAGCAGCCTTGTTTACAGGAAAAAGCTCACTCTTGCCTAGATTCAGCTTGTACCCTGAGATTGATCCAAACCTTTTAAGAACAGATAAGGCACGTGGCAATGAGGTATCAGGGTTAGAGATAAACAAAAGGAGGTTGTCCGCATATAGCGAGACTTTCTGCTCTAAGCCCGTCCTGATTATTCCTTGAATGACATCATTAGAGCGTAGTGCAATGGCGAGAGGTTCGATTGCCAAAGCAAACAACAAGGGGGAGAGTGGACAACCCTGTCTGGATCCGCGGTGCAAGGGAAAATAGTCAGAGGACAAGTTGTTAGTCCGTACCGAAGCCATGGGGGAAAAATAAAGAATCTTTATCCACGCAATGAATTTGGGGCCAAAGCCAAATCTATAAAGGGCAGCTGTTAGGTAATCCCACTCAACGCGGTCAAACGCTTTTRKCGCATCAAGTGAGACCAACACCTCCGGGTCCTCCGACGCTGGGGAGTACAGTATATTCATAAGGCGCCTAATATTGAAAAACAAATGCCTATTTCTCACAAAGCCAGTCTGGTCAGAGTGTATTACTTGGTGCAGCGAGCCTTCCATACGGATGGCTAAAAGCTTGGCTAGYATTTTGTAATCACAGTTTAAAAGCGAGATTGGGCGATAGGATCCACATTCCAGGGGGTCTTTGTTTTTCTTTAATAGTAATGAAATTGAAGCCTGATAAAGASTAGGCGGTAGCTTTGAGGTATTAAGGCACTCTGCAAATAGTCGAGACAAGAATGGGCAAAGCAGACCAGAAAACGTCCTGTAAAATTCGGTTGGAAAACCGTCCGGACCCGGTGATTTACCACTTTTCATTGCGGACACTGCTGTTGCAATCTCCTCAGGTGTAAATTCTTCTTCTAGACAGTCATGGGAGTCTGTATCAATTGAAGGCATATTCAGGCTARTAAAGAYGGAATCAATCAGCAAAGGGTCTTGAGGGGATTCAGYGGTGTATAGCGCAGAGTAAAATTGTTTGAATTGATCATTGATCTCTTTATGTATAACTGTGGTGGCACCAGACGGGGTCCTTATTTGTGSGATTAAACGTGAGGCCTRAGATTTARGGATCTGATGTGCAAGGAYTTTACTYGCCTTGTCGCCTTGTTCATACACTCTGTARRGAGCTCGCAAGAGTAACTGTTCAGCTTGCCTGGTAGAAAGCTCATCAAATTCAGATTGGAGTAGTTGGCGCTCTTTATGCAGATCAGAGGAAGGATCCGTAGCATACTTCTCATCCAATGTGGCTATGGACTCGCTCAGGTCCCGCAGTCGCTGAGAGCGAACTCTGTTTTGGTTGGCTGTATAAGAAATGATTTGGCCACGTAGGTATGCTTTGAGAAACTCCCATATGGTAGAGCAGGACATACCTGGTGTTGAATTAGTTTTTAGGAATAAGGTGATTTCAGAAGAAATGAAATTGACAAACTCCTTATCTGAGAGTAAAATGGGGTTAAGACGCCATTGATAACACATAGGYGGTCGCTGGGGAAACTCTAGTTCAAGCACTAATGGTGAATGGTCAGAAATAACAATACTCTTGTAAGTACACTGCCGAAGGTTAGGCAGAAGTGTTTTGTCCAAAAAGAAGTAATCAATCCGGGAGTATGTTTGATGAACATGAGAATAAAAGGAATACTGTCTATCTGTAGGATGTAGGAAACGCCAGGCCTCAAACATGGCATATTTCTGAAGAAAGGATTGAATAAGTAGGGCACATTTAGATGGGCCTGTAGTTGTTCGTGAGGACAACTCAAGAACTGGGGACATTTTACAGTTGAAATCCCCCCCTAAAATCAACAAATGAGAATCTAAATTGGGTATAGCAGACAAAAGGAAGAAATGAAACTTGTGTCATCCCAATTGGGAGCATAAACACTAGCCAAAACAAGAGGGGTAGAAAACAGTTTACCGGTTACTATGACGTATCGTCCCTTAGGATCAGCAATAACCTCAGAAGCTACAAAGGGGGTAGCTTTATCAACCAAAATGGCAGCACCTCTTGATTTACTATGAAAGTTAGAGTGGAACACTTGACCAACCCAGTCCCTACGCATCCTAAAATGCTCACCAGTCCTCAAGTGAGTCTCTTGTAGAAATGCAACATTTGCATTTAAACCCTTTAAGTGTGTCAACACCCTCTTACGCTTCACCGGGTTATTAACCCCTTTGATGTTCCACGAAATGTACTTGATCGCATTATTTCGGCCCCTCTGGGCCTTCCCGTTATACAACCCTGTCATTAGAGCATAGAATGGAAAAGCAATGAGCGCCCAAAAACCCCAGAATAACTTGTCTCAGAGTAATAATGTACGGTGGTAGATGTTTGGAAAAAGTACAGAAAAAAAAACTAAAAAGACAGAATGACAACATTAGAACTGAACAATTCAACCCCTCCCCCCACCCCCTCGCCCCATCCCAGACAATACCTCCCCAAACGAGGTACAAGCCTAAATAGAACATGTTCTCTTCGCACAGTATGTCTGTGAGAGTGCGGTTTTAAACCTAAACCCACAGTCCCGCTCTTTAAAGTCGTGTTTTGTTAGTGGATCAAACAGCAAAAAGAGATAATTATAATATTTTTTAAATAAAAGTGAATCTCTTGTGCAAATGAAATTACAAAAGCACCACTTGTAGATGTATATAATTATATTCCCAGTCTTATAACAGGCATTGAGAGAGAAAATAAATACAAATGTATAAAGGCTCTCAGCCAAAAACCCAATTTGAAGTAAGGAAATCGTAGTAAGACAATCAAAAATAATAATAATAATTATTATTATAATAGTTGTCTACTTGACGCTGAGACAGCTTACAACCAAGACCAAAAAACTACGCGTGCGCAACATTGAACGTTTGCTGTGTATGAATGATGCTCAAAACTTTTAAAATTGAAGTGAAGACCCCAAAAAACGTGTAGCCTCGGGAAACATTTACTGTTTACTGGGTCAATGCAAACGGATGCAGTAAACAAATATGCAAGAATATTTTGAGTCACTGAGACACTATGTAAACAAACTGAATAGGTGAGCGAGACAGCCTAGAAACACAGGAGTTAAGTAACACCTTAATACAATGAAATAAAAATTACTGAATGCTTGTAAGGCAAGCACACTAGATGATCAAAACATTAGATCACATCAAATAAGCCTGAATGGGTTCGCCAACTCCCCAACTATACAAGACTAGCATGTTATAACTAAACATAATTGTACCACAGGTGGGTTACTTACTATCCACAGTTCGCAAGCAACAGTTGCTGACCTGTGAGCAAGTTCAAGACTTCTTGATGTGACGTTGAATGTGAGACATAGCCTCATCCGGAGACTCAAATGTGTAGTCTTTACCATCATGAGATAGCCATAAACGGGCCGGGAATCGCAGTCCATACCTCACACCTGGATGATCCCAAAGTAGTCGTTTGGCCTGTCCGAAAGCTGCGCGCTGCCTGGAAACATTGGGGGAGTAGTCCTGGTAGATGGAGAAGCTCTGTCCTTGAAAGCTCAGAGTGGTATTGCGGGCTCGTCGAAGAATCTCCATCTTCTCATGGAAAAAGTGCACTCGAAGAATTATGTCACGGGGCCTCTCCCCATCCCGGGGCTTTGGGCACAGCGACCGGTGGGCACGATCAATCAGGGGCTTTTCATCTAAGGCAAGAACATCCTTCAGCAGCCCAGAAACAAAATCCGTGGCGTGAGGCATTTCCGCTGACTCTGGGACCGATACAAGTCTCAGGTTGTTGCGGTGAGAGAATCCCTCTAAACTCACACAGCTCTCCTTCACCTTTTTCAAATCCGCAGCTAGGCATTTCACGTCAGCCTCCAGGGATGTAGTTAAGTCGGAGACATTTGTAGCGGAGGTCTCCAGTGCTGCAATCGTTGTAGTGTGCGACGTTGTTGTTTTGAGTGATGTGATTGCTGGCACCATCTCGTTCCGCAGGATGGTTAGATCTGCTTTGGTTAGATCTGTATCAGTAACCTCCTGTATTCGGGCCTCAATCGTAGCAACCACCTCCGTTTTCATTTCAACTATCTCAGAGCGTAGTAGTTTGATGGCCTCGAGAATGTTCATTTCAGCGCCGCCAGGCCAAGCCGCACCCCCGGGTAAAGTGTGAGTCCCCGGGCCCTCAGACTCAGGAGAGGGCGGTGATGAGAGTGGGTCTTGTAGGCCGGGTTTTCTCAAAGTCATGCTTTTGGCCTTATGTTTCGTTGACATGCTGACATTTGGAAGCAAAGTAGTCTTGGTTTTTACGGAAAGGGATCACCAAAATAATATTTGAAAATAAATACGGTTCTGCTGCAAAATTCACATAAACTTTAAGAATACCACGGGAGCAAACGGAAAACACGTCAGTCGCACACGGCGTCCCTCCAATCCCCCCGTCTATAATTTTAATCCAGAAAAATCCAGAAAAACGCATGTCAAAAATGTTATACATTTATTTGCATTTTAATGAGGGAAATAAGTATTTGATCCCTCTGCAAAACATGATTTAGTACTTGATGGCAAAACCCTTGTTGGCAATCACAGAGGTCAGACTTTTCTTGTAGTTGGCCACCAGGTTTGCACACATCTCAGGAGGGATTTTGTCCCACTTCTCTTTGCAGATCTTCTCCAAGTCATTAAGGTTTCGAGGCTGACGTTTGGCAACTCGAACCTTCAGCTCCCTCCACAAATTTTCTATGGGATTAAAGTCTGGAGACTGGCTAGGCCACTCCAGGACCTTAATGTGCTTCTTCTTGAGCCACTCCTTTGTTGCCTTGGCCGTGTGTTTTGGGTCATTGTCATGCTGGAATACCCATSCACGACCCATTTTCAATYCRCTGGCTGAGGGWAGGAGGTTCTCACCCAAGATTTGACGGTACATGGCCCCATCCATCGTCCCTTTGATGCGGTGAAGTTGTCCTGTCCCCTTAGCAGAAAAACACCCCCAAAGCATAATGTTTCCACCTCCATGTTTGACGGTGGGGATGGTGTTCTTGGGGTCATAGGTAGCATTCCTCCTCCTCCAAACACGGAGAGTTGAGTTGATGCCAAAGAGCTCCATTTTGGTCTCATCTGACCACAACACTTTCACCCAGTTGTCCTCTGAATCATTCAGATGTTCATTGGCAAACTTCAGACGGGCATGTATATGTACTTTCTTGAGCAGGGGGACCTTGCGGGCGCTGCAGGATTTCAGTCCTTCACGGCGTAGTGTGTTACCAATTGTTTTCTTGGTGACTATGGTCCCAGCAGCCTTGAGATCATTGACAAGATCCTCCCGTGTAGTTCTGGGCTGATTCCTCACCGTTCTCATGATCATTGCAACTCCACGAGGTGAGATCTTGCATGGAGCCCCAGGCCGAGGGAGATTGACAGTTCTTTTGTGTTTCTTCCATTTGCGAATAATCGCACCAACTGTTGTCACCTTCTCACCAAGCTGCTTGGCGATGGTCTTGTAGCCCATTCCAGCCTTGTGTAGGTCTACAATCTTGTCCCTGACATCCTTGGAGAGCTCTTTGGTCTTGGCCAAGGTGGAGAGTTTGGAATCTGATTGATTGATTGCTTCTGTGGACAAGTGTCTTTTATACAGGTAACAAGCTAAGATTAGGAGCACTCCCTTTAAGAGTGTGCTCCTAATCTCAGCTCGTTACCTGTATAAAAGACACCTGGGAGCCAGAAATCTTTCTGATTGATAGGGGGTCAAATACTTATTTCCCTCATTAAAATGCAAATCAATTTATAACATTTTTGACATGCGTTTTTCTGGATTTTTTTGTTGTTATTCTGTCTCTCACTGTTCAAATAAACCTACCATTAAAATTATAGACTGATCATTTCTTTGTCAGTGGGCAAACGTACAAAATCAGCAGGGGATCAAATACTTTTTCCCTCACTGTAATTACATAACCAACGTTCTCTAGTAATACTAGTCCTGTAACGATGTGCGCTGAGAGTCGGGAAGCATGTTCAGGGAGTGAGGGTTTTAATAAATAAATAAACACAACATAATACAAAATAAGAAACAAGAACAACGCACAGACATAACACAGAAACAGAAACAATAACGCCTAGGTAAGGAACCAAAGGGAGTGACATATATAGGGAAGGTAATCAGGGAGGTGATGGAGTCCAGGTGAGGCTGATGATGCACAGGTGCGCGTAATGATGGTGACAGGTGTGTGCCATAACGAGCAGCCTGGTGACCTAAAGGCCGGAGAGGGAGCAAGTCTTTGAATAAGTCTTTGGTCACTTGCATGCGATGCATACTTGTGTCACGTAAAGAGAGCAAGGGTTGAGGGGAAAGGGAATGTTTTTCCAAAACAAATGACGGATTTCTGTAACAGAACTTTTCAGTCAGAAATGGCTGTAATTATGTTGCAGCTTTAGCAACACAGACAGCGCGATAAACACTTTGATGTTCTGTGGTGGTCACTGCAGCAGGGAGGAGAGAGAGACAACGGGTGCCAATCACAGTCATTCGCTGTCTTTTTTTAACACAGTGCAGCAAGTCTGAGCCCGGCGCAGCACAATCAGATCAATTGCTGGTCGGACTCCTTCTAGTCATTTGTGTCTTAATTACTTAATTAAACAGTGTGGTCATATATGGAAAAATACACGTTTTAAAATTTCTACCAATCAATTGGTCGAAAAAAACAGACGACTCTTGGTCGACCCAATTTTTTTTTAGTCGGGGACAGCCCTAGTTAGATGTGCGTAAATACTTTGAGATGTTTGTTTAATCTTAGTTCTGTGAGGGAAAGCCAGAGAGTTTCTCATCAAGCTTGTGAATCCCATCAATTTCTTCCTATGACAGGCTGCTCCAGAAGGGTGTGACAATTACCTCTACCTCAGTTTCCTTTTCTCCTCCATTTTTCTTTTCACCATAATTCCGTATAATGCTTCTTTATGAAAGTTCCTATAAGCCTCTCCTCACACTTCTCTCCGCCTTAGAGGTGAATGTTAAGCACTTTCTTATTGAATTTGATATTTGCTAATAAATCACACAGCACTGGGTGGGAGGTTAGGGTAGAGGAGGGAGGGATTGGAGAAGGCATGAGGGAGAGAGGGAGTCAGGGAGAGGAGGGGGCAGGGTAGGCTATGATTCACCAAGTCTGTGCCTTAGTAAGGGGAGAAATGTGAATCTATTCCATGGTCAATTTGAATCTTTGCTTTAATTAAAATGTCTTATAGATGATATTACTAATCTATTTCTCCCTCTCTCTCTGTCTCCCTCTCCTCATGCATGTCTTCCTGGGTTTTTTGTTGAATTTTTTGTTTACTGTGATCTGTAGAATCCCCCAGTTCAGCCTGAATTGTATTTATTTATTGGATTTCTGTTCAGTGACGCCAAGGGAACTGTATAGCCGTGGATGGTGATAGCCAAAATACGATCTCTACTCTGTCAGATGCTCTAGGTGGAGAGGGAAATACACAGTCACCTGAATAACTTATGTATCAGAGGATATAATGTGGTGATGTGCAACAGCTGTTCTAGTGGTGGAAAAAGTACTCAATTGTCATACTTGAGTAAAAGTAAATGCTATTCATCAAATTCCTTATATTAAGCAAACCAGACGGCAAATGTAAAAAAAATACTAATAATTACAGACAAACAGGGGCACACACTAAGCATTTGTGTTTAGTGAGTCCGCCAGATCAGAGGCAGTAGGGATGACAACACGTTATATTGATAGGTGTGTGAATTGGACAATAAATCTGAGTACTTTTAGGTGTCAGGGAAAATGTATGGGAATACAATGTATATATTTTATTTAGGAATGTAGTGAAGTAAAAGTCGTAAAATATATAAATAGTAATGTAAAATACAGATAGTACTTTCAAATATTTTGACTTAAGTACTTTACACCACTGAACAGTTCTTAAGTTTTTAAAGTCCCTTTGGTCTCACTTTGTTTATAAGTGCCAATACCGTGTTATTATATAATACTTTGCTGTTACTTTGTACTTACATAGGTATTGTTCATGGTATATAGTTTATTTCATATAAAGCGCAAACACACTTCCAGTGTGGAAAAAGAAGCTCTAAATTCACAGAGAGAGATTTATTAAATTATAATGTCTAACTCCTAACTAGGCTATGTGTTAATGTTGTTGAATACTCAATGCCTCCCATTAGAATACAGATCAGAGCTACAGCTATTCCCTTGACAGAAACATTAATGCTTTACTACCTGACCCCTGACCTCTTGGTTTATTAGTGACACACAACACTGCTATATTGTCTGCCCATAACACCCTTAAAGAAGACACTCGCAGTGCATAAAGACACATCACGTCAGGAGGAGCAGCTTCATGGGCGGACGTACGGTGTATGTGTGTGTGTATTGTATGTGTGTGTCTTCTTCTCTCTCTGCTCCTCTTGGCTCTCAAGGAAAGCTCATCCATGTTAATCAGGTTTCTGGCCCCCTGCCATTAATGACGAGTCAGGAGAAAAGGGGTGTACACACACACACACCTGTCTCTTATACACATCTAGATGTGTATAAGAGACAGTCTCAGTGTATTCAGCGGTAATGAGCGCTCAGATGCCTGCCTGCACCACACCAGAAAATTGGAAGCATGATTCTGAATTTATATGAGTATTTAGGAGTGCAAGGCAGAGGCTGTGCTGGACTGAATGCCATTGTTGCATAATTGATTTATCAAGCCATGGTGCCGGGGAAGGGGTGAGCGGGGATGAGCGCGGGCCAGTGGGGGTTTGGGTGGGTGTTGAGATGACTCTTGAGACCCCAGGGTGGAGAGCCGTAAGAGAGAGGATTTAAAGGCAATGCAGGGGGGGGTTGATACCCCGCCTACGTTCAATGTTGAGTTTTATTTGTTTCTCACAGCCGACGACCAAGACATAAACTCTTTCTGCAATTTATCTTGAAGACCATAGGTGAGGGTTATCTCTGATGTGTGCTTTGGTATTGAAATCATCTCAGTGAAGGCGTAAGGCGTAATTTTTATTTGGTTTTGGTGCAATATTTCGCGGACCCTTTGTTCCTCTGGTTAGTCTCTGCTCTACTGTTCTCCATTCCCTTTACCACGGTCCTAAAGCACCACTTAGAGAACACGGCTATGCTTTTCTTGTCTCCAGCAGCATTGTTTAATATGAAGGTTTGCTCATACAAGGGTTGAGGTATGGTTTCATTTTGAAATAATAGGAAAATAAATGTGGATCTAGATAGGTAGAGCTCTGAGTTTAAAGCCGTTCTCTTCTCGCATGCTTCGCCCACTGGGACTGTTGGTGATATTGACACACACACATGCGCACGCACACACACACACACACACACACACCCCTAACTGGGGATCACCCTCTGAAATTAGTTAGACTATCTCTGTGTTATTGAACATAGCACGTGTGGGATTGTGTGTGATTATACCACGAGAGCATATTCGTTTAGGCACCAGGCCAGTGTGCCAGACACTGTCATGTTTGGTATTTGAAAGTGTGTGTGTTTCAGTGATATCATCTTGCTGATGGACTAACTACAACCCTTTGATCTTCTGTGTGGTCAAACAGTTTCAGGATTAACCAGAGATGTGTATATTCATTAGCTTATTTAGTTTTGTCGACATTTAGAAAGTTCCCACCAAATTCGATGTTTCCATCAGGCCTGTACTGACATTGTTTAGGTGCGCGAGGAGGAATAGCCGCTCGAATTGGAGAAGATGCAGAGCGTGTTACTCTTTCCTGAATTTCTTGGCCTGCCGGGAGCATATGTGACCACATTAATATAGGACGACTTGGAAGAATGATGATCCACAACAGACAGCGCATGTCAGTAGCAGAAGTAAAAATACAGGCAGACTGGCCTGCTACTGTGCATTTTCTAGAACTTAAAAACTGGAAATAGTAGACCTGCAAATTATCCAACTGAAATGAAACATTCAAATTACAGGGCTTTTGCGGCATTATTCAAATGATATTTTGACTGTAGCCTAGAGTAAAATGTTGTACTCACTTGAAAACAAGAATGCAATTATTCATTGTATTGTGGCGTTGCAGGCTAGTCTAGGTAGGATAATTGTGTTGTCCCTAAACAAGATCAATAGGGGAGCTTTTTGAGCTGCGTGTCTCATGTCTTCACTGTTCTTTCGTGTGCAATGACGCACCTGGCCTCTCCGCTGCCTATAAGCTATTCCTCCTATTTGTTCTTGTGGATTCGTAAAGAAAATCTATGCAGCTTTGAATGCATTTATGTGTGGTATGATTGCTAGTTAGCCTATTGCAGATCTGGACAATGTCACGTTCCTGACCTGTTTTATGTTATTTTTGTATGTGTTTAGTTGGTCAGGGCGTGAGTTGGGGTGGGCATTCTATGTTTTGTGTTTCTATGTTTAGGTCACTTGTAATTAGCCTTATATGGTTCTCAATCAGAGACAGGTGTTTGACGTTTTCCTCTGATTGAGAACCATATATAGGTTGGCTGTTCACACTGTTTGTTTGTGGGTGATTGTCTTCCGTGTCTGTGTCTGCGCACCACACGGGACTGTTTCGTTTGTTCGCTCGTTTGATGTAGTCTGTTCCTGTTCGTGAGTTCTTCGTGTAGTTATGTAAGTTCCATGTTCAGGTCTGTCTACGTCGTTTTGTTATTTTGTAATTTTCCAAGTGTTTTTTCGTGTTCGTCTTTGTCTTGAAATAAATTCAATATGTCATCACACCTCGCTGCATTTTGGTCGAATCCTTGCTCCTCCTCTTCGGATGAAGAGGAGGAGGAGAACCGTTACAGACAAACGATCGACCTACCACTATTGTCATTATGAATGGTTGATAGAGGGCAGTTAGACTGGTAGACTATATTGACCTGTGGTATAGAAAAAGTTAGCACACGGAAAAAGCATAGTGCATAAGGAAAGTACCAAAACACCTTGATATAAGGGAGGCGCATGTAAGCAGATGAGGACACTACTCTCCCCTGAGGACACTACCCTCCCCTGTGCTCCCCTGTGCACAATAAAAAACCACACAACCATCTCCAAAGCACAAAAAACCCTCCCCTATTTCAGACCCACCCCCCCAACTCAGTAAAACACATGCTTTAGATGTTCTTGGTAACAGTGTGGCAGGTTTATTGGGAAATCTTCCAAGATGTTTTTTTTTTATGCAATTTTTTTTTAAGGTGATATCTTCATGGCCCAAGAGGACGAGAACAAAGCTAACTCTGACAGAAATCAGATTGCGTCTTTGTACTATATTATCCAGTGCAATATTGAAATATCACCCCTCTAACAATGTCTTCTTAATGTGTTATGAATGGGAAACCCACGTTACACCAAGAAGTTCTTAACTATTTCAAAAGTGAAGTCAGAGAGAGAGGGGGGTGGGGGGGGGGGGGGGTGGTTGGAAAGCACAAATTGACAGGAGAGGAAGTCCTTTGCATTGTGCTATTTCTCTCTCTTTCTCTCCCTCTCGCCCTGTCTTTTTCTGGGCTCACTGCACCTACTGGCTTCACTGCCTGCTGTCACCCCTCCAACATGTTCAGCTTTAAATGCACTTGTTCCCTGTTTCCCCTCTCTCTCGCGCGCTCCTTCTTTCCTCCATGCATCCCCACTGAGGGCTATGTGTCTCAGTGTTTCACCCACTACAGCCTCTGACAGTACTGACACACATTGGTCCCACAGGGAGAGGAGGACAGAAGACACAGTTAGAGAGAGAGAGACAGAGAGAGAGAGAGAGAGACAGAGAGAGACAGGGAGAGAGAGAGAGGCCGAGAGAGAGAGACATAGATAGAGAGAGAGAGAGAGGCCGAGAGAGAGAGAGAGAGCAAGAGAGAGGGAGAATATCACAGCAGAATATTGACTATAGATCAGTATGGGAATAATGGCTCACTGTCAGTAGCCCACCTCTGAAGCATTTGCCTCATATATTTTTTATCTAATCTCTCTCCAACCTCTATTAAAGCTGCATAAAGATGTCAGTGAGAGAATGTTAATAATTGTCAAAGAGCCCAGCCACCCTAGTCATATCCTGAGGGCATTTGCAAAAAAAAAAAAAAATGGTCGCTTCCAGCACATATGGGCTTAGTGAAAACATAAGAATATTTCTCGTTAGCGACATAAGTCACACCTGGGTTCAAATACTATTTGAAATAATTTAAAATACTTTATCTGGACTTGATTGACCCTGCCTGGCGCAATGGAACCAATAGATTAATTAACCCTGCCCATCTTATACTAGCGCAAACGGTAAAAATATTCGAAAGGTTTGAAATAGTATTTGAACCCAGGTTCTCTGACGTTAGTTAATTAGTGCAGAGGTATGCAGATGGAATCTCTGCAGGGCGTAATTACAGGCTGTAATTCTTCAGTGTACATATTCCAGCTGGGTTGGGATGATGCACACGTAGAGACAGGAACCTGTGGAATATGCATGACCTACGCCTTTTCACTTTCTTCATTTAATTTATCCGCAAAAGATGTTTGTTTGAAGTGCCGCCTTTTTCACTGCTGTATTCTGCCTGATCAAATGAGAATTTGTTCTGTTTATATCAACATCATTCGGGTGTGTGCATGTTTGCTTGTCTGTGTAACATCCACACCAGATCATGTGGTGTTTGTTTATCTATTCCCTCCAGCAGTTGATGACTTGCCAAAAAAGGGAGTTGAACATTTAATGAAAATCAAAGTGTTGTTGTGTTGCGTCAGGCTTTGAGTTACGGTATAGAAACACAGACACGAGACTGGACCATGTGATTCTTATTCAACTCGCTTAATACACGGCCAGGCACGACTCCAACACCATCATTAAGTTTGCAGACGACACAACAGTGGTAGGCCTGATCACCGACAACGGCGAGACAGCCTATAGGGAGAAAGTCAGAGACCTGGCCGGGTGGTGCCAGAATAACAACCTATCCCTCAACGTAACCAAGACTAAGGAAATTATTGTGGACTACAGGAAAAGGAGGACCGAGCACGCCCCCATTCTCATCGACGGGGCTGTAGTGGAGCAGGTTGAGAGCTTCAAGTTCCTTGGTGTCCACATCAACAACAAACTAGAATGGTCCAAACACACCAAGACAGTCGTGAAGAGGGCACGACAAAGCCTATTCCCCCTCAGGAAACTAAAAAGATTTGGCATTGGTCCTGAGATCCTCAAAAGGTTCTACAGCTGCAACATCGAGAGCGTCCTGACTGGTTGCATCACTGCCTGGTACGGCAATTGCTCGGACTCTGACCGCAAGGCACTACAGAGGGTAGTGCATACAGCCCAGTACATCACTGGGGCTAAGCTGCCTGCCATCCAGGACCTCTACACCAGGCGGTTTCAGAGGAAGGCCCTAAAAATTGTCAAAGAGCCCAGCCACCCTAGTCATAAACGAACCTCTCTACTACCGCATGGCAAGCGGTACCGGAGTGCCAAGTCTAGGACAAAAAGGCTTCTCAACAGTTTTTTACCCCCAAGCCATATGACTCCTGAACAGGTAATCAAATAGCTACCCGGACTATTTGCATTGTCTGCCCCCCCTCCCCAACCCCTCTTTTTACACTGCTGCTACTCTCTGTTTATCATATTTGCGTAGTCACTTTAACTATACATTCATGTACATACTACCTCAATTGGGCCGACCAACCAGTGCTCCCGCACATTGGCTAACCGGGCTATCTGCATTGTGTCCCACCCACCACCCGCCAACCCCTCTTTTACGCTACTGCTACTCTTTGTTCATCATATGCATAGTCACTTTAACCATATCTACATGTACTACCTCAATACTACCTCAATCAGCCTGACTAACCGGTGTCTGTATGTAGCCTCGCTACTTTTATAGCCTCGCTACTGTATATAGCCTGTCTTTTTACTGCTGTTTTATTTCTTTACCTACCTATTGTTCACCTAATACCTTTTTTGCACTATTGGTTAGAGCCTGTAAGTAAGCATTTCACTGTAAGGTCTACACCTGTTGTATTTACATTTACATTTAAGTCATTTAGCAGACGCTCTTATCCAGAGCGACTTACAAATTGGTGCATTCACCTTATGATATCCAGTGGAACAACCACTTTACATAGTGCATCGGTAACTCGGTATTTAAGGGGGGGGGGGGGGTTAGAAGGATTACTTTATCCTATCCTAGGTATTCCTTAAAGAGGTGGGGTTTCAGGTGTCTTGTATTGTATTCTTGTATTCAGCGCACGTGACAAATACACTTTGATTTGATACACAGTACAAATAATAAGGTAATGAACAGACCCTGGCCGAGACCCCACTCTCCGAGATCATCTCAGTAGGAGTTGGGATATGCAAAAAACACATTTCCAATTCACACATGCGTATTAATACACACTTGTATGTGTGAAATTGGACACATATAATAACCCACCAAATTCTTATTATTATTGTTAATTGCTTGTGTCCCATTATCCACAATATAATACAATTTACATTTTACATTTTAGTCATTTAGCAGACGCTCTTATCCAGAGCGACTTACAGTAGAGTGCATACATTTTAACATACTGAGACAAGGATATCCCTACCGGCCAAGAGCAGACGCTCTTATCCAGAGCGACTTACAGTAGAGTGCATACATTTTATTACATTTTTACATACTGAGACAAGGATATCCCTACCGGCCAAACCCTCCCTACCGGCCAAACCCTCCCTAACCCGGACGACGCTATGCCAATTGTGCGTCGCCCCACGGATCTCCCGGTTGCGGCCGGCTGCGACAGAGCCTGGGCGCGAACCCAGCCCAGCCTGGACGCGAACCCAGAGACTCTGGTGGCGCAGCTAGCACTGCGATGCAGTGCCCTAGACCACTGCGCCACCCGGGAGACAATGTACTGTAGTGTGCTACTTATGCTAGTATGGAATCCATAACATGGACATTGGAACTCCCGCAAATGTTAAGTCCACCACAGATTACCATGGTTGACAGTATGATGGCATACTTACCAGTAGTAGTATGCTTATTGCGCTAGCTAGGGTATACTTATGGGCCACCCACCATGTGGAAGGAATCCATTTCATGGATTCTTTTTTTGGGCTCCCCTCAAAGACTTATGATGGAATTGTACAGTAGCATGTGTTTCGTATTCCACATACAGTGAGGGAAAAAAGTATTTGATCCCCTGCTGATTTTGTACGTTTGCCCACTGACAAAGAAATGATCAGTCTATAATTTTAATGGTAGGTTTATTTGAACAGTGAGAGACAGAATAACAACAAAAAAATCCAGAAAAACGCATGTCAAAAACGTTATAAATTGATTTGCATTTTAATAAGGGAAATAAGTATTTGACCCCCTCTCAATCAGAAAGATTTCTGGCTCCCAGGTGTCTTTCATACAGGTAACGAGCTGAGATTAGGAGCACACTCTTAAAGGGAGTGCTCCTAATCTCAGTTTATTACCTGTATAAAAGACACCTGTCCACAGAAGCAATCAATCAATCAGATTCCAAACTCTCCACCATGGCCAAGACCAAAGAGCTCTCCAAGGATGTCAGGGACAAGATTGTAGATCTACACAAGGCTGGAATGGGCTACAAGACCATTGCCAAGCAGCTTGGTGAGAAGGTGACAACAGTTGGTGCGATTATTCGCAAATGGAAGAAACACAAAAGAACTGTCAAACTCCCTTGGCCTAGGGCTCCATGCAAGATCTCACCTCGTGGAGTTGCAATGATCATGAGAATGGTGAGGAATCAGCCCATAACTACACAGGAGGATCTTGTCAATGATCTCAAGGCAGCTGGGACCATAGTCACGAAGAAAACAATTGGTAACACACTACGCCGTGAAGGACTGAAATCCTGCAGCGCCCGCAAGGTCRCCCTGCTCAAGAAAGCACATATACATGCCCGTCTGAAGTTTGCCAATGAACATCTGAATGATTCAGAGGACAACTGGGTGAACGTGTTGTGGTCAGATGAGACCAAAATGGAGTTCTTTGGCATCAACTCAACTTGCCGTGTTTGGAGGAGGAGGAATGCTGCCTATGACCCCAAGAAACCATCCCCACCGTCAAACATGGCGGTGGAAACATTATGCTTTGGGGGTGTTTTTCTGCTAAGGGGACAGGACAACTTCACCGCATCAAAGGGACGATGGACGGGGCCATGTACCGTCAAATCTTGGGTGAAAACCTCCTTCCCTCAGCCAGGGTATTGAAAATGGGTCGTGGATGGGTATTCCAGCATGACAATGACCCAAAACACACGGCCAAGGCAACAAAGGAGTGGCTCAAGAAAAAGCACATTAAGGTCCTGGAGTGGCCTAGCCAGTCTCCAGACCTTAATCCCATAGAAAATCTGTGGAGGGAGCTGAAGGTTCGAGTTGCCAAACGTCAGTCTCGAAACCTTAATGACTTGAAGAAGATCTGCAAAGAGGAGTGGGACAAAATCTCTCCTGAGATGTGTGCAAACCTGGTGGCCAACTACAAGAAACATCTGACCTCTGTGATTGCCAACAAGGGTTTTGCCACCAAGTACTAAGTCATGTTTTGCAGAGGGGTCAAATACTTATTTCCCTCATTAAAATGCAAATCAATTTATAAAATTTTTGACATGCGTTTTTCTGGATTTTTTTGTTGATATTCTGTCTCTCACTGTTCAAATAAACCTACCATTAAAATTATAGACTGATCATTTCTTTGTCAGTGGGCAAACGTACAAAATCAGCAGGGGATCAAATACTTTTTTCCCTCACTGTAGTAGTGACACAATGACTGAACAGATTGCCATGCTGCTGATCTGAGCAACAGGGTACAATTATGCACATCTTACTTGACACCTGTCCTCCCCATCCACTCTCTGTCTCTCTCTACCTCTTTCCCCCTCTGCAAATAATCTATCCATCACTGGAGGTTCATCTATAGACACAAGGAGAGATGAATGGGCCAAATTAGATTTGAATGGCATAATGTGGTTTTAGCATTATTGCCAAACAAGGCTTGAGTGAGAAAGGGATAACCTGCAGGGAGCTTCCTTATTGCAGGAGAGTGATTGTGATGATGTGTCGAAGGACTGCTTAAAAGGTCTAATTGTGTGACTTGTGCGTCAGTGATTGAGGAAGTCTTGCAGGCTTTAATACCAACCAGAAACTGACTGCAGTCCAAATGAGCAGTCTCACTCCATCTGTCCATCTCTGTCTGTCTCCCACTACGGTACTTCCTCACTCTTTTGTTTCCTCTCTCTCTCCCTGCATCCCTCTTGTATACTCTCTCTCTCTCTCCCGGCATCCCTCTTGTATACTCTCTCTCTCTCTCTGTCTCTCTGTCTCTCAGCCCCTCATCACCTCTCTCCCTGCATCCCTCTTGTATACTCTCTCCCCTGGCATCCCTCTTGTATTCTCTCTCTCTCTCTCTCTCTCTCATATACWATATATATATATATATATATATATATATATATATATATATATATATATCTGCCCCCCACCACCACCCCAGTCCCCCAGGTGCCACTGCAGGCTCATCATTAGCAGTGTCAAGGGGAACTGAGTGATACATGTGTGATGAGTGTTCATGTCTCGTTTTTGATGGGTTACACAAGCACCCCTCAGTGAGGCTTGAAAGAGGCTGAAGGGCCACTGCTCTGGGCCACTCTGGGGGTGTGTACACCCATTATGGACTGGTTAGGTGGCAGAGCCCATACCTAGCCTAGTTTTACAGCCTGTGTCTTGAAGAGCCATCCATCCCCTTTGTCTTTGTCTCTCTCGGTGCACTCTCTCTCTCTCTCTCTCTCTCTCTCTCTCTCTCTCTCGATGAGTCACTCCCGTTGGGTGGCAGCCATGTTTGCTGTTGTTGTTGTTGTTGTCTGTCAGGCCTTAGGGTTAATTGGTGGGTTGTGTACTAGGTATTACCTAACTGCCTCTTCCCCCTGGCATTTCTGTGGGGGGAGACTGAGGCTTCAGGAAGAGTGATGATTAATGTTGAAAGTTTAACACAAGTGATATAATTTCTCAGGATATCTGAGATGTCTCAAGTTGTTTGATTTTCCCCATTTTCAAAGTAAAATATGACTTTTTTTTACTCTGGATAACCCTTGCCATGTTCTACTGTATCTTTCAACTAATGGCTATGGTTTTATAACTGTACTTTATAAGTTGTATAAGAAATTGTATTATAAGAGCATTTTAACGGTATAATATATTATTATTATTTACATATAAATATGTGTATCGTTTAAGTATAAATCTTTAATTGTAGTTAATAACCCTTTTATTACAGTATAAGACCGCTATAAGAGCTTTATTACTGTAGATTATAGCTGTTTAATAACAGTATATCTATTGTATAAGACCTATAAATATACCGGACACTTAACTGTATAATAGAAGTCTATAACTGTTTTCTAACTGTATACTTGCAGTATAAACTCTTTAACTGTAGTTTATAACAATTCATAACAGTCTAATGGTAGTATAACCATTCTGCTGTGTGTGCGTGTGTTTCAGAGTGAAGCAGAAGAAGTCCAAGCCTCAGCACCTGAAGATCAACAGCAGTGTGGGGAGCTGTGAGAACCTCCCTACCCAACGCTCACCCCTCCACTCCTCTGACCATCGCTCACTCCGTTCCTTCTTCTTCCCCACCTTCATCCCCTCCACTCCCCCCGTCCACTCCGATGCAAGTAAGTGCCCTTTCTAGACTACCTTGGTGACTAACAAGTTATGATACCCAGGTATGCAGACAGCTTTCCTAAATCATAAGTTTCAGGCATTATACGACTGTATTGACTTCACAGTTTGTCCACTCTCTTATCTGTTCAAGTGTCATATGACCGTTGTCTGTGTCCAGTTTTATGGTAACTCTATGGTAGTACCACATAATATAGTTTAGTGTCTTAGCCATACTTAACACAAAACCTCCACTTCCCATTCACAGTCTCTCTCTATATTCAGCCCTAAACCCAGTGACTGCTCTCTCTCTCTCTCTTTCTCGCTCTCTCTCTCGCTCTCTCTCTCTCTCAGTGAGATTATACACATAGACGAAGACTAATCCTTCCCAGATCACATACATGTATCCTAGGATACCCAGAGGTACCGTGTCAGCGCATACAGCCACCTTATTGGCTGTTGCCTTCTTAGTGCCCCCACCGGAAGCCATTAGCGCCTGAGCGGTACGGAGAAAGAGAGTGAGAGGAAGACGATGCGAGGAGACTGAGAATGACGGAGGCAGGGACAGGGGTGTCGGGAACAGGAGTGAAATATGGCCGTCGATAGGGGACCTGAATGGGTTTAGAGCAGGGATCATCAACTAGATTCAGCCGTGGGCCAATTTTTTCTTGAGCGGATGGTCTGGGGGCCGAAACATAATTACAAATAATTTGTAGACTGCAAATTGACCCCAAAAAGCCCAAACAGATACAATATTTGACTAAAACATAATAATTTCAAACCTTGCTTACATTTGTGTACGATCACATACACTGAGTGTACAACACATTAGGAACACCTGCTCTTTCTATGACATAGACTGACCAGGTGAATCCAGGTGAAAGCTATGATCCCTTATTGATGTCACTTGTTAAATCCACTTCAATCAGTGTAGATGAAGGGGAGGAGACTGGATAAAGAATGATTTTTAAGCCTTGAGAGAATTGAGACATGGATTGTGTATGTGTGCCATTCAGGGGGTGAATGGGCAAGACAAAAGATTTAAGCGCCTTTGAACATATGGTAGTAGTTGCCAGGTGCACCGGTTTGAGTGTGTCAAGAACTGCAACACTGCTTGGTTTTTCACGCTCAACAGTTTCCCCTATGTATCAAGAATGGTCCACCACCCAAACAACAGCCAGCCAATTTGACACAACTGTGGGAAGCATTGGAGTCAACATGGACCAGCATCCCTGTGGAACACTTTTGACACCTTATAGAGTCCATGCCCTGACGAATTGAGTCTGTTCTGAGGGCAAAAAGGGAAAGTGTTCCTAATGTTTTGTACACTCAGTGTATATCTTTCTATTATGCATGTGAATCACTTGGCGCTGATTTGCTGTTGGGCCGCAGAGTGCATCCGTACACAGACAGACGGACGTACACTAGTGGCAATGCCTCCAAACAATTGGGATACCCCTACCCGAGGTACAACAAAACACAACCATGTTTTTCACTCCCCTAATGTCTCCCATTTATGATATTTTACTGAAAAAGTGATTACATTGATAGATATTGTTACAAACCCCCTTAACAAGAAAATGCAGAATAATGCCTGGCTAGAGGGGGGATGTAACCCAACATATTGCTAAAATGTGGAATACAAGTAGTCAGTTGTCTGCCCATCATACACAACAATAATTAGAATATCTTAATGCATCATGGAAATATAGACCTGTAAACACAGAGATACAATAGGTGGTAAATATCAACTATGTATATTTAAGATGAATGTAAGCTTGGCTTTTTGGTAACTGATTAATCGACTACTTTCTAAGTCAAATGTTCTGTCATTCAGTGCGTTATGGTTCTGCCTGATGAAAATACATGCAGTTTTTTTTAATGTTGTGGCGATTGTATATAACTCTAAGCGTAGCCTATAGGCCTAGGACAGGGTTGCAGAGCCCATGCATAGCCAATAGAGCCAAGTGAAACGTGTTCTTATAAGCCCAGTCAATAAGCAATCGAATGTGAAAACAGAGTTTTGGGTGGATACTTTTTAAAAGAGGATCCCAGCTTTCTCCTGCTGCTATATTTATTGCTTAGTTCTTAAAATTTAGCAGATAAATCCGCTTTACAACCGGTGTAGCCTATCTGGCATAAAGGGCCTTCAGAAAGTATTCACACCCCTTGACTTTTTCCCCAAAAAATTGTGTTACAGACTGAATTTAAAATGGATTAAATTGAGATTGTGTGCCACTGATCTACACACAATACCTCACAATGTCAAAGTGGAATTTTGTTTGTAGAAATGTTTACAAATTAATTTAAAAAAATGTAAGCTTAAATGTCTTGTCAATAACTATTCAACCCCTTTGTTATGGCATGTCAAAATATGTTCAGGATACATTTCAGCACATTTTATTGAACAAGTCACATTACAGGTTGCATGGACACACTGTGTGCAATAATAGTGTTTAACATGATTTTTTAAATGTTTACCCCATCTCTGTACCCCACACATACAATTATCTGTAAGGTCCCTCAGCCGAGTAGTAATTTCAAGCACAAGTTCAACCACAAAGACCAGGGAGGTTTTCCCCCAAAAATGCAAACATTGAATATCCCTTTGAGCATGGTGAAGTTATTAATTATGCTTTGGATGGGTTTTCAATACACTCAGTCACTACAAAGATACAAGCGTCCTTCCTAACTCAGTTGCCAGAGAAGAAGGAAACCGCTCAGGGATTTCACCATGAGGCCAAAGGGGATTTTTTTTAAAGTTACACAGTTTAATGGCTGTGATAGGAGAAAACTAAGGATGGATCTCAAATATTGTTGTTACTCCACAATAGATACACACGGCTCGGCGTGGCTTAATGTGACCATGCCCCCCAGTAGGGTACAGCAATAAGGTACTCGCATTACTCCCATGTATTTAGCCAAACTTTCATGGCATCCTCAGCAAACTGACACTTTTTTGTAGTTTCAATAAATAAAAATTTTCAGCAGGCTCACGTGTCGTTATTAACATACTTGGCTGTCACAACAACAAATGATTTGCATGATGCTTATTCTGACACTACATTTTTACACGACTGGCCAACACTGACAGTAAAGCTAGTAAAGCTATCCCATTATACTTACGTCACTGTTTGTTTACCCCTAGCTTTTTTGCCGGTTAGTTGACATCTAGCTGGCTAGCGAGAGAAGTTCATCTCAATCTAATTCGCTAGTCTTAAATATGTCGTGTAACTTCTTCCAGTCTTTGCCTGTCTCTGAATGGTCGAGGTACATATTTAGAAATTTGATTATTCTTGGCTTGCCTATATGTCCTTTCAACTTGCCAGCGACCAGCTGTGCAGACAACCCTACCAAATGGCCCAAGTATCCTATGGCAATATCTACACCTACTTGGTGGAATCTCCAGGTTTGCAGAAATATCCAAATGCAGAAGAATATTATAGTTGTTATTTGGATGGATACAGCTCACTAGTCCTTCTTATAAGCTAAGTAGCAAGCTTTGAGCAATACACATACAGTTGAAGTCGGAAGTTTACATAGACTTAGGTTGGAGTTATTAAAACTCGTTTTTCAACCATTCCACAAATTTCTTGTTAACAAACTATAGTTTTGGCAAGTCGGTTAGGACATCTACTTTGTGCATGACACAAGTAATTTTTCCAACAATTGTTTACAGATAGATTATTTCACTTATAATTCACTGTATCACAATTCCAGTGGGTCAGAAGTTTACATACACTAAGTTGACTGTGCCTTTAAACAGCTTGGAAAATTCCAGGAAATTATGTCATGGCTTTAGAAGCTTCTGAAAAGCTAATTTACATAATTTGAGTCAATTGGAGGTGTACCTTGTGGATGTATTTCAAGGTCTACCTTTAAACTCATTGCCTCTTTGTTTGACATCATGGGGAAATCAAAAGAAATCAGCCAAGATCTCAAAAAGTCTGGTTCATCCTTGGGAGCAATTTCCAAACGCCTGAAGGTACCACGTTCATCTGTACAAATAATAGTACGCAAGTATAAACACCATGGGACCACGCAGCCGTCATACCGCTCAGGAAGGAGACTGACTGTGTTCTGTCTCCTAGAGATGAACGTACTTTGGTGTGAGAAATGCAAATCAATCCCAGAACAACAGTAAAGGACCTTGTGAAGATGCTGGAGGAAACAGGTACAAAGTATCTATATCCACAATAAAACGAGTCCTATATCGACATAACCTGAATGGCCGCTCAAAGCCACTGCTCCAAAACCGCCATAAAAAAGCCAGACTACGGTTTGCAATTGCATATGGGGACAAAGATTGTACATTTTGGAGAAATGTCCTCAGGTCTGATGAAACAAAAATAGAATTGTTTGGCCATAATGACCATTGTTATGTTTGGAGGAAAAAGGGGGATGCTTGCAAGCCGAAGAACACCATCCCAACCGTGAAGCACAGGGGTGGCAGCATCATGTTGTGGGGGTGCTTTTGTGCAGGAGGGACTGGTGCACTTCACAAAACAGATGGCATCTTGAGGATGGAAAAGTATGTGGATATATTGAAGCAACATCTCAAGACATCAGTCAGGAAGTTAAAGCTTGGTCACAAATGGGTCTTCCAAATGGACAATGACCCCAAGCATACTTCCAAAGTTGTGGCAAAATGGCTTAAGGACAACAAAGTCAAGGTGTTGGAGTGGCCATCACAAAGCCCTGACCTCAATCCTATAGAAAATTTGTGGGCAGCACTGAAAAAGCGTGTGCGAGCAAGGAGGCCTACAAACCTGACTCAGTTACATCAGCTCTGTCAGGAGGAATGGGCCAAAATTGACCCATCTTATTGTGGGAAGCTTGTGGAAGGCTACCTGAAATGTTTGACCCAAGTTAAACAATTTAAAGGCAATGCTAGCAAATACTAATTGAGTGTATGTAAACTTCTGACCCACTGGGAATGTGATGAAAGAAATAAAAGCTGAAATAAATCATTCTCTCCACTATTATTCTGACATTTTACATTCTTAAAATAAAGTGGTGATCCTAACTGACCTAAGACAGGGAATTTTTACGAGGATTAAATGTCAGGAATGGTGAAAAACTGAGTTTAAATGTATTTGGCTAAGGTGTATGAAAACGTCAGACTTCCAACTGTAGCTAAAGTCACGGCGTAAAAGCCTGAAACCATGATGTTAACCTGGTCCTTGGGCAGTTGATGAAACTTAATTTGGTAGTATTTTTCTCCTAACATTGTTCAAACAGAACAGTACGCAACAGCTTATCAGCGTCGTAAAAGGAGGGTTAGCTAGCTAATTAATAAAGTCTGTTGGAATCGTGTCTTTGGCTGATGATCGTGACGTAAGTTCCATGTGTTCATCCTAACATTTTTACGTTTAGAATTCAAATGTTTTTAGGTATGATGTCGTTTGTTGATTAAGACGGCATGGAAGAATGTTAAGAATGACCAACCAAGCATTTCCGAAATGTTTATAGAATGATAAAAAAAAAGAATACAGCCGTTGTCAGATTATGAGTAAGGTAGGCAATTTAACATAGGAGTAATGTGAGTACCCCTACAGCTGTACCCTACTCGGGCGTGGTCATGTTAAGCTCTGCCTTGCCTTGTGTATCTATACTAAACCAGGGGCGCAACTTTGGTTTTAGAAGTGGGGGGGGACATAACCTGGCAGGGGGTCTGGGGGTCCTCCTTCAATTTTTTTGAGGCATCTAAAGCAAATTTCCTGCATTTCTACTAGAGCTGTAGCTGATGGAAAAAAATCTTAGTCGACCAAGGGTGGTCTTTTCTTTTGACCAATCGATTGGTCAACATTTTTAAACATGCATTTTTCCATATATAGACACACCCTATGTGTTTTACTAAAATCAACTATATGTACTGAACTTGTGTGATGCTTTAAACATGCTGTTTGAATAAAATAATTAAGACACACAAATGATTCGAGGGAGCCAGAGAAAAAAAACTGTTTGAACCTTTTTCTCCCGCTGCTGCTTGCCTTCGCAGATTCTGCCGTTAAGCTCCTGAAATTGCCGGTAACAGGCTACACCAGCGATCGGCAACCTTTTCCGTTTGGAGTGCCAATTTATCTTACCATTTCTACCAATCTGCGTGCCAGTTATGTTTTTCATATGCACATTTTTGTGGAACAGTTTAATTTAAAATAGTCTTTGTATCTTAAAATCATTGTCTGTGGTTCTATCTAAATAAAATAAAAAATTATACAAATCTAAAAGTAACTTTTATTGCCATTACCAACTATGTACAATTAGTCTACATAAAGCCAACATAAAAACATTGCAGCCTGCAGGCAGAAAATATCCTGATGAAAATAAATATCCTATAAATCACATTGGCTCCGCATGGCCTGTCTGCAACAAACTCGAAACATTGTATCAACTGTCAACTGGGTCGCCCAGAAACTCACACTAGCAAACTTGAAACATTATATAAAATATTCTGGGCCCTCAGAGTTTCCTGTGCCAGTGAGCTCGGGACAGACACAGCTGTAGGCTATTTGTGTAAGGGATAAGAAGTAATCAGGTATTTTATGTTTCCACTGGATCAGAGCATTACATTTTCCCCTTTTATGCCGAGTGGTAATCGAAAAGGGGCGAACTGTAAATATTGTTCAAATATTTTGAGGAACTATTGTCATTCTCAATTGATTCTAAAAACAGACTTTGTTTAGTTGCTGTTTGAGGTGAAGAAAAAATACTTTGAGAAGCTCCACAGCTCATTAGTGGTGGTGAGTTAAGACAATCAGAAATAATATCAGACATCCCCAAATGGGCACATTTATAGGCCTACAATTGCGTGCAGGCCAGGTAGACGAGTCATTCTTTTATATGCGTAATCAGGTGTAGCATAGGTTGTGAGTTCTGCAAAACACATGTCCACTCCGACAATAAGAACGGTAAATGACTGTAATAATAATATATTGAATCCACTGAAACAGGCACAAATCCAACAGGTGTCTCGTGTGGCATAAAAAAATAAAAACATTTGTGACTGCTTGACCCCCAAAAATATAATGTTTTCAAGACAGACCCCTTTTGTCATACAGTATTCCATATAAGGCACCTAGACCCTATGAATGTTGCACAGTATACCCTTCATCTTGTAATAAATCAAATCTAGCGATACATAACTTGACATTTCTGCTGTCCATTTTGACATTGTGGGAGGATAACCAACCTCCCAATTAATGGTAATGCATTTCTTAGCCGCTACAAATGCTATGGTTACACAGTTTCTTCTTATAACAGTCTCCAGTATCAACATTTCCAAGCAATCAAAAACAGGGAGAAGGGAGAATCTATAGACATGCCAGAATTCATCCAGCCTTCACAAGATCATAACATATGCAAATATGTCCCCTTTTGTGTTTTACAACTCCATTAGAGGAATTACATTCCTGAGTGCATGCTATTCAGTTTCACTGGTATATAGGTATGTTCTATTAAAACATTAAAACATTTGTCACTTATCCAGAGCGACTTACAGTTCATCTTAAAATAGCTAGGTGGGACAACCACGTATCACAGGCATAGAAAGTATTTATACTTTTTTGTAAAACTTTTTTTGGGGGCGGGGGGGATCGAGATGAGGAGGAGGATTATTTAAGATACTGTTTGAAGAGGTAGGATTTCAGATGTTTTCAAAAGTTGGGCAGGTACTCTGCTGTCCTAGCTTTAGGGGGAAGCTGATTCCACCATTGGAGTGCCAGGACAGAAAATAGCTTGGGCTGAGCTGGAGCTGGATGGTCTTACATCTGTATCCATTCATCATCATCAATAGTGTCTCCCAGGTTTTCCTCACAACTTTAGAGGTTTGTCTGACTGCCATAACATAGTTTCGATCTTTGAAGTGTTTCTGGTTTGTCCAGTGTTTACTGCACAGAGAGAATAAAGTGTTGCATCTGAAAAATGTCACGTCAGCGGTCACAGACTGGTCTTTACTTGCTGCCTGACCCTGCTGAGACCCCTGACACCATCTGATCCTGCTCAGATGAGGCATGACAAAGAATTACCTTGGTGTACATTTATACATTATATTATGCAAGAACAGAATCAATGCTTCAGTAATTGAAATGACCATTATTCCCAGATCTCTTAACTGTAGCCTACCAATCAACTCAAGATGGAACTTAATATCCCTGCTGGGAGACCCTGCTGGGATACCCGTCACCATCTGATTCTGCTAAGACATGACGAGCATAGTGTTGTGCACTGACTGTGCACCATGACAGTGAAACATGTAGCTGTTTATACCGTGTCATTGTGAAAAGTAGGGAATTACTTTGAGAAACTGACATCAATAACGTTACATTGCTATACTGACACTAATAAAAACTCACATTGCGCTGTCAAAAAACGTCAGAATATCGGTGTAATGGGTGCGTGCTGGTGGCAGGGAAGTCAGGCGCAGGAGAGTGAACTTGGTATAAACGGATCAGTTTAATAAATATTCAAAAACTCCGGAAACCAAAATATACAAAATAAAATAAGAGGGTGCAAAACCCGTCGCACACCAGAAACTAACTTGCACCAATACATACAACAAACAATCACCGACAAGGACATGAGGGGAAACAGAGGGTTAAATACACAACATGTAATTGATAGGATTGGCACCAGGTGTGATGGAAGACAAGACAAAACCAATGGAAAATGAAAAATGGATCAGTGATGGCTAGAAGATCGGTGACGTCGACCGCCGAACACCGCCCGAACAAGGAAAGGGACCGACTTCGGCGGAAGTCGTGACAATCGTTCTTCAATATCGGCTGCTGGTTTCAATGTTTGATTCTGGTCTAGTGTGATCGAGGCAAAGAGAATAGTTCAATTTAGTGAGCTAGCTAGCTAGGAATTAATACTTTTTTTCTGCTAAGTCAAACAGCAGTTGTCACGCCCTGACCTTAGAGAGCCGTTTTATTTCTCTATTTGGTGTGATTTGGGGTGGGCATTCTATGTTATCTGTTTCTTTGTTTTTGGCCGAGTGTGGTTCCCAATCAGAGGCAGCTGTCCATCGTTGTCTCTGATTGGGAATCATACTTAGGCAGTCCTTTTTTCCCTCCTTCATTTGTGGGATCTTATTTTTGCATTGGTTGTTATTTTGCCCTGCAGAATGTCACGTTCGTATTTGTTTTATTGTTGTCGGTGTTCATTAAATAAATAAATAGAATGAACACCTACCCCTTCTTCCCATGACGATCGTGACAGCAGTTACCGTGCCAGCTTCATCAGTCAAATAAAGAGTAGCCAGTTTCTGCTCTGCTTGCTTTGACAACTCTGAGAAAAAAATCACAACACACACAGACAACATCTGACTCTGTTCGCACGCACTGTGGTGTCCGCGCGGTCCTAAATCCAGCTGGCTGAAACTGCCAAACAGCCTATCCGACCGCTCTGAGGTGTTTGCATGGTCCTAAAGCACACAATAGCCGCTTTTTGTATCACAGTGCAGTGATAAAACTGGGGCGTCATGTCCCTCCCATCCCCAGTGAAAGTTGCACCTGTAACGAGTCCGCTGAGAGTCGGGAAGCAAGTTCAGGGAGTGAGTGTTTTAATAAATAAAATAAATAATGAACACAAAACACAAACAACGCACCGACATGAAAACAGAGTCAATAACACCTGAGGAAAGAACCAAGGGGAGGGACAGATATAGGGAAGATAATCAAGAAGGTGATGGAGTCCAGGTGAGTGTCATGAGGCGCAGGTGCGCAAGACAATGGTGACAGGTGTGTGGGATAATCAGCGGCCTGATGACCTAGAGGGCGGAGAAGGAGTATACGTGACAGCGCCCCTGTACTAACCTAAATGACAGAGTGAAAAGAAGGAAGTCTGTAAAGAATAAAAATATTTCAAAACATGCATCCTGTTTACACTAAAAGTAATATCACAAAAGATCTGGCAAAGACATTCACTTTTTGTCCTGAATACAAAGCATTATGTTTGGGGCAATACAATATATCACTGAGTACCACTGTTCATATTTTCAAGCATGGTGGTGGCTGCTTGACATCAGCAAATACTGGGGATTTTTACAGGATAAAAAGAAACGAGATGAAGCTAAGCACAGGCAAAATCGTAGAGGAAATCCTGGTTAACCTGGCTTTCCAACAGACACTGGGACACAAATTCACATTTTAGTAGGACAATAACCTAAAACACCTTGCCAAATATACACTGGAAGTTCTTACCAAGACGACATTGAATGTTCCTGAGTGGACTAGTTACAGTTTTGGTTTAAATCGGCTTGAAAGTCTATGGCAAGACCTGAAAATGGCTGTCTAGCAATGATCAACAACCAATTTGACACAGCTTGAAGAGTTTGAAAAATAATAAATGGGAAAATATTGTACAATCCAGGTGTGCAAATCTCTTACAGATTTAACCCAAAATACTCACAGCTGTAATCGCTGCCAAAGGGGATTCTAACATGTATTGTATCAGGGGGTTAAATACTTATTTAATCAAGATATATTAGTGTTTTATTTTTCATTAATCGTAAAAGAATATACACTACCGGTCAAAAGTTTTAGAACACCTACTCATTCAAGGGTTTTCCTTTATTTTTACTATTTTCTACATAATAATAGTGAATAATAGTGAAAACATCAAAACTCTGAAATAACACATATGGAATCATGTAGTAACCAAAAAAGTGTTATAAAAGGTGCGATTTTTCAAATAGCCACCCTTTGCCTTGATGACAGCTTTCCTCGGCATTCTCTCAACCAGCTTCATCAGGAATGCTTTTCCAACAGTCTTGAAGGAGTTCCCACATATGCTGAGTACTTCTTGGCTGCTTTTCCTTCACTCTGCGGTCCGACTCATCCCAAATTCTCTCAATTTGGTTGAGGTCGGGAGATTGTGGATGCCAGGTCATCTGATGCAGCACTCCATCACTTTCCTTCTTGGTCAAATAGCCCTTACACAGCCTGGAGGTGTGTTGGGTCATTGTCCTGTTGAAAAACAAATGATAGTCCCATTAAATGCAAACCAGATGGGATGGCGTATCGCTGCAGAATTCTGTGGTAGCCATGCTGGTTAAGCGTGCCTTGAATTCTAAATAAATCACAGACAGTGTCACCAGGACAGCACCCCCACACCATAACCTCTCCTCCATGCTTTACAGTGGGAAATACACATGCAGAGATCATCCGTTCACCCACACCGTGTCTTGTTGGAACCAAAAATCTCAAATTTGGACTCCTGACAAAAGGACAGATTTCCACCAGTCGAATTTCCATTGCTCGTGTTTCTTGGCCCAAGAAAGTCTCTTCTTATTATTGGTGTCCTTTAGTAGTGGTTTCTTTGAGGCAATTTGACCATGAAGGCCTGATTCACGCAGTCTCCTCTGAACAGTTGATGTTGAGATGTGTCGGTTACTTGAACTCTGTGAAGCATTTATTTGAGCTGCAATTTCTGAGGCTCGAATGAACTGCAGCAGAGGTAACTCTGGGGTTTCCTTTCCTGTGGCGGTCCTCATGAGATCCAGTTTCATCATAGCGCTTGATGGTTTTTGTGACTGCACTTGAAGAAACTTTCAGAGTTCTTGAAAATTTCCATATTGACTGATCTTCATGTCTTTAAAGTAATGATGGACTGTCGTTTCTATTTGCTTATTTGAGCTGTTCTTGCCATAATATGTACTTGGTCTTTTACAAAATAGGGCTATCTTCTGTATACCCCCCTACCCTGTCACAACACAACTGGTTAACACCTCAACCCTGGTCAAAAAGGTGCAGCAGCGCCTGTACTTTTTGAGGAGACTGAAGAAGGCCCGCCTTTCTCCCAAGATCCTGGTGAACTTTTCCCGCCGCACGATCGAGAGAATTCTGACTAACTGCGCCACAGTGTGGTTTGGCGGATGCTCCGTCGCCGACCGTAAGGCCCTGCAACGGGTGGTGAAAACCGCCCAGCACATCACTGGTCCCCAGCTCCCTGTCATCGTAGACCTCCAGCGCAAGCAGTGTCTGCGTAGGGCGCGCCTCATCATCAAGGACCCTTCACATCCATGCCACAAACTGTTTGCCCTCCTACCATCAGGCAGGCGGTACAGGTCTCTACGTTCCCGCACTAGCAGGCTCAAGAACAGTTTCTTTCAAGCTACTGTAACCCTGCTGAACTCTGTGACACGGCACTAGCCATACCCACCCGCCCACCACTTAGTACTGCCTCTGAGGGACCATTTTGCATTACTCTCTTTGCACTCTTCACGGTACTACTGGACTCTGATATTGCTTTGCAAAGTCTGATTAAGGACATTATTCAGATGTACATGTTTACCTCGGTAACCTCATTGCTGCTATCCCTGTATTTCAGTTGCATGCCTCCTTGCACTTTCAATTTGCCTTCATTGCATATTTAGACTTGCCATTTGTACTTGCCATTTGCCTTCATTGCACAGTTATACATCCCACTTAATAGCATACATTGTACTTAATTGTTTCACTTGGACATTGTTTGTACTCTTTCATTTGCACTTCTGGTAAGATGCTAACTGCATTTTGTTGTACTGTACTTGTACAATGACAATACAGTTGAATCTAATCGAATCTAATTGTCTCAAACGCATTAAGGGGGAAAAATCCACAAATGAACTTTTAACAAGGCACACCTATTAATTGAAATACATTCCAGGTGACTACCTCATGAAGCTGTTTGAGAGAATGCTAAGAGTGTGCAAAGCTCTCATTAAGGCAAAGGGTGGCTATTTGAAGAATCTCAAATATAAAATATATTTTGATTTGTTTAACACTTTTTTGGTCACTACATGATTCCATATGTATTATTTAATAGTTTTGATGTCTTCACTATTATTCTACAATGTAGAAATTTTTTAAAAAAATTAAGAATAAGTAGGTGTTCTAAAACTTTAGTCCGGTTGTGTATATATCTTCCACTTTGAGTATTTTGTGTGGATAAAAAAAAGACAATTAAATACATTTAAATCACTATTTGTAACACCACTAAATGTAGAAAAAGTCAAGGGGTGTGAATACTTTCTGAAGGCACTGTATTAAAAATGTAAACGTGCAAAACGCTTCCTCCATTCGCTATTCGAGTGCAGCCTATGGATTACATGCTTTTTTTCTAACTCAAAATTAATTCTACACATATAGTATATTAGTAGGCTGTACGTACGTAAAGACCAGATTAAATTGAGAAGAGTCTGATAGGTGAGAATATTATCAAGTGCTTGTTAAATTGTGTGTTAGAGATTGATGAAATGTGTGCAGCCTGCACAAGAAACCGAGCACAGCACATGCCTTTAATGCAACTTTTTCTTCATCATCGTTAGTTGCATCATGCAGTCTTAGGATATATGTTTTGATTTCTAATACATTCTAAGGTTTATATCACAACTAAAGTTGCATGAATAACTATAAATTAATCATTTAGGAGGACATGTTTCAAATAATCACTTTATTAAACGCTCAACACAGAATAGCCGCACGTGCTCACTCCCTCGGGAAATCGTTTGGGAAAAATATCAGCTATTGTATCAACCTTATTCTTCTTACTAGAAAATAATATAAAATAATGCCACGGTAATTAGAAGTACAGTAATTAGAAGTACATCTTGTCTGCTTAATGAACTAGTGTAGCCCACAGTCATATGGCATAGCCAGATCAGGGTCTAACATAAGGACGACTCAGAATATGCTATTCTGTTCTTCTGAAATAAAGGCTACATTTTCTTCATGTCATGTTTCTTTAGACCTGCCTAAAATAAATAAAGGATTTATTGTGAAGGTGCAGGCTATATTAAATGGAATTATTAGACTTTTTAAAATGTAGATGTTCCAAAGGTCCGCATCAGTGGCTTGTAGGCTATGCATGGTAGCCCAGAGATGCCAAGTGTATTTATGTTAATTACCATTCAATTAACGTGAGAATAGCAGTTATTTACATGACAGTTACCGGCTGACAAAATTTCATGACCGAAACAGCACTATCTTGGTACGGTATATCTAGGAATATAAGTGGTACTGCCATGCCTCTGTTGTGCTTGAATAGCCAAATAACTTTTCAATGTTTGTTCATGTTTAAATCTCATTCACACACTTACAGCATATCAACAATGGGCATTTCAGCCAAATATAAGAACAAGCCTTTCACGACACAAGCACATAGTAGCGTAACTACAACAGTCAGCGCAAGCCTTTTCCCTCTTTTCCCCACTGAAATGAAGTGTGCTAAGTTGATACAGTCTTTGAGGTGACCAGGACATGAGTGTGTCCTAACAGGTCGAGGATACAAAGTAGCCAGTGGTGGTTATGGTTTTGGGGCCTGACCAGCTTGTCCAACATATTCCTTCATATTCCTTTGGAAGTTGGGTAGGATGATAATTTGGCCGATGATGATGTGGCCAGCGACACTGCTTCTTGAAAGTCCAATATTTTGAGAACTTGACTGCTGACATGCAAAAAAAATTGGGACTATATCAACAGTGAACTAATGAAAAAAACACCAACAGATTGGAACTGTGGGTGGTAGGCTGTGATAACGGTCTGGGGCAGGTCCAGCAGGAGATAAGGAGAGTGACAGAACAGCTGACGGTGACCTCAGGTTAACTAGAGGTTACTTAGAGGATAGGTCCTAAACTATATGACTAAGAAGCGTTTTGAGGGACGTAGTCCAGACACATACTGTACATTTGAATATGATCCCTGGGCTTTGAATTTACAGTAAAGGGGTTGCAACGGAGGTGGAGCTGGTCAAGCATGGTGCACAAAGGCCACTATATTACAGTTAATCCCCAGCCACCATACACAATGACATACAGCATCTTTGTTGAAGTCTGACCATCCTATTTGTCATAGATGGCATTATGTCCTTAAAAGGATGTTGACATTATTGCACAGTTTCTCAGACCAATGCAAGAGTCATCCCACATCCCAAGTGTTTCAACAGTACTTTGTTGCAGCACCTTTGGCAGCAATTACAGCCTCGATTCTTCTTAGGGTTCTTGGTCGACCTCCCTGACCAAGGCCCTTCTTCCCCGATTGCTCAGTTTGGCCAGACGGCCAGCTCTAGGAAGGGTCTTAGTGGTTCCAAACTTCTTCCATTTAAGAATGATGGAGGCCGCTGTGTTCTTGGGGACCTTCAATTCTGCAGACATTTTTTGTACCCTTCCCCAGATCTGTGCCTCGACAAAATCCTGTCTCGGAGCTCTACGGACAATTCCATCGACCTCATGGCATGGTTTTTGCTCTGACATGCACTGTCAACTGTGGGACCTTATATAGACAGGTATGTGCCTTTCCAAATCATGTCCAATCAATTGAATTTACCACAGGTGGACTCCAATCAAGTTGTAGAAACATCTCAAGGATGATCAATGGAAACAGGATGCACCTGAGCTCAATTTCGAGTCTCATAGCAAAGGGTCTGAATACTTAAGGTATTTCTGTTTTTTATTTGTAATACATTTAATATGGGTTATTATGTGTAGATTGATGCAAATTATATTTTATTTAATACATTTTCGAATAAGGCTGTAACGTAAAATATGTGGAAAAAGTTAAGGGGTTGAATTCTTTCCATATATACTGTATATACAAAAGTATGTGGACACCGCTTCAAATTAGTGGATTTGGTTATTTCAGCCACACCCATTGCTGACAGGTGTATAAAATCGAACACACAGCCATGCAATCTCCATAGATGAAACTGGCAGTAGAATGGCCTTAATGAAGAGCTCAGTTTTTCAACATGGCACAGTCATAGGATGCCACCTCTCCAACAAGTCAGTTTGTCAGATTTCTGCCCTGCTAGAGCTGCCCCAGTCAACTGTAAGTGCTGTTATTGTGAAGTGGAAACGTCAAGGAGCAACAACGGCTCAGCCGTGAAGTGGTAGGCCACACAAGCTCACAGAACGGGACCGCCAAGTGCTGAAGCGTCTGTCCTTGGTTGCAACAATCATTACCGATTTCCAAACTGCCTCTGGAAGCAACGTCAGCACAAGAACTGTTCGTCGGGAGCTTCATAAAATGGGTTCCCATGACCGAGCAGCCGCACACAAGCCTAAGATCACCATGCGCAATGCCAAACGTCGGCTAAAGTGGTGTAAAGCTCGCCGCCATTGCACTCTGGAGCAGTGGAAATGCGTTCTCTGGTGTGATGAATCACGCTTCACCAATCTGGGTTTGGCGGATGCCAGGAAAACGCTACCTGCCCGAATGCATAGTGTCAACTGTAAAGTTTGGTGGAGGAGGAATAATGGTCCGGGCCTGTTTTTCATGATTCGGACTAGGCCCCTTAGTTCCAGTGAAGGGAAATCTTAACGCTACACCATACAATGATCGAATCCCCGAGCTTACAAGGTAAAAATATGCCGTTCTGTCCCTGAACAAGGCAGTTAACCCACTGTTCCTAGGCCGTCATTGAAAATAAGAATTTGTTCTTAACTGACTTGCCTAGTTAAATAAAGGTCAAATGGAAAAAAATGAAAAAAATTCTAGACGATTCTGTGTTTCCAACTTTGTGGCAACAGTTTGTGGAAGGCCCTTTCCTGTTTCAGCATGACAATGCCCCCGTGCACAAAGCGAGGTCCATACAGAAATGGTTTGTCGAGATCGGTGAGGAAGAACTTGACTGGTCTGCACAGAGCCCAGACAGCAAGCCAGACCTAATCGCCCAACATTAGTGCCCAACCTCACTAATGCTTTTGTGGCTGAATGGAAGCAAGTCCCGGCAGCAATGTTCCAACATATAGTAGAAAGCCTTCCCAGAAGAGTGGAGGCTATTATAGCAGCAAAGAGGGGACCAAATCCATTTTAATACCCATGATTTTGGAATGAGATGTTCGACAAGCAGGTGTCCGCATACCTTTGGTAATTCCGTGTGTTTTATTAATCAAATGTTTGTGTGTGTAAAAAAAATGTACGTTAAAATACCCATCACATTGAACATTTAATAGTGACAGAATCTTTTGAAACTTCACACATAGTAAAATTTGTGTATTACTTAATACATTTATTTTATCGATAGGAGTGGGGGAAAAAGTGCTTGTGCATTGATAAGCACACCAACGATGGCATTAACGATAAGAAATAAAATAAAGACGGCATTTCAACAAGCCTATTTCAAATAAATTCAAACTTTATTTGTCACATGCGCCGAATACAACAAGTGTAGACCTTACCGTGAAATGCTTACTTACAAGCACTTAACCAACAGTGCAGTTCAAGAAAGAGTTAAGAAAATATTTACCAAATAAACTAAAGTAAAAAAAATTATAACAACAAAATAAAAATAACGAGGCTAAATACAGGGGGTACCGGTACCGAGTCAATGTGCTGGCGTACAGGTTAGTCGAAGTAATTTGTACATGTAGGTAGGGGTGAAGTGACTATGCATAGACAATAAACAGCGAGTAGCAGCAGTGTACAAAACAAATGGAGGGGGGTGGATGTCAATGTAAATAATCTGGTGGCCATTTGATTAATTGTTTAGCAGTCTTATGGCTTGGGTGTAGAAGCTGTTAAGGAGCCTTTTGGTCCTAGACTTGGTGCTCCGGTACCAAGAGAAAACAGTCTATGACTTGGGTGACTAGAGTGTCTGACAATTTTTGGGGCTTTCCTCTGACACCGCCTAGTATATAGGTCCTGGATGGCAGAAAGCTTGGCCCCAGTTATGTACTGGGCCATACGCACTACCCTCTGTAGCAATTTACAGTCAGATGCCAAGCAGTTGCCATACCAGGCAGTGATGCAACCGGTCAGGATGCTCTCGATGGTGCAGCTGTATAACTTTTTGAGGATCTGTGGACCCATGTCAAATCTTTTCAATCTCCTGAGGGGGAAAAGGTGTGGTCGTGCCCTCTTCATGACTGTCTTGGTGTGTTTGGACTAGAGGTCGACCGATTATGATTTTTCAACGCCGATACCGATAGCGATTATTGGAGGACCGATTAATCGGCCGATTTTTATATATATATATTTGTAATAATAAAATGTAAAAAAGCTAACGTTTAAGTTCCTTGCTCAGAACATGAGAACATATGAAAGCTGGTGGTTCCTTTTAACATGAGTCATCAATATTCCTAGGTAAGAAGTTCTCTCTATACCATTTCTATTTCATATACCTTTGACTATTGGATGTTCTAATAGGTACTTTAGCATTTCCAGCCTTATCTCGGGAGTTGATAGGCTTGAAGTTGTAACGGCAGCCTTCCTCCTCTTCAAGAGAAGAGAAGGTGTAGCAGGGATCGGACCAACACGCAGCGTAGCCAGTGCTCAACATGTTTAATTAAGACGAAATAAACGTGAACACTTACAAATATACAAAATAACAAATGTGGCAAACCGATACAGCCCTATCTGGTGCAGAGAAAACACAAAGACAGGAAACAACCACCCACAAAATCCCAACACACAACAAGTCACCTAAATATGATTCCCAATCAGAGACAACACAAAACACCTGCCTCTGATTGGGAACCATATTAGGCCAAACATAGAAACAGACAAACTAGACACACAACATAGAATGCCCACCCAGCTCACGTCCTGACCAACACTAAAACAAGCAAAACACACAAGAACTATGGTCAGAACGTGACAGAAGTTATAAACAGCGCAATGCTTGAAGCATTGCAAAGAGCTGCTGGCACTCGAAAGGAAAGTGCTGTTTGAATGAATGCTTAAGAGCCTGCTGCTGCCTACCACCTCTCAGTCAGACTGCGCTATCAAAATATATCCACATCATTTTCCTGCCCCATGATGTCATCTATTTTGTGAAGTGCACCAGTCCCTCCAGCAGGAAAGGTCAAATCCGGAAACTATAATTTCGAAAACAAAACGTTTATTCTTTCAGTGAAATACGGAACCGTTCCGTATTTTATCTAACGGGTGGCATCCATACGTCTAAATATTGCTGTTACATTGCACAACCTTCAATGTTATGTCATAATTAATTATGTAGAATTCTGGCAATTTAGTTCGCAACGAGCCAGGCGGCCCAAACTGCTGCATATACCCTGACTCTGTTGCACAGAACGCAAGAGAAGTGACACAATTTCCCTAGTTTAATATTGCCTAGTACCATGAATTTATTTTAACTAAATATGCATGTTTAAAAAAATATACTTCTGTGTATTGATTTTAAGAAAGGCATTGATGTTTATGGTTAGGTATATTCGTGCAACGATTGTGATTTTTTTTCTCGCAAATGCGCTTTTGTTAAATCATCCCCCGTTTGGCAAAGTTGGCTGTCTTTGTTGGGAAGAAATGGTCTTCACACAGTTCGCAACGAGCCAGGCAGCCCAAACTGCTGCATATACCCTGACTCTGTTGCACAGAACGCAAGAGAAGTGACACAATTTCCCTAGTTAAAATAAATTCATGTTAGCAAGCAATATTAACTAAATATGCAGGTTTAAAAATATATACTTGTGTATTGATTTTAAGAAAGGCATTGATGTTTATGGTTAGGTACACATTGGTGCAACGACAGTGCTTTTTTCGTGAATGCGCTTGTTAAATAACCCGTTTGGCGAAGTAGGCTGTGATTCAATGATAAATTAACAGGCACCGCATCGATTATATGCAACGCAGGACAAGCTAGATAAACTAGTAATATCATCAACCATGTGTAGTTAACTAGTGATTATGTTAAGATTGATTGTTTTTTATAAGATAATTTTAATGTTAGCTAGCACCTTACCTTGGCTCCTTGCTGCACTCGCATAACAGGTAGTCAGCCTGCCACGCAGTCTCCTCGTGGAGTGCAATGTAATCGGCCATAATCGGTGACCAAAAATGCTGATTACCGATTGTTATGAAAACTTGAAATCGGCCCTAATTAAATCGGCCATTCCGATTAATCGGTCGACCTCTAGTTTGGACCATGATAGTTCGTTGCTGATGTGGATATCAAGGAACTTGAAACTCTCGACCCGCTCCACTACAGCCCCGTCGGCCCGCTTTTTCTGTAGTCCACGATCAGCTCCTTTGTCTTGCTCACATTGAGGGAGAGGTTGTTGGCCTGGCACCACACTGCCAGGTCTCTGACCTCCTCCCTATAGGCTGTCTCATTGTTGTCGGTGATCAGGCCTTCCACTGTTGTGTCGTCAGCAACTTAATGATGGTGTTGGAGTTGTGTTTGGCCACGCAGTCGTGGGTGAACAGGGTGTACAGGAGGGGACTAAGTACACACCTCTGAGGAGCCCCAGTGTTGAAGATCAGCGTGGCAAACATGTTGTTGCCTACCCTTGCCACCTGGGGGGCGGCCCGTCAGGAAGTCCAGGATCCAGTTGCAGAGGGAGGTGTTTAGTCCCAGTGTCCTTAGCTTATTGATGAGCTTCGTGGGCACTATGGTGTTGAACGCTGAGGTGTAGTCTATGAACAGCATTCTCACATAGGTGTTCCTTTTGTCCAGGTGGGAAAGGGCAGTGTTGAGTGCGATTGAGATTGTGTCATCTCTGGATCTGTTGGGGCGGTATGAGAATTGGATTGGGTCTAGGGTGTCCGGGAGGATGCTATTGATGTGAGCCATGACCAGCCTTTCAAAGCACTTCATGGCTACCGATGTGAGTGCTACGGGCGGTAATCATTTAGACAGGTTACCTTCGCTTCCTTGGGCACAGGGACTATGGTGGTCTGCTTGAAACATGTAGGTATTACAGACTCGGTCAGGGAGAGGTTGAACACATACACGTCCTGGTAATCCATCTGGCCCCGCGGTTTTGTGAATGTTGACCTGTTTAAAGGTCTTGCTCATATCGGCTACCGATAGCATTATCACACAGTCATCCAGAGCAGCTGGTGCTCTTGTGCATGCTTCAGCGTTGCTTGCCTCGAAGCGAGCATAAAAGGCATTTAGCTCGTCTGGTAGGCTCGCGTCACTGGGCAGCTCGTGTCTGGGTTTCCCTTTGTAGTCTGTAATAGTTTAAGCCCTACCCCATCCGACGAGCGTCAGAACCGGTGTAGTAGGATTCAATCTTAATCCTGTATTGATGCTTTACTTGTTTGATGGTTTGTCTGAGGGAATAGCAGGATTTTTTATAAGCGTCTGGATTAGTGTCCCGCTCCTTGAAAGCGGCAGCTCTAGCCTTTAGTTCGATGTGGATGTTGCCTGTAATCCATGGCTTCTGGTTGGGATATGTACAGTTGAAGTCGGAAGTTTACATACACCTTAGCTTAATACATTTAAACTCAGTTTTTCACAATTCCTGACATTTAATCCATTTGCGACCAAGCTTTAACTTCCTGACTGATGTCTTGAGATATTGCTTCAATATATCCACATTATTTTCCTCCCTCATGATGCCATCTATTTTCTGAAGTGCACCTTTCCCTCCTGCAGCAAAGCACCCCCACAACATGATGCTGCCACCCCCATGCTTGATGATTGGGATGGGGTTCTTCGGCTTGCAAGCCTCCCCCTTTTTACTCCAAGCATAATGATTGTCATTATATTTTTGTTTCATCAGACCAGAGGACATTTCTCCAAAAAGTACGATCTTTGTCCCCATGTGCAGTTGCAAACCGTAGTCTGGCTTTTTTATGGCTGTTTTGGAGCAGTCCCATCTTCTTTGCTGAGCTGCCTTTAAAGGTTTTGTCGATATAGGACTCCTTTTATTGTGGATATAGACAATTTTGTACCTGTTCCTCCAGCATCTTCACAAGGTCCTTTGCTGTTGTTCTGGGATTGATTTGCACTTTTTGCACCAAAGTACGTTCATCTCTAGGAGACAGAAACACGTCTCCTTCCTGAGCGGTATGACGGCTGCGTGGTCCCATGGTGTTTATACTTGCGTACTATTGTTTGTACAGATGAACGTGGTACCTTCAGGCGTTTGGAAATTGCTCCCAAGGATGAACCAGACTTGTGGGGTCTACAATTGTTTTTCTGAGGTCTTGGCTGATTTCTTTTGATTTTCCCATGATGTCAAGCAAAGGGGCACTGAGTTTGAAGGTAGGCCTTGAATTTTCCAAGCTTGTTTATAGGCACAGTCAACTTACTCTATGTAAACTTCTGACCCACTGGAATTGTGATACAGTGAATTATAAGTGAAATAATCTGTCTGTAAACAATTGTTGGAAAAATGACTTGTGTCATGCACAAAGTAGATGTCATAACCGACTTGCCAAAACTATAGTTTGTTAACAAGAATTTTGTGGAGTGGTTGAAAAACGAGTTTAAATGACTCCAACCTAAGTGTATGTAAACATCCGACTTCAGCTGTACGTACGGTAACTGTGGGGACGACGTCGTCAATGCACTTATTTATGAAGCCGATGACTGAGGTGGTATACTCCTCAATGCCATTAGATGAATCCTCGTCATCTGACCACATCCGTATTGAGCGAGTCACTGGTACTTCCTGCTTTAGTTTTTGCTTGTAAGCAGGAATCAAAAGGAGGATGGTCAGATTTGCCAAATGGAGGGCGGGGGAGAGCTTTGTATGCATCTCTGTGTGTGGAGTAAAGGTGCACGTGCACACGCAGTTACAAGCCTGCTAGAGTTAGCGGCAGCAATATCCACTGTCGTAGTTCGGATGAAGCCTGAGCTGTAATGTGAAGCTAACTGAAGCTGGTTAGCTTTTGAAAACCCTGAGCAGATCTAGCTTCGATCTTAGTATACCCCTCAGGACAGACTGGGAGATTCAGGACGGCATTCCCATTGGAGAGCTGCAATTCCTATGACATGTGAAGACCCACTGAGTTTCAGGTTGTGTTGGTTCATTGTTGTGAACACCTGCCTTATGCGCTTGTCATCATATGTGGTTACATCCTCCACATACACTGTCACGCCTGCTCCCACTCCCCCTCCCTGGCACTCGAAGGCACCAGGCTGCCCAGCATAACGCACTCCTGTCACCATCATTACGCACACCTGCCTTCCCTCGTCACGCGCATCAGCAATTATTGGACTCACCTGGACTCTATCACCTGTGTCATTACCTCCCCTATATCTGTCTGTTCCCAAGCTCTGGTCCCTGCTTCAGGATTAATTGTCGTATGTCATTGTGTTACCCGTGTGCTGACGCTGTTCCTGCCTTGTTCCATGTCTGTTCCTTATTAAATGTTTACTCGCCGTACCTGTTTCTCTACTCCAGCGTCAGTTCTTACATACACCATAATGTCACCAAGTTGACATATACGGCAACTCCAGGGCAGACAGCCAGGATGGTGGACATGATTGTCTGGAAGAAGCAATGTGCCAGTTCAACCTGAACAGCACAAGAGTGCACCGGAACATCCCAATGTGCATCACAAATGCAGTGAGCCAGCAGAAGGTCATGTTGGACTAGCCATGAATCAGCTCACATCTAAATGATAAGGAGGTGACTGAAGAACCCAATCCTGGTGGTACAAGTTATACCACAGTGGGGGCAAGTTGTAGAGCTAGGGAGAGGGTGTTGGATTCTCTTTCATTTCATTGGAGCCTCTGAGATGCCTCATTGATCTTCAAAGTCTTGTGACTTGGAGTACTTGGTGGTGCCATGCCAAGCAGTCTGCCGCCTTTTCTGTATCCAGGCAATGGTGTTTGAGTGTAATTATGGCAGGCATATTGAATTTCAAACCTAGTTCAATTGCACACAAAAGAAACATGTTTATATACAGGTGATTAAACCACCATTTAATGGTATTGTGGCAGCCATATTTGATTTGGATTAAAATCCAGGGGAGCCCCCTATCATAATTGCATGAGTAGTGGGTGAAGAAATAAAAATCCACAAAGGAATGTTTGTCTGAAAAAAAATACAGTTTTCAGTGTCTGAGCCCACTTGTTTTCCTTAGAGCCAATCAGATTACAATAGCCACAATGTCAAAAAACATGTTTAACTGAATGTATTTTTGTCTGACAGGACTATACAGCACTGAATGAGAGCAAATTTGTCTTGGAAAGTTGTCTATTAATCAGCTATCAAAAAGTCAAGCCTACTGTAAAGTTGACACAGGGAGGCAGGAAGCAGGTGCAGTTAGTGAGTTTAATAATAATGAAAGTAGACCGATACAAAACAAGCAAAACGTCTGACAAGGAAACATAACCAATACTACCTGAAGAGTGATGTTCGGGAGTGCTTGTCACGCCCTGACCTTAGTTATCTTTGTTTTCTTTATTATTTTGGTTAGGTCAGGGTGTGACGAGGGTGGTATGTGTGTTTATGCTTGTCTAGGGTTTTTGGTATGTCTAGGTGTGTGTGTGTAGTCTAGGCATTATGTAGGTCTATGGTGGCCTAGATTGGTTCCCAATCAGAGGCAGCTGTTTATCGTTGTCTCTGATCTCTGATTGGGGATCCTATTTAGGTTGCCATTTTCCAGTTTGGTTTGTGGGTGATTGTCTATGAGATGTTGCATGTCTGCCATCGTTATACTTAACGTCATGTTTGTTTTGTTGTTTTGTATTAGTTTATTAAGTCTTCTTCGTTTCATTAAAGAAGATGTATTCACATCACGCTGCGCTTTGGTCTCCTCACTACGACAAACGTGACAGTGCTAGATAAAGGGGGAGTAATCAGTCAGGCATTATCTAATCTAGTCAGGCATTATTCTGCACTGTTTTAGTTTAGGGTGTGTGTCACAATATCGATCAATTTAACCACTTTTGCAGTAAAATATTGTTACACAACCATCAATTTCATAAATGTGAGACATAACAGAGGTTAAAAAAACATGGTTGTTTTATTATACCTCTGGTAGGGGTATCTCAAAAACTAAAGCCCTTTTTGAAGATTGGCCAATAGCCTAGACTCATGCATAGGGAGGGTCAGAGAAGAAGAGAGAGAGCAAGAAGGACAGCGGAGTGAGAAGAAGAGAGAGTCAGACATCCAGGCAGACAGAGAAATAGAGGGAGTGAAAGAATGAGAGAGAGAGAGCAAGAATGATGATGGTTATCCTCCCTGCTGCATGATTGAGTATGACAAGCTCCTTGTTAAGTCATGTTCCATTCTACACCAGTTGCTAAAAAAGGAAGTGCTCTTGGTAGTCTATCTCCCTCAGTAATTTATGTCTTTGTAATTGGCTGTTATTTAAAAGTCACAAATAAGTATATCTTTTTTTGTCAGTATAAGTGGTTCTAGCCTCTAGATATTCAGAACTATAAACTAAGTGTATTTAACTCCAATATTTAAGGACCACTGATGGTTATGTATTTTCTTGCTGTCGGTGACTAACTAGACGACTTCAAACCTGGCAAAGCAGATGTGTCCATTCTCTGTTCAGTGAGACTAATCGACTAAGCAAGTACCAGGGATACAATAGAACACTTAAAGATGCAGTCCGGGATCTTGAGCGCAACAAATTTGTAAAATATTGTACGAATTGGATTCCTTACTACACACATATATATATATATCTATATATATATACAGTACCAGTCAAAAGTTTGGACACACCTACTCATTCCAGTGTTTTTCTTTATTTTTACTATTTTCTACATTGTAGAATAATAGTGAAGACATCAAAACTATGAAATACATATGGAATCATGTATTTCAGCTTTTATTTCTTTCATCACATTCCCAGTGGGTCAGAAGTTTACATACACTCAATTAGTATTTGGTAGCATTGCCTTTAAATTGTTTAACTTGGATCAAACGTTTCAGGTAGCTTTCCACAAGCTTCCCACAATAAGTTGGGTGAATTTTGGCACATTCCTCCTGATGGTGTAACTGAGTCAGGTTTGTAGGCCTCCTTGCTCACACACGCTTTTTCAGTTCTGCCCACAAATTTCCTATAGGATTGAGGTCAGTGCTTTGTGATGGCCACTCAAATACCTTGACTTTGTTGTCCTTAAGCCATTTTGCTCTCTTTGAGTCTACCACTGAACACATTTTATGTACTGCATTAATAGCTAGCTGTAGCTTATGCTTTTTTTTTACTAAACTCAGCAAAAATAGAAAAGTCCTCTCACTGTCAACTGAGTTTATTTTCGGCAAACTTAACATGTGTAAATATTTGTATGAATATAACAAGATTCAACAACTGAGACATAAACTGAACAAGTTCCACAGACATGTGACTAACAGAAATTGAATAATGTGTCCCTGAACAAAGGGGGGGTCAAAATCAAAAGTAACAATCAGTATCTGGAGTGGCCACCAGCTGCATTAAGTACTGCAGTGCATCTCCTCCTCATGGACTGCACCATATTTGCCAGTTCTTGCTGTGAGATGTTACCCGACTCTTCCACCAAGGCACCTGCAAGTTCCCGGACATTTCTGGGGGAATGGCCCTAGCCCGCAACCTCCGATCCAACAAGTCCCAGACATGCTCAATGGGATTGAGATCCGGGCTCTTKGCTGGCCATGGCAGAACACTGACATTCCTGTCTTGCAGGAAATCACACACAGAACGAGCAGTATGGCTGGTGGCATTGTCATGCTGGAGGGTCATGTCAGGATGAGCCTGCAGGAAGAGTACCACATGAGGGAGGAGGATGTCTTCCCTGTAACGCACAGCGTTGAGATAGCCTGCAATGACAACAAGCTCAGTCCGATGATGCTGTGACACACCGCCCCAGACCATGACAGACCCTCCACCTCCAAATCGATCCCACTCCAGAGTACAGGCCTCTGTGTAACGCTCATTCCTTCGACGATAAACGCAAATCCGACCATCACCCCATGTGAGACAAAACCGCGACTAGTCAGTGAAGAGGACTTTTTGCCAGTCCTGTCTGGTCCAGCGACGGTGGATTTGTGCCAATATGCGACGTTGTTGCCGGTGATGTCTGGTGAGGACCTGCCTTACAACAGGCCTACAAGCCCTCAGTCCAGTCTCTCTCAGCCTATTGCGGACAGTCTGAGCACTGATGGAGGGATTGTGCGTTCCTGGTGTAACTCGGGCAGTTGTTGTTGCCATCCTGTACCTGTCCCGCAGGTGTGATGTTCGGATGTATCGATCCTGTGCAGGTGTTGTTACACATGGTCTGCCACTGCGAGGACAATCAGCTGTCCGTCCTGTCTCCCTGTAGTGCTGCCTTAGGCGTCTCACAGTACGGACATTGCAATTTATTGCCCTGGCCACATCTGCAGTCCTCATGCCTCCTTGCAGCATGCCTAAGGCACGTTCACGCAGATGAGTAGGGACCCTGGGCATCTTTCTTTTGGTGTTTTCAGAGTCAGTAGAAAGGCCTTTTAGTGTCCTAAGTTTTCATAACTGTGACCTTAATTGCCTACCGTCTGTAAGCTGTTAGTGTCTTAACGTCTGTTCCACCGTTGCATGTTCATTCATTGTTTATGGTTCATTGAACAAGCATGGGAAACAATGTTTAAACTCTTTACAATGAAGATCTGTGAAGTTATTTAGATTTTTATGAATTATATTTGAAAGACAGGGTCCTGAAAAAGGTCCGTTTCTTTTTTTGCTGAGTTTATATTCATTCTCTGATCCTTTGATTGGCATGTCAGTTCATGCTGCAAGAGCTCTGATAGGTTGGAAGATGTCCACAAGAAGTTGTCATAATTACTGTGTAAGTCTATGGAAGGTGGTGAGAACCATGAGCCAGCAAGGTTTTGTATTGAAGTCAATGTACCCAGTTGGAGGATGGTAACTAGTTGTCTTCCGGCTACCCTATGGTGCTTACCCTACAGAGTGCTGTTGAGGTTACTGTAGACCATCATCGCAAAACAGTGTGTTTTAATCAATTATTGGGTGATTTTGTACAGTTTTGTATAGTTTTATCTAAAAAAGATAACTTTTTAAATGTTTAAAAATTATCATTTTTATGAAATTCACTGAGAGGATGGTCCTCCCCTTCCTCCTCCGAGGAGACTCCACTGGTAAAACCGAAGAATTTCTGCACACACTTTTAGAAACCGTCTCAGGGAAACTCATCTGCATGCTCGTCGTCCTCACCAGTTACTTGACTTTACTGCAGTTCGGCGTCGTAACCGATTTCAGTGGGCAAATGCTCACCTTCGATGGCCACTGGCATGCTGGAAAAGTGTGTTCTTCATGGATGCATCCCGGTTTCAACTGTACCGGGCATATGGCAGACTGCATGTATGCCGTCGTGTGAGTGAGCGGTTTGCTGATGTCAACGTTGTGAACAGAGTGTCCCATTGTGGCGGTGTGGTTATGGGAAAGCATAACCTATGAACAACGAACACAATTGTGTTTTATTGATGGTAATTTTAATGCACAGAGATACCGTGACGAGATCCTGAGGCCCATTGTCGTGCCATTCATCCGCCACCATCACCTCATGTTTCAGCATGATAATGCACAGCCTCATGTCGCAAGGATCTGTACACAATTCCAGGAAGCTGAAAATGTCCAAGTTCCTTCATGGCCTGCATACTCACCAGACATGTCACTCATTGAGCATCTTTGGGATGCTGTGGATCGACGTGTCACGTCTGCTCCTGCTCCTCCCCTCCGGCGTACGACGTCACCAGAGTACTAACCCCCGGTCCTGGTATTCATCATTACGCACACCTGGCACTCGTCATTATGCGCACCTATTAATCATTATGATTCACACCTGGACTCCATTACCTTCATCATCTCCTCCCCTTTATATGTCATTCTGCCATGTTCACTCACCAGTTGGTATTGTTTTTGTGTATCTGCGTTCCACCTTATGTTAGTGTCGTGTTCTTGGTTTTGTTGTTTTATTAAAACATTGCACCTGCTTTCGACTCACCGCCCCATCATTACGACAGTGTGTTTGTGTTCCTGGATATTGGCCAGTTCCCTCCAATATCCAAGAACTTCAAAAGGATTGGGACAATATTCCACAGGCCACAATCATCAGCCTGATAAACTATGTGAAGGAGATGTTTTTTTTATTTTTTTATTTCACCTTTATTTAACCAGGTAAGCTAGTTGAGAACAAGTTCTCATTTACAACTGCGACTTGGCCAAGATAAAGCAAAGCAGTGCGACACAAACAACAACACAGAGTTACACATGGAATAAACAAGCGTACAGTCAATAACACAATAGAGGGGGAAAACAAAGTCTATATACAGTGTGTGCAAATGGCGTGAGGAGGTAAGGCAATAAATAGGCCATAGTAGCGAAGTAATTACAATTGAGCAAATTAACACTGGAGTGATAGATGAGCAGATGGTGATGTGCAAGTAGAAATACTGGTGTGCAAAAGAGCAGAAAAGTAAATAAAAACAATATGGGGATGATGTAGGTAGATTGGGTGGGCTGTTTACAGATGGGCTATGTACAGCTGCAGCGATCGGTTAGCTGCTCAGATAGCTGATGTTTAAAGTTAGTGAGGGAAAAATAAGTGTCGCGCTGCATGAGGAAAATAGTGGTGACCAGCAGATGCATATCTGTATTCCCAGTCATGTTAAATCCATAGATGAAGGCCTCATGAATTTATTTCAATTGACTGATTTGAAATTATAGCATGTGGCATTTACATTTTTGTTCAGTGAACATGGCAGCTGAAAGCTGAATTGCATATACATCAGGAAATGTTATAAAAGTAAATAAATACGATACAGTATCAAGAAAGTTCCCGAAGTCATGGGTATGATCAGGGTTGTTGCACAGCTTGCATATTGGATGGTCAGCCGAGGAAATATCAATGGTTTTGAGGAGGGAGCAGCTCAGTCACAGCCAGGGAGTCAGAGACAGACAGGTCCGTAGCTTCAGCAGCACACCTCGCTTTCCCCAACATCCTCTCCGTGCCCTGGGCTTTGTCATTTGTGCAGTACCCACTTGGTGTGATGCCCCTGCTGGCGCACAGGCTCATACATTTGGTCATATTAATAATAAACATTTTGTTTTTGCTTTCTCAAACTCTTTGAGATTCTTTGAAATGCGCTATAGAAGTTGAATAAATTCTTATTATTAGTTGTAAAGGGCAAAGTCCACCCGCTCCAGAACATCCAACAGGGTTTGGCCCTCAAGCACTGCAATATAGTGGAATTTCCCTGGTACAGGCAGGGAGAAACGTCTGGTATGGCTTATCATCTTACTGTTGTCCTGACAAAGACATTAGAGATTAAGACAAATGCCAGTCTAAGGCAGTTAGCCTATTCCTAGTAAAGGAATGATTTAATGATTTAATTGTGTTGTGGCGGCATCCCTAATACTTTTATCTGCCTGCCGAGCATCCACCTGGGGTCCCAGTAAGTGTCATAGCAGCAAAGAGCAGGCCTGGTGTTTGTCGTCAATCTGGTAATGGGTCTGCTTGGGTTCCGGGAGGGGAAAAAATATACCCACACACTGTTGAATGCTCCCACAGTTTTATTGAGCAACGGTGTGCACGATTCTAGCTTTCTTTCAATACTTAATTTTTTGTGCCCTGCATCTGCAATTTAATGGAGGTGCGTACACTCCTTGTAAAGTATCCGCTCAGCATGTCTCATCTGCATGGCTCAAGATGCTTTGGCACAACAAGAACCAACTAACTTCCTCTGATATGTGTATCAAAGACGAAGAACCCCATGAAGATAGCTGGCCGAGCCGAAGGCGGTCAACTGGTGCCTGCTCAGAATGAGTCAGAACGGAGACTGAATTGTTGTTGCCCTTGTCTGTGTTAGTTTGCGATAGTAAAAGGAGTCATGGTTCTTTGTGTGAATTGTTTTTAGTTTTCTTTTCGACAGTGGCATTGTCATCTGTATGTGAATGTTTCCTAATGGAATGCTGTTCAAAAGACCTACTCGCAGCATCCATTATGTCTCTTCATGAAGCTGAAAGGTTTGTTAGTTAGCCTGATTGATGTGGCGTGTGTGTGTGTATGTACAGTTGGAGGGCTGCCCCTAGCCTGCGGACAAAACACAACCCACCTGCTGGGCCTAGAGAGCCTGTTGCTAGATTAACAGACACCACCAGGCTCATTTTACTATCACTTTTAATGAAGAAGTCTACTCCCCACATAGCAATATCAATTCTAGAACAGACATTTCTATTCAATGTTGTGGTCGGCTGAGGTATCTCTACAAGAAAAAAGTAATATAAACATTATTATCAGCACTAATGGCCACTAGAACAGACAATACTGCTTACCAAACTATGCACGTTACACTAAGTACAAGTGTTGTATTAATGGGGACCAGGTTAAGTAGAACTTTTGTTGGGACCCATGCACGGTGTCTCTAACCTTCTCCAGAGGCAGAGATGACATCACCTCCTTAACCCACTGCATAAAGGAGGGCGGCTTTGCAGACTTCCAGTGAAATAGGACAAGGCGGCGAGCTAGCAGCTTTCGCATTTGCCTGATGCATGGTAGCATTCTGGTCTAGGGGAAGTATCCCAAAAATTCCAGTGACCGGGTTGGGGTTAGCAGTTATATTACACATATGTGAGAATGCCTCAAAAATGGGGTKCCAGAGGCCACTCAAAGATTGGCATGACCAAAACATGTGTCCCACAGTTGCTGGAATCTGGTGGCATCTAAAACACTTGTGGTCAACATTTGGGTATAATTTTTCCAATCTGTCATTTGAGTAATGGAGACGGTACAAAACCTTAAACTGAATAAGCCCATGCCGTATGCAAAATGATGATGTGTGGATACGCTCAATACTTTGTTGACATATATCATCATGTAGCTCTCCCCCTATGTCTTGCTCCCATGCAGATTTTGTATTTTCAAAGGAAGGCGGATTAATGTTATGTTAAGATCTAAGATCTAAGGGTTAAGATCTAAGCACCTCTCGACTGGACACTTAGTAGGCTTGAGTGGAAATTAAGGGAAATGTTTTTTGGCAAAGCTGCGAGCTTGCAGGTATCTAAAAAAGTGGGTATTGGAAATATTATGGTCGACTCTCAGAGTATCAAATATGACAAATGTGTTATCAACAAATAGCTCACAAAAAAAACACCGGACCGTTCCTATGCCAGAACTGGAATACCATGTCAATCTGTGAAGCTGAGAAGAGATGATTAGATGTTAATGGAGAGAAGCAGCTTGCTTGTTTAAGACTAAAGTGATTTCGGAATTGGGACGAGATTTTAAGGGAGTTCTTAACAATGGGGTTCAAAACATGGGTGCCAAGTTTCATAGGCATTGAGGAGCACAGGAGCGAGATCGGAGAAGTTGGAAGGCTTGACTAACTCCATAATGGCCCAAGTTGGGCCATCCTTGTTTTCAAATGTAGAAACCCAATAAACACATTTAGATATATTTGCTGATATATTTGCTGCGGGCTTAGGTCTCTCTAGATATACCTTTCTCATTTGTGGATTTGACTTATTCCAAATGAAGTTGGAAATGTAGTTGTACAGTTGTTTGAACATTGACTTTGGCAAAAAAATGGGAATCATTTGGAATATGTACAAAAACCTAGGTAGTACAGTCATCTTAACAGAATTAATGCGACCTGCTAATGAAATGGGAGAAGACGACCACCTTATGAAATCCTGCTTAGTGCGTTCCAGAAGTGTTTTGAAGTTATGTTGAAACAGAACTTTAAACGATCGTGTGACCTTTATCCCCAAATAGGTAAAGACCTGATGCTCCACCTTAATTGGGGAATTGGCATACCCAATTCCTTCTGCTAACTGATTAATGGGGAGGAGCACACTTTTTATTAGGTTTAACTTCTAACCAGAGAATGTCCCAAAACGTTGTAGCTTGTCCAAGAGATGGGGTATAGACTCCACAGGGTTAGAGATGTATAAAAGAAGATTGTCTGCATATAAAAACACCTTGAAAGTTATGTTGCCCCTTAATATTCCCTTAATAATTTCCTCCGCCCGCAGGGCGATAGCAAGAGGCTCAATAGCCATATCAAATAGGAAAGGGGATAAACAGCTACCCTGCCTGCCCCCCCTTGTGGAGAGGGAAGTAGCTGGAGGTAACATTGTTGGTGCGAACAGAAGCCACTGGGGACGAGTACAAAATCTTAATCCAGGAAAGGAATGACGGGCCAAACCCAAATCTCTCTAGTACTGTAAATAGATATTCCCACTCAACCCGGTCGAAAGCCTTTTCACCATCAAGAGAGATGACAACCTCTGGCTGTAGAGTTGAGTGGGCAGAATAAAGAACATTAAATAGCTGCCGCATATTATGGAAAGATTGTCTACCTGAGATACATCCGGTTTGGTCAGAGTTAATTATATTAGGCATCACTCTCTCTAAACGGCGCGAGAGGACCTTAGTGAGACTTTTATAATCGCAGCACAAAAGGCTTATAGGGCGGTATGAGCCACAGTCTAGGGGATTATTGTTTTTTTTAAGCAAAACCGAAATAGTCGCCTGGGTAAGTGTCTGTGGGAGTTTCTGACTAGAAAGGATTTCATTGTACATTGAGCTGAGGATAGGGGATAATTTAGAGGAGAATGCTTTATAAAATTCAATAGGGAAGCCATCAGGCCCAGGGGTTTTACTGCTCTTCATGGAGTGGATTGCCAGAGTAGCTTCATCATCACTTATTGAGGCATCCATGTTGGTTTGTTCATCTGAATTGAGACAGGGGATGTCCAGATTGTCTAGAAATGCATGCATGCGAGCTGTGTCAGGAAGAGCCTCTGATGAGTAAAGAGCAGAGTAGAATTGCTTAAATTGATTGTTGATTTCTTTGGGATTGGTAGAAGTTACATCAGCTACAACACAGATTTCAGGTATGGTGCTGCGAGCAGGGGATTGTCAAAGCTGATGAGATAACAACTTGCCAGCTTTCTCTCCGTGTTCATAGAATATTTGCCTCGACTTAAACCGAAGCTGCTCCGTTTGTTTGGTGGGAAGATTGTCAAATTCCGATTGGTGTAACAGTCTCTCTTTGTAGAGTTCAGGAGTTGGAGAAGAGGCATATCTGTTGTCCACATATAGAATGAGTTGAGATAGCTCCGATAAGCGCTGTTTGTTGTCATACGCTGTGTATTAAATAATTTGGCCTCTTAGATATTATTTGAATGACTCCCACACAGTAGAGGGAGACACATCAGGGGTGCAGTTGATCTGTAAAAAGATATCAATGTGAGTTGATATGTATTTTTTGTGGGTCAAGTCACCGTGTTCGTTGTGACACAGTACTGTCCGGAAAGCGGATATCTAGCTGGACAGGGCTATGGTCTGAGATAACGATGCTGTTATATTGGCTATTAGTTATAAAAGGAAGAATTCTATTGTCCAGCAGGAAAAAGTAAATCCTAGAGTATGTGCTGTGGACTGGAGAAAAAATGGAGTACTGTTTAGCAGTGGGATTGCTCCTCCTCCATGGATCAGACAAATGATAGGAATCTAGAAATGAGTTGATTACTGCGCCTGATTTTGAAATTACATTGTTGGGCTTCGGTCTGGATCTGTATGGACTTGGATGCAATACACAATTGAAATCTCCGCCCGATATCAAATGATGAGAGTTAAGGTCAGGAAGTGTTGTGATGAGGTCAGAGAAAAATTGAGTGTCATCCCAATTAGGACCATAGAGGTTAGCCAGAATAACCTGTGTGCTAAACAATTTTCCCATCACTATAATATATATTCCATTAGTATCTGAAATTACTTTGGAGGAGACAAACGGGGTGCCTTTGTAACAGTTTTAGCTTCTGGGACTAAAGGGTATATAACAAAGTATTGAGATAAACTTTTGTTATTGTCCAAATACTTATTTTCCACCATAATTTGCAAATAAATTCATTAAAAATCCTACAATGTGATTTTCTGGATTTTTTTCCCTCATTTCGTCTGTCATAGTTGAAGTGTACCTATGATGAAAATTACAGGCCTCTCTCACCTTTTTAAGTGGGAGAACTTGCACAATTGGTGGCTGACTAAATACTTTTTTGCCCAACTGTATATATACACATATACACATATATAGATACACACATGTACTTTAAAACATTTAATTAAATAAGTAAATAGGAAAACAAACCCAGTCAAATTCAACATTTGTATAAATGTAACCCTCTGTTGAACATTCTAACAAGCCAGAATATCGAAAATTGACAAACGCTTGGCATTTAATACCCGTCCTGCAGTGTTCGCTCGGCTGTACAACCTGCAAACCCGTGCCATCCGCCACCAAGCACCAGGGCGGACCAATATGAGAGCAAAATTGCAAGATTCCGTTATAATGCTGTAATTCCATCAAATTGTTGTTTTATGCAACAGAATAAGGGGTTGTTAGAATGCTCATCTGTCTGTGTTCTACTGAGGATGGCCCTCTGGAAAATGTACGATGTCTTTGGGTGATACCGCATTCCAGAGCATGAGTTAATGGGGCGGCAGGTAGCCTAGTGGTTAGCGCGTTGGGCCAATAACCAGAAGGTTGCTAGATCAAATCCCCGAACTGACAAGTTAAAAAGTATGTTGTTCTGCCCCTGAACAAGGCAGTTAACCCAAGTTTCCTAGGTCGTCATTGTAAATAAGAATTTGTTCTTAACTGACTTGCCTAGTTAAATAAAGGTTAAATAAAGAAAGTTATGTTTCTGTTATAAAGGGTACCAGGGAGAGATGACTCCAGGGCCAGACATTGGAGTCTACACAATGAGAACTGATTTTACAGCAGATACTGTCTGCTGTGAATTCTAAGTATCTTTCATACAAATCTTAACCTTGTGACCCATTCCATTTATCTGTTGTTTGTCATGTAGACTGAAGGAGGATGGACTTTGCTATAAAATGCTGTGGCTCAAACCAGCTCGTTGAGTTCTCAGTGATCACCTCCAGGGGTGATTACCGACCAGCTCCATTACTGCAGTAATTAAATAATAAAGTTTGATTGTTTTGAAGAAATCTAAAAAAGTCTCTCCTTTTGATTACAAAAGTTCCACCACACCAACCAGTCAAATAGTAAAGAATAATACACATGGTCCTTTGGGAGTATAAACTTGTATGTATTAAACATGTCTAAAGAAGGCCAGTTGAATTGCTTCTTTAAGCAGGACAACAGTTTTCAGCTGTGCTAACATAATTGCAAAAGGGTTTTCTAATGATCAATTAGCCTTTTAAAATGATAAACTTGGATTAGCTAACACAACCTGCCATTGGAAAACAGGAGTGATGGTTGCTGATAATGTAGATATTCCATAAAAATTAAAAAAATCAGCCGTTTCCAGCTACAATAGTCATTTACAACATTAACAATGTCTACACTGTATTTCTGATCAATTTTATGTTATTTTAATGGACCAAAAATGTGCTTTTCTTTCAAAAACATGGACACTTCTAAGTGACCCCAAACTTTTGAACGGTAGTGTACATACCATCATTGTTCATAACGTTAAGTTACTGGATGAATAATTGTCATTTTTTTGGCAGCATGGTGGAGGCACATCTCTAAACAAGATATGAATTCCCTATTTGGTCTACTTGACTAGTCGATTAGTCATTTGGGGTCGATTCCAAATTAAATGTTACAAAATGAACACGGTGGGGGAGGTGTTTGTCAAGAATTAATAGTAAATTGTTCGCCCTGGATCGGAGTACCGAGAAAATGCGTCTTCATATGTTACTGCTCACCAGCGCCCCCTAGGCATTCTATTTCTATGGCTGGCTTCTCCCCTGTCTGCAATTCAGCTTGCCACCAGAAAACATTTGTCTCACTGCTTCTCTCCATTTTGAATTGTCCAAATGAGAGACTGGTCTGTGCAATCCGCTTCAGGCATAGTATGTCCTACTGCAGTCCCTCTCTCGTTGGCATGTTTCATTGGTTAGAACAAAACACTTATGGGAAAAAGTGGTTTAGTTTAGTTTATTAATTCGACCATTAAAAAAAAACATGCACACAAAACTTAAAAGCCATACATGCACATGAATAAAATCATCAAGGATAACACACAATAAAGTCTGGGACTTATTTCCATTGTGGTCCTCTTCAGTGGTGGTGTGGATATTTGTTTCATATCCATGATAATAGTTTCTAATGACCATCATCATGATGTGTAACAACGGAAAAGTAAGATGGCACTTGGTGATAGGTGAGGAGAGGAAGGGGTGTTCTCTTCGTCAAAGATGACAGCAGATCAAAGATGACAGCAGAATGATATTCTGTTGAAAAGGTTGTTGAACCCACGCGTTGAGTGTTTGTCATGGAAACAGCGTTGGCAACAAGGCTCTTTGTCTCGAGTCGACAGAGTTTATTTCACACCGCAAAAATGGCAGTTAAATTTCACCACACTTTGTGTTTCATAAATATATACAGTACCGGTCAAAATTTTTAGAACACCTACTCATTCAAGAGTTTTTCTTTATTTCTACTATTTTCTACATTGTAGAATAATAGTGAAGACATCAAAACTATGAAATAACACATATGGAATCATGTAGTATCCAGAAGAATGTTAAACAAATGAACAAATTATCAATTAGCCACCCTTTGCCTTGATGACAGCCTTGCACACTCTTGGCATTCTCTCAACCAGCTTATATATAGTCATATATATACACCTGTAGGCATCATGCTGTATGAAGTATAAGTCCATGCCTTGTCTTTTGACACCTTTTACCGTGCCACCTTTTGCCGTGCCTGTCATTTGCCGTGCCTGGCACTAGATATGTATTTTTGGCAGAAATGGTTTAATATCCTCCATGTACATGTCTCTACTCTCTCCCTTCCTGTGCTGTTGTTGTTTGGTTGTTTGTCATGTCATTAGAGGATAGAGGACAGCGAGTGGAGGGGGAAAGTGGGATGAAGGGATAGAGGGATAAGTGGAGGGGGAAGGAGAATATGTCTCCATCCTTATTAAACAGAAAGGATGGAGGAGGACACTGTAGTCTGGCGCCTTTGGGTTACTCAGACCTCCGGTTGTGTGTGTCTGTGTGTCTGTATCAAATCAAATATTATTGGTCGCATACATATATTTAGCAGTGTGTGTATTTGCGTGTGTGTGTGCTTGCGCACATGCTGAGGTGCACTCACAAAGATCAATCAGGCCAGGCTAATATACTGTACCATCGTACAGAGGTTTCAGGACTTGACCTCTGTGTGAGAAACAACTAGCAGGTCACAGAGATGTCAACATCATCTGATGGTTGCTCTTGTGTTATGAGGCTGTTAGTGTAAACAGACAGAACAATAAGCAGATATATCAGTTCCCGTTCTCTATTACATTATCAGGACGATTGAGTGTAATTGAGTGATGTATTGGACTGTGAACCACAGATACAGAGTCACAAGCTCCAGGGATGGGGTGACTTGTAGTTGTTAGCGTTAGATTTTGATCGCTCGGGAATGTGAGTGGTGATTTACGACCTAAAGGTCAGGTCATAGATAATGTACACTACCGTTCAAAAGTTTGGGGTCACTTAGAAATGGCCTTGTTTTTGAAAGAAAAGCAACATTTTTGTCCATTAATATAACATCAAATTGAGCAGAAATACAGTGTAGACATTGTTAATGTTTTGTTGGATTCGACATTTTGAACATTGAGATATTAAAGACATGATAGATCAGACGCATAGTATATTAAGGAGTGAAAGAGACTGGGTCTCTATAGAAAGACAGATAGCTGTGAAATGTGTTGGATGAGAGGAGAGCAACGTGTGAAACAGGGGAGACAGATGGACATCTGTGGATTAGATGAAGGAGGGGTTGAGGTCAGGAGGTGAGGACAGAGCAATAAAGGTTTGGTATCCTGTTACCCTCTTTATTAGCTTCCTGTAGAGCCATAAACTGTAAGGATTGGAGAGAGGGAGTGTCTTAAGTAAGATGAATATAACTATGATGAAGGGAAATGTTTTGCTGTCTGAATACAGCTGGGCAGAACCTTTGGGAAGAATTAAACTTGGTTAAAGCTTCTCTAGTGTCTGAGTTATTTACTCTGATAAATAAGAACCTAACAGTCGTAAATGACTATTGTAGCTGGAAATGGCAGATCTTTTATGGAATATCTACATAGGCGTACAGAGGCCCATTATCAGCAACCATCACTCCTGTGTTCCAATGGCAGGTTGTGTTAGCTAATCCAAGTTCCTCATTTTGATCATTAGAAAATCCTTTTCCAATTATGTTAGCACAGCTGAAAACTGTTGTTATGATTAAAGAAGCAATAAAACTGGCCTTCTTTAGACTAGTTGAGTATCTGGAGCGTCAGCATTTACAGGCTCAAAATGGCCAGAAACAAAGGACTTTCTTCTGAAACTCGTCAGTCTATTCTTGTTCTGAGAAATGAAGGCTATTCCATGCGAGAAATTGCCAAGAAACTGAAGATCTCGTACTACGCTGTGTACTACTCCCTTCAAAGAACAGCACAAACTGGCTCTAACCAGAATAGAAAGAGGAGTGGGAGGCCCCAGTGCACAACTGAGCAAGAGGACAAATACATTAGAGTGTCTAGTTTGAGAAACATACGCCTCACAAGTCGTATGTGGTTGCAAAGGGCATCAGTGTCTTAACAGCACGATTTGCCAAGGCAGGAAACTCTGAGCGCAGCCCAATCCAGAAATCTGTCAGTGGCTTCTGATTACATTTTCACAGAACTGCTTGTTGAAATTTCGATGAGGCTCTTTTGTTCAGAAATCAGTATGTGGGCTGGAGGCAGGGCATGAAAGGGATAGCGAATCCAGTTGTTTGTGTCATCCGTTTCGGGAAAGTACCTGCGTAATTGCGCACCCAAGTCACTCAGGCGCTTCACCATATCATATTTGACATTGTCCGTAAGCTTGAGTTAATTTGCACACAAAAAAATCTTACAATGATGGAAAAACCTGTGTGTTGTCCTTGTTAATGCAGACAGAGAACAGCTCCAACTTCTTAATTATAGCCTCAATTTTGTCCCGCACATTGAATATAGTTGCGGAGAGTCCCTGTAATCCTAGATTCAGACCATTCAGGCGAGAAAAAACATCACCCAGATAGGCCAGTCGTGTGAGAAATTCGGTCAGACAAGTGAAAATTATCGTCAGTAAAGAAAACTTTAAACTTGTCTCTCAATTTAAAAAAACGTGTCAATACTTTGCCCCAAATCGTTACAAGGGCGCTGCCCATATCATTGCATAGTGCAGAAAATACACGAAAGTTCAGGGACCTTGCTTTAACAAAGTTAACCATTTTCACTGTACTGTCCAAAATATATTTCAAGCTGTCAGGCATTCCCTTGGCAGCAAGAGCCTCTTGGTGGATGCTGCAGTGTACCTAAGTGGCGTCGGGAGCAACTGCTTGCACGTGCATTACCACAACACTATGTCTCCCGGTCATGGCTTTTGCACCATCAGTACAGATACCAACACATCTTCACCACCAAAGTCCATTTGATGTCACAAAGCTGTCCAGTACTTTAAAAATATCCTTTCCTGTTGTCCTGTTTCCAGTGGTTTGCAGAAGATGATGTCTTCCTTAATTGACCCCCCATAAACGTAACAAACATATACCAGGAGCTGTGCCAGGCCTGCCACGTCTGTTGACTCATCCAGCTGTAACGCATAAAATCTACTGGCTTGTATGCGAAGCAGCAATTGTTTCAAACATCTCCTGCCATGTCACTGATGCGTCGTGAAACAATGTTTGCGTCGTGAAACAATGTTGTTTGATGAAGGCATTGTCTGTATAGTTTTTTGGGCCTTTTCCATCAGCATTGTGACAGCCATATCCGCGGCAGCCTTGAAGAATAAAGTCCTCCACAATAGTATGGGGCTTGCCTGTCATAGCCACTCGGTAGCTCACCATATAAAACGCTTCTAGCCCCTTCTTATTAATAGTATCTGTTGCTTTTATACATGTCGTGCTACTCAAAAGTCGTCTTAATTCTCGCAAAAAAAACTCCCGTGGCTTATTTTTCAAATTGGCATGTTTTGTTTTTAAATGTCTGCGCAAGAGTGAAGGTTTCATTGAGTTGTGAGCTAGTACTTTTGCACATCTAACACACTGGCTGAGGAAAGGCACTACTCCCAATATAATTGAACCCCAAATCAATGTTGTTCTCATTATATTTGCGCCTCTGAGATGGTCCAACGTCCTTGGAGGGGCAGTAGCTCTTCGGCTACATCAGATTCACAACTGTCAGTGTTCATGCTAGCTGGGCTAACAGCAAATGTAGAATTACTGATGATAGCATTGGATGTGCTTGTGGAAGCAGAACAACTTGTGTGGTCGACAGGTGCATGTGTAGTACTGCTGGTAGTAACAGTACTACCAGTAGAGCTGTTATGTGTCTCTATGGACACGGGCCTTACTTTTTTTAACCATTTATCCAAGTTTCTCGGCGTACACATCACAGACAAATTGAAATGGTCCACCCACACAGACAGCGTGGTGAAGAAGGCTCAATAGCGCCTCTTCAACCTCAGGAGGCTAAAGAAATTTGGCTTGTCATCTAAATCACTCACAAACTTTTACAGATGCACAATCGAGAGCATCCTGTCGGGCTTTTTCACCGCCTGGTACGGCAACTGCACCTCCCTTAACCGCAAGGCTCTCCAGGGGGTAGTGAGGTCTGCACAACGCATTTTATTTTTGGCAGTGAAACGAGGCTATTCAGGCGAGAAAAAAATCTCGCCCAAATGTATACCGTTAGAAAATATAAATGGACTGTTTGAAAATGGAAGAATTATTATTATTATTATTATTTTAAAATCTGAATCACATTTTTATTTGGCGTACCCCCAAAGGCATTGCGTGTACCCCTGGGGGTACTGTTTTAGACAATTGAGACATGGATTGTGTGTGTGCCATTCAGAGAGTGAATGGGCAAGACAAAATATTTACGTGCCTTTGAACAGGGTATAGTAGTAGGTTCCAGGTGCACCAGTTTGTGTCAAGAACTCCAACGCTGCTGGGTTTTTCAAGCTCAACAGTTTCCCGTGTGTATCAAGAATGGTCCCCCACCCAAAGGACATCCTGCCAACTTGACACAACTGTGGGAAGCATTGGAGTCAACATGGGCAAGCATCCCTGTGGAACGCGTTTGACACCTTGTAGAGTAAGTCGCTCTGGATAAGAGCGTCTGCTAAATGACTTAAATGTAATGTAAATGTAGAGTCCATTCCCTGACAAATTGAGGCTGTTCTGAGGGCAAAACTCAATATTAGGAAGTTGTTCCTAATATTTTGTACACTGTGTATAAAACATTGAACGCAGTGATACAGTAGTTCCAAAGAAAGTAGTTCCAAAAAAGTAGTTCCAAAGAACATTTTCTCTGGACAGGGGATAGATCATATTGTACATTTAAGCTAAAATCATTATTCAGTATGTAGGTTCATCCAACAACTTTGACCTGAAAATAAGGGATAATTGTCTTACCAATACTCTATATACTTTCCACTTGGACTCGGTCTATGAAGCTATTTTATAAATATCTGGCGTTCTCTCTCTCTCTCTCTCTCATTGTTCAAGCATTCCCATCCAGAACACAATGTGATTCCTCTTCATCCTCTTCTTCCTCAAGGCCATGTGATTGAGTGGAGGAGCACTGAAGGCCACCTCTGCTTTCATATTAAGATTAGCTTTACTGTATGGATGGTGCTCCAATTTATTTAGGAGAAGAATGGGGAGGGCTCTCTCCTTCGCTATTGCTGAATCTTTCTCCAAGTCATCTTTTTCTTTCTTTCTGTCTCACACACACACACACACACACACACACAACACACAACACACACACACACACACACACACACACAACACACACACACACACACCAGTGGCGGTCGTGCCGTTTAAGAATGAGGGAGGATGATAATTTTTTTGTGAGCATGGTTTATTTCTATTACAGCATATTGGATGACTGACATTCATATTCCATTCACCCAGCTCAATGTAACATCAATAGGTTTAGGCTACTACATGATTCTCAAATGTTCCCTGTACCCATCACGAGGTTGCTACAACCTAGCCTATGAATGAAAGTTTACAACGTAGGTGTACAGGTTAGAGCATTTTGAGTAATCAAGGTGGCAGACCGTGACACATTCACATACCGTCTTACACACTCTGCCTTCATCTAGCTCACATATGTCAGAGTCAAGGCCCGCGGGCCACATCCGGCCCGCGAGAAGGTTTTTACGGCCCCTGGGATGATCTTGATTATTATTAGAACCGGCCGCAGACCGCAGCAAGCCGGCAAGCCCGCAGATCTTTACACGCACCAATACTACATTCCCCACAATGCAACGGTGACGCAAAACCAAACTGACTCTGTGGGAGACGCAGATGCGGAAAGAAAATTTGAGCCACTTCCCAGCTGCCAGACCATGAAAGAGAAGCTCTCTACCAGTGCGTCCCCGAGCGCACAGTTGGCTGATAAAATAGGTATGCTTGCCGCTGACTTTCGACGCCGATTTGCTGACTTTGAAGCACAAAAAAGCAGGTTGGAACTGCTCGGTAACCCATTTGCTGTTGACGTGGAAAGCTCACCACCAAACCTCCAATGAGTTGATTGACCTCAATGCAATGAATGCACTGAGGCAAAATATTGCGGCAGTGGGTGCTGCGGAGTTCGCCCGTTTCCTCCCCGACACAATGCCCAGCTGCGCATCCAGGCTGCTCAAACGTTGTCTATGTTTGGCAGCACATACCTGTGTGAACAACTGTTTTCTTGATGAACTGAACAAAACATCACACAGAAGTCGACTTACTGCTGAAACTCCACTCAATTCTGAGGATTTCCTCAGCTCAGAGCCTTACCCGAACATTGATGAACTTGTGGAAAAAGATGGGACACAACCAAGTATCACCTCAACCTCAACAAGTGAACATTACTGTGCAATCACATATTAGAGTTTTACTCAGTTCAAGTTTAAAAGTTAAAGTTTAATATTGTTTTCACTGCATGTTACTTCTCCTTAAACAAGTGTTGTTTTTGATTAATAGATTTTTGCACTTTATTTTATTGTATTTCAATCCAATTATATTTTAAAAATATTTCAGTTGAGTGGATGATAGAAAATTGCTATTATTGTTTTTTTCTTGAGTAAATTAGCCCTTTTGCTAAAATAGAAAATATAGGCTACTGATGGTCCTTGAAATACCGGTTTCTTTCATTTAATGTTCATGTTATGGGGATTTTTATATAAAGGAAATTTGTCTTTTGTGTCTGTTGAAAATTAAAGATTACTGACAGAGCCATAAGAAAATATTGCTTTATTTATCTGATCATATTGGAATATATTTGTTAGGTTTTCAGTAGGTTCAATTAGGTTCACTAGACTATATGCGTCATTTAAAAAAATTTCAATGAACATTCGAACAGTCCGGCCCTCGGCTTGTAGCTAAATTTTTTATTTGGCCCTCCGTCCATTTGACTTTGACACCCCTGATCTAGCTGATCCAGGGTGTAATCATTAGTCCAACAGCTTCAAATGTCAGTGGAAGCAAACACAGTTCACTTTCATAGCAACCACATACAAACAGCCTCATCACTTTGCTCATTGTATAGATAATTCCTTCTCGCACTCTCCTCCTCTCACCTTTTCCCTTCGCTTGTGGACTTCAGTGTACAACACATCAGCTGTCTTTGACCAAGCCAAACCTTCATATCATGACCACTAACCTGAATTTGTAAAATTTGATTTGATTTGATACACACGGCCTACATTGTTGTCAAGGCATAGTCAACATAAATACTAACATGTAAACCCGCTATAATCATGCAGTACATTGTACAGTCATAATCTGGTTTAGCAGTTACACCGGCGGGCCCCGTTGGCAATATATTTCTAAAACCAAAAGCTTACTTTGACTTTGAAGAGTTACCATGTTGGATAGCCATAGCCAGCTAGCTAATATACTGTAGCATCCCTCTCTGTTTGAGCAGGGTGTTTGAGTAGGCTAAACTAGCTAGCAGCATTGCTAGCTAGGTGAAAGTACAAAAAAATACAACCAAATATAGCTGTGTATCTCTCTTGTTTCTCCTTCATTTTGGAAGAATTGTCTTTCTCTCTGAGTCAACTACTCAACACATTTTATGCAGTGTTACCTGTAGCTTATGCTTTCAGTACTAGATTCATTATCTGATATTTTGATTGAGTGGAAAACATGTCAGTTCATGCTGCAAGGTCTGATAGGTTGGAAGATGTGCTCCGGAATTTGTCATAATTACTGTGTAAGTCTATGGAAGGGGGCAAGAACCATGATCCTCCTTGGTTTTGTATTGAAGTCAATGTACCAAGAGGAGGACAGAAGCTAGCTGTCCTCCGGCTACAACATAGTGCTATCCTACATAGTGCTGCTGAAGCTACTGTAGATGTTCATTGCACAACAGTGTGTTTTAATCAATTATTTGGTGATGTGATTATATTTAGTATAGTTTTATCTGAAAAGGAAGGTTTTTCATGTTTCACTATTTAAAAAAATGAAATTCAGGAGCATGGTCCTCCCCTTCCTCCTCTGCGGAGCCTCCACTGACACACACACACACACACACACACACAGAAATACAATACACAGATACTCTATCCACACTCCTCACTATAGCTGTACTGCATGTGGGTGGACTGGGGCTGAGTAGTGGCACACAGTGCATTGAGAGGTGCATAATGTATTAGATGCTACTGCTACCGTTGCTGCTATTAATGTGTTCACTAATGGACCTACCGGAGGTTCTATGTTGGAAATACCTTTTGAAGTAAGAGGGTCCCTCTGTGCACACCCTCACAATGGAACATCTGCAAACACACAAAAGCTTTTTATATGGACGATATCATTAACATACCACCTATTATTGTCTATATATATATATGTGTGTCTATATAGCGGGGGTAAGGCCCTTTATCTACTTCCCCAGAGGTATCCATGAACTCATGGATACCATTTTTATGTATCCGCGTGCAGTTTGAAGGAAGTTGCGTGAGCGCAATTGCTAACAAGCGTTAGTGCAATGACTGGAAGTCTATCGGTATCTGCTAGCATGCTAGTAGATACTGTACCCACAGACTTCCAGTCATTGCGCTGACGCTAGTTAGCATTGGCTCATGAAACTACCCCTAACATCCTTCAAAATGGACAAAGAGACATACAAATGCTGATTACATTCAATCTCTATGATATAAGGATGCTTGGAATAAAGAATAACACTTTTATTTTTTCTAGAAATATCCATGAGTGAATTATTCAAACCCATGACTTTTAACGTAGATCAGATTTTTGTCACTTTATTGTTTTTGAATGTCAGGAAGTGTTAGTCGAAATAGGTAATTATGATTGATTGCGGTAATGGCCAAAGACACATCTGAGCATTTGGTACAAATCTATTAATACGCTGAAATGACATGCAGTGCACAAATCAGTGTTTGATTTAGCCCAATCACAATCAGTGGTTACCAGCAGGGAACTATTCAATACCACAGCATGTGTTAATATTTAGGCCTACCCTCCACTGTCCAATGACGAGAATGCATTTGGCTGCAATGCATTGTTGATTCAATCAACCCTTTTGTGTCACTGGTTAAATATCTAATAATGCCTATGTTCTTATACATCCATCCATTCATCCATCCCTACATTCATCCATCCATCCGTCTTTCTCCCTCTCTTCCTTCAGACACTCTGTCAGTGCCTCGCTGGTCCCCACAGATCCCTCGGAGAGACCTGGGAAACTCCATAAAACACAGGTAACCTGTGTGTGTGTGTGTGTGTGTGTGTGTGTGTGTGTGTGTGTGTGTGTGTGTGTATTGATGAAGGTATGAGTGTTCAGGCATTCATTTGGTGTGTGTGTGTGTGTGTGTGTGTGTGTCTTAATGTGTGTCTTCCTCTACCAGAGACAGACAGAATGTCAGTCCAATTTAAGGGGGCGCTAGCATAACTCCACTCCCTGTTCTATTCCTGTTTGAATGTCTGATGAATCCCAAATGCCACTGATCTCCAAATTAAACAGTACACCTCCGCTATTGGTCATGGGAATCTTCCAACCTACCGACTTTCTCTCTCTCTCTGTTTCTTTGTCCCTCCTCTCTCTCTTATTCTCTGTCTTTCTCCATCTCCCCCTCCCCCTCTTTCTCTCAGCCTCAGAAGTACGTGGGTGTTAGCTCACTGCTGAAAGTTAATGACGAGGAAAGACAGTGGTTGTGCACACATGTCTTAATGCTTCATCAGCCAGAGACGAGCGCAAATGTAATTTATATTGGCATTAAATCTCAAGCTGTTATTAAAAGGACAAATGCTAGTTTCTAGGGAGATGGACAACTTTATTTCTCTTTATACTCTTTCTGACATGGTGATTGTCATAGATCTCTATTTGTGCCTCGATGTATCTTCAAAGATATCGCTCTAAGCACAGGTTATTATTCGTAAGTAAATCATAGCAATGCAATAAACTACTGGCTATAGCAACATCTCCCTGGGAATGAAAAAGATCTGTCAAATCATATCTCACCTTTAATGTCAGTCTCACGGTAACTTTGGCAGCGTATGTACGCCTGCCAAAACAATGTATCATTTAGGCCCCGACCACCAAAATTAGAGCGGGATGCCAGATTGAATTGTGCCCTCCCTGATTCTGTTTAGCACAGTACGAGGCAATACGAAGGTTCCTAATGAAGAGATTTGGATTCTGTCAACCCATTCCTATTCCATTACTCCAGCCAGTCCGCTGCTGGTACCCAGATGTCAGATCTATCAGAAAATAAACCCAGAGTTTTTCTTAAATTGGGCACTCAGATACTTCATCCAACCCCAAAGTAGGGAATTGCTTTTTATCATTCAAGACAATTGAGACACACTGTAGTCTTGCTCTGAACGCGGTGCCACGGGCTCTGCTGGGCTCCATCTTCATCTCTGTGAATGATTGCTGTGTTACTGTGTTGATGTAGCAGAATGGCCTCTGTCACAGCCTTTATTCACAGAGCTCACAGCCACAAACTGAACATTGGTGCAGAATATTGAAAGGAGTGGGGGCCCCCAAATTGAATCAAGGTGCATTGGAGATTGGAGCTAAAATTGTTGCGCGGTGGGGAAAGATGAGCCCTATAGGCGTCCATCTTTCTTATGTTATGGAAACGTTAACCTGCCAAAGAAATAATAATAATATAATATTTTTTATGTGACTTGTGAATATGAGGCATTCTATGACAAAAGCCATTTGTCATCACAAGGTGAATGGGAATCATAATCCAAAAGGTCACAAGCAATCTGTGATGTTTTTCTGCGATGATCCACACCTGGTGGCTTTTGTTTGCACTCGTTTATGCATGAACAAATAGGTAGAAGAGATGTCTTGTTTTGTTGATGTGCTCTGATCTCGCTCTCTTCCTCTCTCTCTTCTTGTGCTTGCAGGTTTTCCACCAAGTACTGGATGTCTCAGACATGCATAGTGTGTGGAAAAGGAATGTTGTTTGGACTTAAATGTAAAAACTGCAAGTAAGGTCCTTCCTAGTATTTATTCTAATCTGTGTTCAAAAAACATTACTACGCCATTAGAAAAGTGTATTGCCGTGCATAACATGTTTATAAAAATGTATTTTGGTGTGCTTTAACAGAAGATAAAAAACATCAACATCAATCAATGATCATCCTGGTTGGTTAAAGGTCATAACCAAATCTCAGGCTATAAACTCTTTCTTGTTATCCATATTTGTTCATCCACATTATTATTAGATTTCTGGAAAGGAAATTTGTCACCGTATACTTGGGAAAATCTCTGAAAAGAACAAGCAATTATCATTATCATTTTAAAACCGATTACTTGAGTAAATTAACCAATTTTACAACCAACTGAATGTGACATTTTTGACACAAGGGAAATAATTGGGTGGAACTCAGACTTTTTATTTCCTTAATTTCCTTAAGACTATTACAAGTTCATGAATGGGTTTCTTTTAACTGTTTGGAAAATGAGTAGCAGAGATTCAGTGATGTCTGGGGTTGCATCCGAAGTAACACCCTATTCCCTATATAATGCACTACTTTTGATCAGACTCTGATCAAAAGTAGTGCACTATGTAGGGAATAGGATGCCATTTCTGATGCTGCCCTGGTGAGTGTTTTATTCTGTTGTTTCACCAGGCTGAAGTGCCACAACAAATGTACCAAAGAAGCCCCACCTTGCCATTTACTGATCATCCAAAGAGGAGGAGGAAGTAACCCCCTCAAAGGTAAAGGACTGTTGGACCAGCAGCTTACTGTAGGACTGAAGACTGACTTCATATACAGGTCACATAACATCAAGGACGATTTCACCACTTGTCTTTCAATACATACATGTTATGTCATTTAGCTGATTATTTTATCCAAAGTGACTGAAAGCAGCGATTGCATACATTATGTACCATTTTAATCGCAGTAGAACTTCTTGATACACATGCCACAAAACTTTTGTATTATTCTCATTATAAGCAGTAACACAAACTGCACATGCATATCAAGCTAGGAGACACATATATAGCCCTACTGTAATTTCGCAGCGCAAAACATATTCATATTAGGTATACTTATTAGGATTGTTAGAATATAGGTGCTTTTGTTATTGAAGTACTATTTTAAAAGCTCCTCATTCTCTATTATAGTGCTTTTGTTATTGAAACTTTACTTTAAAAAACGACTCATTCTCTGTTATAGTGCTTATGTTATTGAAGTATTACTTTAAAAGACTACTCATTCTCTGTGATAGTGCTTTTGTTTGAAGTACTCATTTAAAAGATTCTCTGTCATCTAAAGTGAGCTTTAACTGTATGTTCTTTACACCTTTCTCTTTTTCGCCCAACCGGTATGACAGATCACCAAGGAAATCAAGGTAAAATAATCCATTTATGAACCTTTCTTTTGTTTAGTACGGAACCTTCAAAAAAGCAAGGGAAGATTCAAGTCTCTGCTACTTGAAGTTGGCAAGCTACAGTATCTTAGGGAGTTCTTAAGTGTTCCCTTGCGAGAGCAAAAAGGACCATCTTCAAAGAAGAAGAGTTTGTCATATTTTCACATTCAGAATTTCGAGAAAATAAAGACTTCTCAGTGTTTTGTTGTTTGTCTGATTCGGTCTCTCCCCAGCTCGTTTGGTACGGACTGAATCGGTACCATGTGACATCAACAACCCGCTCAGGTACACAGACCTGCACATCAGTCAGACGCTGCCCAAAACCAACAAAATCAACAAGGTAGGAACTACCAGACGCATGAACGCATGCTCACATGTACGTGCGCCCACACACCGTTCCGTGCTTCCACATCTGAGCTCTGTTGTCTTGATATCTGTTATTTTGGTCTGTTTGAAATGTTTTTTGGGCTGTTTGAAATGTGCATCACCTGAGGTCCAGTCAGACGGACCAGCATTACTGGACCAATCACCGTCAACTGGATTATATAAAAACAAATTCATTTTCACACTTCAAAAGTAGCAGCTCATCAATCCCACAGATACTTTTCAATTCTTCAAACATTGTTTGGGATTTCCGCAAATACCCCTACCCCATTTTTAAGTTTGCAAGTCCTCATAACTTCATAAGGGAGGTATTTTGTTTGGAAACCCACACTATAGCGTTTTAGACAACTTTTAGTGGATGAGAGTTATAGTTTTATATATAATAAGATTATATTTGTCTTATTGGGTCTTCATCAGATGTCCTGTCACATGAAATATAACCCATTTGATTGCTTTGAGTCTTTATTTAAACAAGATAGAATCTTTTTTTTTATTCACTGTGACCATAAGTAGTTTGAGACGAGATCTCCCTTACTCTACCACATCAATACAACCACAAAAAGTTCATGGTGTGTATGTATGTGTGCGTGTGTGTGTGTGTGTGTGTGGGGTGGGTGCTATTAATGAACACACATAGCAGCGCTCCATAATAAGCAAGTGCAACCAAGGCCACTTATTTATACCTTACAACGTAATAGAGCTTTTATCTCTCAGAGAAAAGCCAGCATATCTCTCCCCTATCTCCTATCTTGAGCAGCACTATCTCTATAGACCCGTGTCATAACAACACAATTAGTCGACAGGTGCATTGTCAGGTGTTATCTTCTGAATGAGGAAGTCTGAAAAGAGACAGAGTTCTACCTGCTCTAGGCCATAGAAATGCATTATAGTACTGGTATATTTAATTCTGTGCCCCAGGCACTGAGGTGGATACAGGAGAGAGGTGCCTGAGGGTTCTAGAAGAAGAGAGTGTGTGACTCACAGGGGGATGAGCTGTCTGTCAATGTTCTACTGAAGGGCACCAAAAAAGCTATCATGTAAACAGCAAGTAAACTCACAAGCCTAGGAAAATGAAATTATTTTGGATTCACAGTCAGTTTTGAGACTTTTTCACCTGTAGGTCTGTATTCATTTTACACCTTGAAATTGACTCTCTCACTCTCTCTTTTTTTGTTTTTTTTGTTTTACCCCTCACTCTCTCTCTCTCTCTCTCTCTCTCTCTCGTCTCTACCTTTCTCTCCCCATGTCTCATCTCTCCTCTCTCCACCTTTATCTATCTCTCTCTCACTCTCTCTCTCACTCTCTTTCTGTCCTCAGGATCACATCCCTGTCCCGTACCAGCCAGACTCCAGCAGTAACCCCTCCTCCACCACCTCCTCCACCCCTTCCTCACCCGCTCCACCCCTCCCTTCCAGTGCCACCCCTCCCTCCCCCCTACACCCCTCCCCACAGTCAGCACGGCAACAGAAACAGTTCAACTTCACAGGTACAGGATGAAATGAAAACCTACTCGTCTCATTTTCACCCCATTTTACACCTGATGTACTTAACAAAAGGCACATCTCAATAAGGGGTCCAGGTTTGACATCATATCAGACCAACTCTTGAATGCCCTACTCCTTGAAGTTTATTGTTGTGTCTAAAAAACACATTTGCTCAAACAAATGTGTTATGCTTAATAAGTGTGTGTACAGTACATTACTGTATTTATACTTGGGAAACTTCAAAAATTGTATCTGATAGAAGTAGTAAATGTAGTGCCACTACTCTTTGATTTTTAGAGCTGTCTGTCCTATATCTCTGCTCTAGGAAAGAAATATCATTATTGTCCTTTTAACCCTTCTATGAACCCAGCTCTGTACCACTCAGACCCATTCTCCCTCTCTCCCTCTCTGCAGCTTCTTCTTACTTCAAATACAAGCATCAGTTCATCTTCCCAGGTAAAAGCCTCTTAATTGATCATTACGCCTAACCAAAATGCACTGCACTAGGCCAAAGGAAGAGGAGGAAGACTTTTTTGATGTTGTGATTTGATGATTCTGTTCTCTCCTCCTTGACAGCTTCTAAACGCTTAGCCTTTTTTCTCTCTAAGCCCGTCTTAGTTTTTGGTCCCTTAGTGTGGAGACTTTGGAGCCTCTCCTGGCTGGACCATTTCAGAAGGGTCTTTTAAAACAGTGTTTCTTAATCCTGGTCCTTTTTGGTTTTGGCCCTAGCACTACACAGCTGATTCTATTTATCAAGCTTTGATGATTTTAATCATGTGTGTAGTGCTAGGGCAGAAACCTAAATGTGCACCCCTTTGGTTCCTTAGGACCAGGATGAAGAAACACTGTTTTAGAGAGATATTTGACAAGAGGGGATGTGACTGAAATCATATGGGGGTGGGATAGAACATTTAGGAGATACAGTATGGTGGTATAGGATTGGTCCTGATAGAGTATCTCATGTATCTCAAGTCCTGAGTAGTAACAACTCCTAATGCTTATTATTTATTATTTACAGCCCCTGTATTGTTGTTATGATTTAGCATGGATCTCACTCCTCAGGAAGCTCCCAGCAGAGCTCAGTAGACTATTACAGGGTTATTACATATATAGATTATTACACTATAGTTACCATGGTATAAGAGCTATTTTATGATTTACCATATACTGTATACTGCTCCAGACGTGGCCCCGGCACCAAAGGCCCCCAACAGAACACCCCAGGTCATCCTTCACCCTGTCCTGTCTGAGCCTGGGTGAGTAGAACTCTAGATCAAATCGTATTAGTCACATGCTCCGAATATAACAGGTGTAGACCTTACAGTGAAATGCTTACTTACGAGCCCCTAACCAACAATGCAGTTCAAAAAAAATACGAGGAAGAGTAAGAAATAAAAGTAACAAGTAATTACAGAGCAGCAGTAAAATAACAATAGTGAGACTATACACAGGGGGGTACCGGTACAGAGTCAATGTTCGGGGGCACCGGTTAGTTGAGGTAATATGTACATGTAGGAAGAGTTATTAAAGTGACGATGCATAGATGATAACAACAGAGAGTAGCAGTGGTGTAAAAGAAGGGGGGGGGGGGGGCAGTCTATGACTAGGGTGGCTGGAGTCTTTGACAATTTTTAGGGCCTTGCTCTGACACCGCCTGGTATAGAGGTCCTGGATGGCAGGAAGCTTGGCCCCAGTGATGTACTGGGCCGTACGCACTACCCTCTGTAGTTCCTTGCAGTCGGAGGCCGAGCAGTTGCTATACCAGGCAGTGATGCAACCAGTCCGGATGCTCTCGATAGTGCAGCTCTAGAACCTTTTGAGGATCTGAGGACCCATGCCAAATAGGTTAGTTTTGTCGGCCCTCTTCACGCTGTCTTGGTGTGCTTGGACCATGTTAGTTTGTTGGTGATGTGGACACCAAGGAACTTGAAGCTCTCAACCTGCTCCACTACAGCCCCGTTTATGAGAATGGGGGCGTGCTCAGTCCACTTTTTTCTGTAGTCCACAATCATCTCCTTTGTCTTGATCACGTTGAGGGAGAGGTTGTTGTCCTGGCACCAACACGGCCAGGTCTTGACCTGCTCCCTATAGGCTGCCTCGTTGTTGTCGTGGATCAGGCCTACCACTGTTTGTGTCATCGGCAAACTTAATGATGGTGTTGGAGTCATACCTGGCCGTGCAGTCATGAATGAACAGGGAGTACAGGAGGGGACTGAGCACGCACCCCTGAGGGGCCCCTGTGTTGAGGATCAGCATGGCAGATGTGTTGTTATCTACCCTTACCACCTGGGGGTGCCCGTCAGGAAGTCCAGGATACAGTTGCAGAGGGAGCTGTTTAGTCCCAGGGTCCTTAGCTTATTGATGAGCTTTGAGGGCACTATGGTGTTGAACGCTGAGCTGTATTCAATGAATAGCATTCTCACATACAGTGGGGAGAACAAGTATTTGATACACTGCGATTTTGCAGGTTTTCCTACTTACAAAGCATGTAGAGGTCTGTAATTTTTATCATAGGTACACTTCAACTGTGAGAGACGGAATCTAAAACAAAAATCCAAGAAATCACATTGTATGATTTTAAGAAATTAATTTGCATTTTATTGCATGACATAAGTATTTGATCACCTACCAACCAGTAGAATTCCGGCTCTCACAGACCTGTTAGTTTTTCTTAATAAGAAGCCCTCTGTTCTCCACTCATTACCTGTATTAACTGCACCTGTTTGAACTCGTTACCTGTATAAAAGACACCTGTCCACACACTCAATCAAACAGACTCCAACCTCTCCACAATGGCCAAGACCAGAGAGCTGTGTAAGGACATCAGGGATAAAATTGTAGACCTGCACAAGGCTGGGATGGGCTACAGGACAATAGGCAAGCAGCTTGGTGAGAAGGCAACAACTGTTGGCGCAATTATTAGAAAATGGAAGAAGTGAAGTTGACGGTCAATCACCCTCGGTCTGGGGCTCCAGCAAGATCTCACCTCGTGGGGCATCAATGATCATGAGGAAGGTGAGGATCAGCCCAGAACTACACGGCAGGACCTGGTCAATGACCTGAAGAGAGCTGGGACCACAGTCTCAAAGAAAACCATTAGTAACACACTACGCCGTCATGGATTAAAATCCTGCAGCGCACGCAAGGTCCCCTGCTCAAGCCAGGCGCATGTCCAGGCCCGTCTGAAGTTTGCCAATGACCATCTGATGATGCCAGATAGGAGGAATGGGAGAAGCGTCCATGTGTCTGATGAGACAAAAATAGACGCTTTTTTGGTCTAACTCCACTCGCCGTGTTTGGAGGAAGAAGGATGAGTACAACCCCAAGAATACCATCCAAACCGTGAAAGCATGGAGGTGGAAACATCATTCTTTGGGGATGCTTTTCTGCAAAGGGGACAGGACGACTGCACGCGTATTGAGGGGAAGGATGGATGGGGCCAATGTTCGCGAGATCTTGGCCAACAACTCCTTCCCTCAGTAAGAGCATTGAAGATGGGTCGTGGCTGGGTCTTCCAAGCAAGACAACGACCCGAAACACACAGCCAGGGCAATTCTAAGGAGTGGCTCCTGTAAGAAGCATCTCAAGGTCTTGGAGTGGCCTAGCCAGTCCCAGACCTGAACCCAATTAGAAATTCTTTGGAGGGAGCTGAAAGTCCGTATTGCCCAGCGACAGCCCCGAAACCTTGAAGGATCTGGAGAAAGGTCTGTATGGAGGAGTGGGCCAAATCCCTGCTGCAGTGTGTGCAAAACCTGGTCAAGAACTACAGGAAACGTATGATTCTGTAATTGCAAACAAATGTTTCTGTACCAAATATTAAGTTCTGCTTTTCTGATGTATCAAATACTTATGTCATGCAATAAAATGCAAATTAATTACTTAAAACTCATAATAATCAATTGAATTTTCGGAATTTGTTTTAGATTCCGTCTCTCACAGTTGAAGTGTACCTATGATAAAAATTACAGACCTCTACATGCTTTGTAAGTAGGAAAACCTGCAAAATTGTCAGTGTATCAAATACTTGTTCTCCCCACTGTAGGTGTTCCTTTTGTCCAGGTGTGAAAGGGCAGGGTGGAGTGCAATAGAGATTGCATAATCTGTGGATCTGTTAGGGCGGTATGCAAATTGGAGTGGGTCTAGGGTTTCTGGGATTATGGCGTTGATGTGAGCCATGACCAGCCTTTCAAAGCACTTCATGACTACAGACGTGAGTGCTACGTGTTCTTGGGCACAGGGACTATGGTGGTCTGCTTAAAACATGTTGGTATTACAGACTCGGACAGGGAGAGGTTGAAAATGTCAGTGAAGACACTTGCCAGTTGGTCAGCGCATGCTCGCAGTACACATCCTGGTAATCCGTCTGGCCCTGCTGCCTTGTGAATGTTGACCTGTTTAAAGGACTTACTCACATCGGCTGCGGAAAGCGTGATCATACAGTCTTCCGGGAACAGCTGGTGCTCTCATGCATGTTTCAGTGTTATTTTCCTCGAAGCGAGCATAGAAGTAGTTTACCTCGTCTGGTAGGCTCGTGTCACTGGGTAGCTCTCGGCTGCGCTTCCCTTTGTAGTCTGTAATGGTTTGCAAGCCCTGCCACTTCCGACGAGCGTCAGAGCCGGTGTAGTACGATTTGATCTTAGTCCTGTATTGATGCTTTGCCTGTTTGTCGGAGGGTATAGCGGAATTTCTTATAAGCTTCCAGGTTAGAATCCCACTCCTTGAAAGCGGCAGCTTTAGCCTTTAGCTCAGTGCGGGTGTTGCCTGTAATCCATGGCTTCTGGTTAGGGTTTGTACATACGGCCACTGTGGGGACGACGTCATCGATGCACTTATTGATGAAGCCAATGACTGATGTGGTGTACTCCTCAATGACATCGGAGGAATCCCGGACATATTCTAGTCTGTGCTAGCAAAACAGTCCTGTAGCTTAGCATCTGCTTCATCTGACCACTTTTTTTATTGATAGTCACTGGTGCTTCCTGCTTTAATTTTTGCTTGAAAACAGAAATGAGGAGGATAGAATTATGGTCAGATTTGCCAAATGGAAGGCATGGGAGAGCTTTGTATGCGTCTCTGTGTGTGGAGTAAAGGTGGTCCATATTTTCCCCCCCTCTGGTTCATTCAGCTCATTCAGTGCGGTCTTAGTGCCAGCATCAGTTTGTGGTGGTATGTAGACAGCTACGAAAAATACAGATGAAAACTCTCTAGGTAGATAGTGTGGTCTACAGCTTATCATGAGATACTCTACCTCATGCGAGCAAAACCTTGAGACTTCCTGAGATATCGTGCACCAGCTGTTATTTACAAAAATACATAGTGTCACGGTTTTCTAAAGTAGAACCCAGAAGCAGACCAGGACAAGGAGAGTAGGACGAAGGTGAGTATTTATTTACAAGTTTAAACGTAGAGGTAGAAAGATCCAGGTGGCGGAGCGGGCAGCGGAGGTGAGTTGATGGGAGTGAATAGGCACATCCAAGGGAGTAACAGAAGCCACCGACGACCAGGCAGGGATGGGGTGAGTGTTCCGGATGAATGACTGTAGACAGAACAAACGGAGGTAAGTTCAAGGCAAGCAAGACGTACAAAACAACAAAACAAACTCTAACAAACTGGAGGCTGATAAGCTGGCACAACATACTGTTCATGGCTAACGATCCGGCAGGGAATGGATGTCAGGTCAGAGCTTATGAAGTGGAGGGGTGATGATCAGGACCAGGTGTGCAGATAGCTGATGGGATACAGGTGCGGGTAATCAGAGAACTCCCAACTAGCTACGTCGCTCGGCAACCAGACAGGGTGCGTTCCAGGACACCGGAAAAACACTCCAGGACAGAACACAGGCAAAAACAGACTCAGGAAGCGGGATTCGTGACACATAGTCCGCCACCCCTTGTCTTACCAGATGCCGCTGTTCTGTCCTGCCGATACAGCGTATAACCAGCCGCATGTTGATAATGTCATCGTTCAGCCATGACTCCGTGAAGCATAAGATATTACAGTTTTGAATGTCCCGTTGGTAGTTTAATCTTCCGCGTAGGTCATCGATTTTATTTTCTAAAGATTGCATGCTTGCTAGCAGAATGGAAGGAAGTGGGGGTTTATTCGATCGCCTACGAATTCTCAGAAGGCAGCCCGCCCTCTGGCACCTTTTTCTTGGCCTTCTCTTCATGCAAATGACGGGGATCTGGGCCTGTTCCCGGGAAAGCAGTATATCATTAATGTCGGGCTCGTTAAAGGAAAAAAAGGATTCTGCCAGTCTGTGGTGAGTAATCGCAGTTCTGATGCCCAGAAGTTATTTTCGGTAATAAGAGACGGTAGCAGCAACATTATGTACAAAATAATATAAAAAAATAAGTTACAAACAACGCAAACACAATTGGTTAGGAATACGTAAAACGTCAGCCTTGTTCTCCGGTGCCATTTTGGAGTTAGACTGTTGACAAATACCTCTGATTCTTCCCCCGAATCCTTTTGCCAGTGAAGTATGTCAGAAAATGACCTAAATGTTCTTTTTTAATGATGTGCTGAGAAATGTTGTCAAGCGATGCGGTCGCAGAGTAATGTCCGCATGATCGTGTGGGCAAAAAACAGACTGTTTCAGATAACCCTCATATCACATCTTGTCTGTCTATCTCTGTCCCTTCATTGGTTAAAGAGGATAGGGACTTTGAATTATTTGAGCAAAGATGTTTTGGTGACAATTTCAATGAGAGATGAAGGGCTAGACAAACACTCTGGGGCTAATGTTAGCATGGCCTTCACTTCACGCTACAGTTACGATGCCAACTGGATTCCGCTTGGTTTTTTGAAAACCACGGCTGTGGAAAACAAGCAGAAGGAGGAGACAAGGAGTGATGGAGATGTCTTTGGACTACTCATCTAATTAGATTATAATCTCAATCGATCACAAAACTAAACCAAAAGTAGCACTCATTAACTTTAGCTTTCAGTAACTGCATATGTACCAAGATGTTCAAATAAACCTAAACTAGCTTTCATAGACGATTTTCATAGTCAATTGTTGGTGGATTTTTATGCTTATTGAAATGGTCATTCCTTTTTAGTATCGCTCCCATGGATATCTCATCCCCCTACTCAATTGGCGTCTTTGGAGTCTTCAGCTAATTACATTATAATCTCAATCAATCACAAAACTAAAAGGTAGCGTTCAGTAACTCTAGCTTTCATAGACAATTTTTATAGTCAATTGCTGGTGGTTTTTAAGCTGATAGAAATAGGTGGCTGTTTGAATGACTTGTTTTTGACTGACACAGGTGTTGTTTCAGTGTCAATATGACAGGGGAAATTAGTTTAAGGTGCAGCCAGCAACAGTCGCTCTGTCTCTCTCGCTATTGCTCCCTTTTTTTCCTCCCTATCTCTCACTCGGGCACACACACTCTCTCTTTCTCTCTCTCTCACCCCCACTGATCTCTCCCTCTCTGTCTTTCCCCTCTCCTTCTCTGCCTTCTGACAAATATGAATACATTATCTTGGTTATGAAACACACATTCTCATGATTTAATTAAAGCCAGTCTTCTCTGTGTGCAGCTCCACGCGCTCCCTCGCCTAGCCAGCACATAGTGGCAGCTGGCTGATTCCCCTGCCTTAATGGCCTCTTCCCTGGTTTAATGAGGGCCTCTCTCTGGCCCRGGCTGGATCCTCTCATTAGGAGACAGAGGCCCTACCAGGGGCCCCACGCGCCACAGGGACCACATATAATTTCATACACATATCGTCACGACACTGAGCTGCCAATCAGTGTCTCTCCTCACACAGATACTGTGTGAATCTGTAATGATGATACAGAGAGGTTAGGAAAGGTTAACTGCAACTAAATGGACGAAAGGGATGGCTCACTAAGTGTATGGTGTTTAATCAATTCCATGATGCATGATTCAACACGGTTCAGTGCATATATGTATAATGCTAACGTGTGGGATGTAAAGTGCTCATAATTCCCGTCTGCATGCCACGCTCTTGTTTTCAGAATCGAGGTGAACCCTTTAAACCCTTTACTACAGATTGAAGTTGAACCGACATCAGACGTGAGTCCCCCATCTGATGGCGTTGTATGATTTCTTTCTGAATATGATCTGTGTAGCCTTTGTCATGTCTGTTATAGTTTGGCATGCTGACGCATCCAGATGGTAATCCTCTGCAACCCCACAACAAGGCTGTCCATTTTCACCGTTTCAATTGAATCTAATTGGATTTTATTTGAATATAATTGTACAGTAGAGGTATAGCACATTCAATAATTATTATAAAACACTTATTGTTGACCTGGATGGAAATTAGTTTCACTCTTCCTCTCCTGAGCAGAACGAGGAGGGCAACGACGAGGCGGAGTACTCGGAGGATGAGTTTGAGGAGATGAACCTGTCTCTGCTGTCGGCCCGTAACTTCCCCCGTAAAGCCAGCCAGACCTCCATCTTTCTCCAGGAGTGGGACATCCCCTTCGAACAGCTAGAGATAGGGGAGCTCATCGGGAAAGGTAATAGACAGACTTAAATGAACAGCCTCTGACAAGATCAGCAGACTCCATTACCATCATCTGACCAGCTCTCTCCGCTCAAGCCATGATCTGACCCTTTCCATCTTCGGAGGATGCAGCTTTCAAAGACGTGGCCTCTATTGGTTGACCTGTCATGATATATTGCTTGCTTCTTTTTTGTTCTTGAAGCACTTAGGGATTCTATGAAAAGCGCTATAGAAATGTAATGTATTATTATTATTATTATTCATACAATACTGTGAGAGAGCTGGCCTATGCTCTACCACTTAAAAGGCATTAAAAACCAACAGAAATAAAATGTGCAAAAATGCTTAATTTATTGTAAACGGCAGGATAAACCAAGTAAACAAGTAACTGATGGCTAAAACTGTGGCTCACCTTACACACACAAGGATCTCTTAAACAATGACACACCTGCTGTTAAAAGCGTTTCCTTCAATAATTAGGTCACAGGGACCACACCTGTGTTCAAACAGCCACTCAATGAGCTAGCCTATCAGGATACAGAACCAATTAACAGGGAAGAGGTACAATTGACATTGTAGCTATAGTATTGCCTGGAATGATGAATGGTTCAAATGAAAGGGATTTTGCAGTCAACTTGTTTTATCCAACAAATAAGCAATAAATACATTAATTGAAATAATGTCAATAAGATACAATACCATACAATAAAATTGTATTAGTCCAACTCTTACAGTGGAAATTGGTCCACCTAATTGCTTCACCCCCCTGAAAACGGCAGCCCTCCAGTTACCAATTCAGACCCCACTTTTTAGTGTCAGGCTTGAAACCTCTGTGGCGGAAGAATCAGAATTAGTTGTGTAACATAGATAATAAAGATGTCTTATCTGCATAATATGCTTATGTGATATACTTGTTATTAGAATGTATCCCTTCGGACTCTGGTGTTGGCAGTTGCACTTCTTCCCTCAGCTGGGGCTCAGTCACCTGGGGCCCAGAGAGGGGAGAGGTCAGGCTTGTCTTCCACATGTCCCTGGTGCTATGCAGAATATCAGAAAGGGAAGAGGACAGGAGGGAACATTGTCTTCATATGTGAATGTGTCTACCTGTTCTTAAACCATGTGAAGGGATGGCGTGATTAATGGGGAACTTAATCTCCACAATGTCTGTGCGCCAGTCACTCCCTCCCTTAGAATTGGGGGATGTGTGTGGTAGTGTCTGGAACCATTGTATGTCATCTCTGATGTTGCACTTATCCTGGGTTAGTGTATGACCTAGAGGCTCACTCCCCTCAGTGAGCTTGTCCAGGAGTGGGGTCAAGAAGGYGTTTTACTTGAGATGGGAGTATCTGGAGTTGACAATTGATTTATGCCATTGGATGAGTTGGTGTTTTTGTGTTCTGAAGTACCAGGGACGAGATTGGAACCTCGTCTTAGGGACCAAACTGAACAATAATTTATAGCGAATGCTATCTGGCTACAGGATACTCCTTTCTCATTTAAAAAGTCTGACCTTGTGACCCGTTCAAAACATCTGTGGTTTGTTATGTCGACTAGGGGGTGGATCTTGGCTATAAAAGACTGTACTTTTGTCTCACCGCTTTTCAACGAATCAGAGACACTGAATCGTCGACAAGCTATTTCTATTGCAAATCTCTCACTATGAAAGATTTAGTTTAAGTATAACTCTGACTTGTGTGATACGTTTGTCTCTCCTCATTTGATAGTAAAGAAATTAACCACCACACCTCTCTAACCTCTAAGTTACAGTACCTTCTGCCCTCTTCAGGTCGCTTCGGCCAAGTGTTCCACGGGCGCTGGCATGGCGAGGTGGCCATCCGCCTCATCGACATCGAGCGTGACAATGAGGACCAGCTCAAGGCCTTCAAGAGGGAGGTGATGGCCTACCGAAACACTCGGCATGAGAATGTGGTCCTCTTCATGGGTGCCTGCATGAGCCCTCCACACCTGGCCATCATCACCAGGTGAGTGATGATGTTTGTAATTCCTGAGCTCTGTTCCAACATGGATTACAGTCAACTGAAGACTTAATCAGCAAGCATGTTGTTGCCTGCGCTCTTCAAGTACAGGAGAGGCATTGGGTCAGACAACCCTGTAATAAACATACTTGACAGCTTAGGAGTGGCAATACAATAATTAACATATTTTGTGTTTATTACCGCAGCTTGGTTCTTGCCAGTTATAGGAAGGAGCCCAACCCTTTTCCTGTCAAAGTAGCCCCCTCCTTAAATGCACCTCTCCTGCCCTCTGCCCTGATACTTGTGTTCACCTCATAGAGTTGTGAAGTGGAATACTATCGCAACATTTCTCTGGAACGTTAACATCAAAATGCCTGCAAAGCTATTGTAAAATTTAGCTACATTTTAGCTCTGTAGGAAAAGTTCCAAACCTCATTGGTTTGAATGGTGTCAGCCATTTTTATCTTGTATGTTTTTTTTTACTTAACATGATTTGAGTATTTAGAGAAGTGGTCAGATCACTTTCGCAGTCAAAAAGCAAGCCAAGATCTACTGCCCGGTTTAATTTATTTAAAAGGACTTAAAAAATGTAACATTAACTTGGGGCAATAGGCCTAATACATTATCACAGCATATTGTCATATGCCTGGCCTGCCATATTGTTTCACTCAGACCATATTATATTTCAAAACTCAAAGCTTTGATAACAAATAGATAAGTTGGTGTAGCACTTGTGAGGCACTGTGGAGCATGAATTGAAATATTAGCTTTTTTATTTTACTGGACTGAAGGTACCTGCATCTGATGTCATGGTGCTTTCAAGACAACTGGGAACTCTGGGGGGAAAAACAGGTCAAATCATGACGTCAGTGATCTTCAGGTCGGAACTCCAGAAAGATGCCAGATTTTCCGACTTGGAGTTCCGAATTGGATGACCGCTCAAAGCTATTCCCAGTCTGATCTCGTTTTTCCCCCTCAGAGTTCCCAGTTGTCTTGAACGCAGCGAAGCGGCAAAATTTTCAAAGTTCCCAGTTGTTTTGAACACGCCATTAGTCTCAGCAGAGGGAGGGAGAGAGCAGTAGAGGGTCCGCCTCTCGTGGTCCCTGCTCTCTCCTTCCTTTTCTCCGGTGACACCAGTGGCGATTTTAGCATGTACATCTTGGAGGGGCAAACAAACAAAACAAATGGGGGGATGCATGACAAAGCCACAACACAACACTAAACGATACATTAATTGCACTAAACGTGACAAACGGTGCCCAAGCGCAGGATGAGTAAGCAGGTCGTTGCGTGCTCTTCAAGTACAGGAGGGGCATTGGGTCAGATGAATAAACATACTTGACAGCTTAGGAGTGGCAATACATTTACATATTTTGTGTTTATTACCAGCAGCTGGTCTTGCAGTATAGGGAAGGAGCCCAACCCTTTTCCTGTCAAAGTAGCCCCCTACTTAAATTCACCTCTCCTGCCACTGACCCCCTTGTGTTCACCTCATAGAGTTGTGAAGCTATTGTAAAATAGTTGAGCTCTGTAGAAAAAAGACAATACATACGCTTACTATGTAACGAGAAGTCGAGAAGCAAGTGGTAAGTTTAATATAAGAGTTAACATGGAATGATATAACATAGGAGTAGTGTCTAGACAAGAACAAACAGAAACACACTCCTAATACATTATCACAGCATGTTGCCTGTGTGCCTGGCCTGCCAATATTGTTATTCTCAGACCATATTATATTTCAAAACTCAAAGCTTTGACAACAATACAGATCAGTTGGTGTAGCACTTGTGAGGTACTGCTGAACATGAATTGAAATAATTTGCTTTTTTATTTTACTGGACTGAAGGGACTTGCATCTGGCCAATGTTGAAAGTTTATCATTTTAAGCTTGGAAAAGAGACCCTTCAAACTTCTTACGGCTGAGATCCCGTTAACGGGATCGACTTGACAACATCCAGTGAAAGTGCAGGGCGCCAAATTCAAACAACAGAAATCTCATAATTAAAATTCCTCAAACATACAAGTATTTTAGAACATTTTAAAGATAAACTTGTTGTTAATCCCACCACAGTGTCCGATTTCAAAAAGGCTTTACGACGAAAGCACACCATCTGATTGTTTGGTCAGTACCTAGTCACAGAAAAACACAGCCATTTTTCCAGCCAAAGAGAGGAGTCACAAAAAGCAGAAATAGAGATAAATTCAATACTAACCTTTGATGATCTTCATCAGATGACACTCATAGGACTTCATGTTACACAATATATGATGTTTTGTTTGATAAAGTTATATTTAATAAAAAATCTCAGTTTACATTGGTGCGTTATGTTCAGTAATGTTTTGCCTCAAAACATCCGGTGATTTTGCAGAGAGCCACATCAATTTACAGAAATACTCATAATAAACATTGCTAAAAGATACACGTGTTACATGGAACTTTAGATAAACTTCTCCTTATGCAACTGCTGTGTCAGATTAAAAAAAAAAAAAAAAAACGGAAAAAGCACACCATGCAATAATCTGAGTACGGCGCTCAGACACAAAAACAAGCCATACGGGTACCCGTCATGTTGTGGAGTCAACAGAAGTCAGAAATGCATTATAAATATTCACTTTGATGATCTTCATCAGAATGCACTCCCAGTATTCCACTTCCACAATAAATGTTTGTTTTGTTCGATAAAGTCCATAATGTATGACAAAAATCCAAATTCATGACGCGAGGGCCAGACAAAGTCAAAAAGTTCCATTGCAGTTCATGAAACATGTCAAACGATCTTTAGGATGTTTTTAAATAATCGTCAATAATGTTTGAACGGAGATTCTTTGTATTTAGAAACAGAAAGGAACGCAGCTACTCTCACGGGGGAGCGCTGAGTGAGCTCATGGCACTCTGCCAGACCCTGGTTGAAACAGCTCTCATTCCTCATCCTTCATATAGAAGCTCAAACAAGGTTTAAAGACTGTTGACATCTAGTGGAAGCCTTAGGAAGTGCAATATGACCCATAGACACTGTAATTGGATAGGCAAACTACACCTCAGATTTCCACTTCTGGTTGGATTTCTTCTCAGATTTTTTGCCTGACATATGAGTTCTGTTATACTCACAGACATCATTCAACAGTTTAGAAACTGCAGAGTGTTTTCTTTCCAAATCTACTAATAATATGCATGTCTTAGCTTCTGGGCTTGAGTAGCAGGCAGTTTACTCTGGCACCTTATTCATCCAGCTACTCAATACTGCCCAGCCATAAGAAGGTAACACAGTGTCAAAGAAGGGCCAGATGTATAAGAATGGTGTCGTCTGCGTAAAGGTGGATCAGAGAATCACTAGCAGCAAAGCGACATCATTGATATATACAAAGAAAAGAGTCGGCCCGAGAATTGAACCCTGTGGCACCCCCATAGAGACTGCCAAAGGTCCGGAACAGGCCTCTGATTTGACACACTGAACTCTATCTGAGCAGTAGTTGGTGAACCAGGCGAGGCAGTCATTTGAGACCAAGGCTGTTGAGTCTGCGTAAGATGCGGTGATTGGCAGAGTCAAAAGCCTTGGCAGGTCGATGAAGACGGTTGCACAGTATTGTCTTGTATCGATGGCGGTTATGATATAGTTTAGGACCTTGAGCGTGGCTGAGGTGCACCATGACCAGCTCGGAAACCAGATGCATGTGGAGAAGGTACGGTGGGATTCGATATGGTTGGTGATCTGTTTGTTAACTTGGCTTTCGAAGATTTTAGAAAGGCAGGGCAGGATGGATGTAGGTCTGTAACAGTTTGGGTCTAGAGTGTCTCCCCCTTTGAAGAGGGGATGACCGCGGCAGCTTTCCAATCTTTCGGATCTCAGACGATACGAAAGAGAGATTGAAGAGGCTACTAATAGGGGTTGCAACAATTTTGGCGGATATTTTAGAAAGAGAGGGTCCAGATTGTCTAGCCCAGCTGCTTTGTAGGGATCCAGATTTTGCAGCTCTTGAGAACATCATCTGTCTGGATTTGGGTGAAGGAGAAGCGGGGGGCTTGGGCAAGTTTCTGCAGGTGGTGCGGAGCTGTTGGCCAGGGTAGGGATAGCCAGGTGGAAAGCAGGCCAGCCGTAGAAAATGCTTTTTGAAATGATTGATTATCGTAGATTTATCTGTGGTGACAGTGTTTCCTAGCCTCAATGCAGTGGGCAGCTGGAGGAGGTGCTCTTATTCTCCATGGACTTTACAGTGTCAAAAATTTTGGAATTAGGGCAAAAGGATGCAATTTCTGTTTGAAAAGCTATACTTAGCTGACTGACTGTGTATATTGGTTCCTGACTTCCCTGAAAAGTTGCATATCGCGGGGGCTATTTGACGCTAATGCAGTACGCCACAGGATGTTTTTGTGCTGGTCATTGGCAGTCAAGTCTGGGATAAACCAAGGGCTATATCTGTTCTTAGTTCTACATTTTTTGAATGGGGCATGCTTATTTAAGATGGTGAGGAAAGCACTTTTAAAGAGCAACCAGGCATCCTCTACTGCCGGGATGAGGTCAATATCCTTCCAGGATACCCGGGCCAGGTCGATTAGAAAGGCCTGCTCGCTGAAGTGTTTTAGGGAGCGTTTGACAAGGATGATCAATGGAAACAGGATGCACCTGAGCTCACTTTCGAGTCTCATAGCAAAGGGTCTAAATACTTATGTCAATAAGGTATTTTTGTTTTTATTTTAAATAAATTAACAAACATTTCTAAAAATTATGTTTTCGCTTTGTCATTGCGGGTTATTGTGTGAATGTTGATGAGGGGGAAAAAACTATTTAATCAATTTTAAAATGAGGCTGTAACGTAACAAAATGTGCAAAAAGTCAAGGGGTCTGAATACTTTCCAATTGCACTGTAAACTGGTTAGAGCAGTAACAATAAATGTTTTGTCATACACATGGTATACAGTCTGATATACCACAGCTGTCAGCTAATCAGCATGCAGGGCTCGAACCACCCAGTTTATAATTAAGAACAGCATCTTGCAGGATTCAATAGTTGGAATTTTATTAGTTCTTGCCCTGTCCCTTTCTTTCCTGGCAATCTAGGTTTTAACCTGTAGACTTTCCAATGAAGAAAAACAATGCACAATACAGTAATTGAGTACATTGAGAGATCAAGTGGTTTGTGATGATGTGGCTCAGTTGGTAGAGAATGGCGGTTGCAATGCTAGGGTTGTGGGTTTGATTCCCATGGGGAGAATGTGTGCACTCACTACTGTAAGTTGCTCTGGACAAGAGTGTCGATAAAAATGGAAAAGGAATGAATAGAACATTTCAGTTGTCACATACAAATAAGTTGCAATTGCAAAATATTTTTTTTAAACTCGAAAAAATATATCAAGCAACATTTTAGTAGATGCTCTTATCTAGAGTGACTGGCTACTTACAGTAGTGAGTGCAAACATTTTCATATTTTTGTTTGTACTGGACCCCCGTGAAAATCAAACCCACAACCCTGGCATTGCACGTGTTATGCGCTACCAATTGAGCCAGTATTTTGATAATCCGCAATTAACTGTTTTGTACAGATAATTATCTGACTCAAGTTACAAATGCTGGTAAACACTCAAATACATTTCGTTTTTTTTTTATCTCAAAAGTAGTACATTGGGCCTTTACTAGTCCTGTATTAGCGGACCGATATAGACTCCTTCTGTGCAGCCCCCCCCAAAAAATCAGCAAAATCACTGCACCCCCACCCCCAAACTACTTCCCGCAGCTATGATATTGGAGCAGTAGAGCTTCTAAATCGGCTACTAAAACGTCAATGACTTTTCAAGTACCAAATAGCCTCGAGGAAATGTCTGATTTTCAAGGTTGGCTATTCGATGATGACTGAATTGCGCATCGCAAATATTCAACCAAGACTGAACTTTTTAAATACCTAGTTTACATACCCATTCTTGCCTTAGCATTTACTAGTAGATATCATAACCCCTTTCCTACCACTGTCGGCCTTCGTTAAACTGCTCCATGCATTAACCAGATGTTTAAGAGCTACGCGATCTCTCTGCCCAACAGATTATATTTCGGTTATATGTGTGCAGCGCGCGTGATTAAATAATCAACATAACTAAAGAACAGTTTCTTTTAGAAGAAAAAAAAGTTCAGCATTATTACTGTCTTTTTTTCACTGGCCCAAGCGTGCTACTGACTGGGATGATCTGCTGGATTTGCATGACTTGAAACCGCATTAGCTCTTTAGCTAAATCATATAGGCATTATCTTGAGGAGCTTTCAGGGAAGTTTACTCATCAGCGAACCACCAACACTCGCAAACAATAGTTAAGAGCACTCAAAGTCAAAGTGTATGCTTTGCCTTGTACAAAAACACAGTCATCCCCGGCAGATGTGGGGTTAGACTGTTGCTCTGTGCTGTACTTCATTCACCAAAATGGAAATTATAGCATGTTCTTCACAATTGTTAATTTGCAAATGATTCCAGGAGAGTAACATGTTTGGGATTACACATCATATATGGACTACCCCTATTATATGTGGCTATGGAGGATCTCTGCTGTGGGTTTACATGTGCAAACTGAATAATTCATTTATGTGCTCTGTTCCTCTTAAATACATGTCATCATGAATTTAAAAAAGGACATTGAATGGCTAATAATGGGAACTGGAATAAAGATTCAATATCATACAGATACCATGTCATGTTGTCTAAAGTATAAGACCGAGCGTAGGCCAAACATGGCTCATAAAGTTTTGACTGCTTGCCTAGAAATGTGGATACAAATGATCGATCTATCGTTCTCTGAAGTCCTGAGTGCTAGAAATGAGTGAGTGCATGAAATCAAAGTAAATGACAATGTCAGAGGAATACTTGTATTTATTAGTCATAGCTAGCCGAGCTTGCTCTTATTATAGCTAGCGGAACAGGAGTCTTAATTATTCTATTCATGCCCATTACCCCAGAAAGCATCAGGACAAACATAAAAAATGTAACCTAAATGAGGTAGAAATTGGCTCATACCAGGTGGGGATGCAGGTTTCATCAGTGATTGGGAAAATATAAATATTGATTGTTTGTGTTTGATTCTTCATGAGTGGCTGTGTGTGGACTGATTTGCAGGAGCGTCCGCAGCGTGGAATAATATTTTCTTGTCACCGTAGGTTTCTATCCATACAGAATAATTACTCAGCTTTCAAAGTTAGGCCCTCTGATTGTTTTGGTGACTTTATTTGCTTTTGATAAGAAAAGAGTGCCATCCCTGGCTGTTTTCAAAACCTTCAGTACACACACATGCATGCACGCACTTACACCCGTACGACACACCCACTCTTCAATGAGGTATGGCAGTAATTGATGAGATCCCTGGATCTTTAACGATACCTGAAGTTGTTGACGGTGATGGTGCATCATCAGGCGACATAAGGCCCCTGCCTCGTCATCTGGAACCACAGAGGGCCCAGAGAGATGCTAAAAATGGCTCCTGTCACCTTACGACTTGGTATGAATGAATATGCATGAAGCTCCGGTATCAGCTGGCCCTCAGGTCATCTGGATGTCACCTATCTGTGTCGAGCCGTCACAGTCGGGGTGAGGGGAAAGGCTCAGGGGTAAGAGGAGGGGGTAAGGAGGTGAATGGAAGGGGTGAGGGGGATGGGAGGATGAGGTGAGGAGGGTGAGGGGGAAGGCTTTGGGGTGTGAGGGTTAGGAGGGGAGAGACGCTATTGGGGTGAGAAGATGTGAGAGGGTGTAATTCTGCACTCTGGGATGAAACTTCCATTGATATCTCCTCCCCCTCTTCCCCTCCCTATCCACCTCCCCCCTGACCTCTCATGCCCAACCTTGACAAGAATCAAGGAATCCTTCCACATTTGAATGACAGTGTAGCTCTATACTTTCACAAGGGCCATCAACATGACAGCAAAATGGTCTGGTATAAAATATGGCCTACGCTTGTTAGGATTAGATGATAATGACATACTGTTCAGTTGAGTAGTCAAAATTATCAGAGGACATTGCTTTCGTGGAACCATTCTATGATTCACCAGTAGTGGATAGAAAGATGGCAGGCAGCCCCTGGCTTTAGTTGTTTTCTACTCTCATCCATCGCCTTCCCTCTGAGCCCGAACACGGGGCCTTGGGGATAGATGTCACACCAGCTATTCCTCCACTACAAAGCCAAATGCTCCGTTTGTGGTCAATTGGCGATATAATGTAATGTGATTAGAGGATATATCACCAGTAGGGGTTGGCATGACAGGATGGGTTTTCCCTACGCTAGAAGTGATACCATCATCATTGTTGCATATTTAATTAATTTAATTTAATTAACAATGCCCCCCTGGTAAAAAAACATAGCATATGATTTCATGAAGCAATGCATCTCTTGCTGTGAAGATGAATATGTTATTCTACTCTACTCTATTCTAATGTATAGTATGATGTGTTGTTAAGGTGTAATGTCTATCTCTCTCTCAGCTTGTGTAAGGGAAGGACTCTATATTCGGTGGTGAGGGATGCCAAAGTCATCCTGGATGTCAACAAGACCAGACAGATCGCCCAGGAGATGGTTAAGGTCAGAAAAATGAAACATGCAATATATACACTGAGTGTAAAAAAAACATTTAGAACATCTGCTCTTTCCACGACATAGACAGACCAGGGGATTCCAGGTGAAAGCTATGATCCCTTATTGATGTCACTTGTTCAATCCCCTTTAATCAGTATAGATGAAGGGGAGGAGACAGGTTAAAGAAGGATTTTTAAGCCTTGAGACGATCAAGTCAAATCAAGCTTTGTTTATACAGCACAAAGACAATGTGCTTCACAGGAAAAATAAAACTGAAATATTTACTACACAAGAAACATAAGAGGATAAAAAACAAAAAAATAACAATAAAACTGAACGACTAAAAAGCACCCTAAGGAAAAGCAAAGCTAAAAATGTGTGTTTTGAGATCTCTTTGAAAAATGTCCACAGTTTCGGCCCTCCTCAGGTTCTCCGGCAGGCTATTCCAGAGGCTCGGGGCATAGTAACTAAAGGCTACCTCTCCATGCCTCTTGGTCCTAGGCTTTGGGATAGTTAAAAGGCCAGTGCCAGAGGACCTGAGGGACCTACTGAGTACATAATTTAAAAGCATGTCTGGCATGTATTGGGGTCACAATCGTGGATGGATTTAAAAAACAATTGAAGTTTAAAATGAATTCTAAAACTCACAGGCAGTGTGCTCTCCGTCTGGTCTTGGTCAGTGCACGTGCTGCAGCATTCTGTATGTTTTGCAGTTGACCAATGGCTTTCTTGGGTAGATCAGACAGGAGAGCATTACGGTAGTCAAGCCTGCTTGTAATAAAAACATGGATGAGTCTCTCTGTATCAGCCTGAGAGAGAAATGGCCGCATCTTGGTAATGTTCCTCAGGTGGTAAAAAGCTATTTTGGTCACATTCCTAATGTGTAATTCGCAATTGATTTCAGATTCTAAAATAACACCTTTTGTTTTGTCTTTATTTCCTGTGAATTCAAATGTGCGGCCAGATTCTCTCTCTGTGCTTTGGCTCCAACAATAAGTACCTCGGTATTGTCTTGATTTAGCTGGAGGAAGTTGGGAGCCATCCAAGTATTTAAATCACTAATACAGTCTAATAATTTATCAGAGGAGCTCAAATCCTCTGGTAACACAAATGTAAAGTTGTGTATCGTCTGCGTAACAGTGAAAATCAATGCTGTGCTTTCTGATAATGCTTCCAAGGGGTAACATATACAGTATAAACTGAACAGTACAGGACCCAAAATTGAACCTTGTGGAACGCCGCATGTGATATGTATTTTCTCTGAGTGTTCACTAATGGTGACAAAACTCTCGACCGGTTAAATAGGTCCTAAACCAATTAAGAACTGTACCGAAGAGACCAACCCACCTCTCCAGCATGTCCAGAAGGACATCATGGTCAACAGTGTCGAATGCATAGAGCTGTTTGGCATCTGTGTTGGCTCTAAGATAATTTACCACTTTAACTAAGGCTGTCTATGCTGTGGTGGGCCCAAAAACAGGATTGGAATTTTTCTAAAATACAAATACAAAATAATTTGGTTGTTTGAAAACCAATTTCTCCAGAATTTTGCTTAAGAATGGTAGGATGGAGGTTGGCTGAAAATTGCTAAGAGCTGAAGAATCTAGATTACTTTTCTTCAGAATGTGTTTCACCATAACCGTTTTTAGTGCAGTGCCTGTAAACAGGGAATGATTAGCAATAGCTTGCACTTCTTCAGATATGCAAATAAAAGCTGTTTTGACGAAGGTGATAGGATCAAGAAGGCAGGTAGAAGGCTTAAGTTGTGATAGCACTTCAAATCAAATGTTATTAGCCACATGCGCCGACAACAACCTTACAGTGAAATGCTAACTTACAAGCCCCTAACCAACAATGCAGTTTAAAAAAAATACCAATAAGAATAAGAAATAAAAGTAACAAGTAATTAAAGACCAGCAGTAAAATAACAATAGCGAGACTATACACAGGGGTGTACCGATACAGAGTCAATGTGCAGGGGCACTGGTTAGTTGAGGTAATATGTACATGTAGGTAGAGTTATTAAAGTGACTATGCATAGATGATAACACAGAGAGTAGCAGCGGTGTAAAAGACGGGGGGGGGGGGGTGCAATGCAAATTGTCTGGGTAGCCTTTGATTAGATGTTCAGGAGTCTTATGGCTTGGAGGTAGAAGCTGTTTAGAAGCCTCTTGGACCTAGACTTGGCGCTCCGGTACCGCTTGCCGTGCGGTAGCAGAGAAAACAGTCTATGACTAGGGTGGCTGGAGTCTTTGACCATTTTTAGGCCTTCTTCTGACACCGCCTGGTAAAGAGGTCCTGGATGGCAGGAAGCTTGGCGCCAGCGATGTACTGCGCCTTTCGCACTACCCTCTGTAGTGCCCTGCGTTTGGATGCCCGAGCAGTTGCCATCAAGGCAGTGATGCAACCAGTCAGCACTCGATGGTGCAGTTGTGGAACATTAGACTCTCATTAGACTCTAATGGTTCCACAAGAGGATCTGAGGACCCATGCCAAATCTTTTCAGTCTCCTGAGGGGGAATAGGTTTTGTCGTGCCCTCTTTCACGACTGTCTTGGTGTGCTTGGACGATGTTAGTTTGTTGGTGATGTTAACACCAAGGAACTTGAAGCTCTCAACCTGCTCCACTGCAGCCCTGTCCGATGAGAATGGGGTGGTGCTCGGTCCTCTTTTTCCTGTAGTCCACAATCATCTCCCTTTGTCTTCTTGTCCTGGCACCACACGGCCAGGTCTCTGACCTGCTCCCTATAGGCTGTCTCATCGTTGTCGGGGATCAGGCCTACCAAAGTCATTTAGGCAGGTTACCTTAGTGTCATCACTAAGGATCTGTTAGGGCGGTATGCAAATTGGATTGGGTCTAGGGTTTCTGGATATATGGTGTTTGATGTGAGCCATGACCAGCCTTTCAAAGCACTTCATGAATACAGACGTGAGTGCTACGGTCGGTAGTCATTTAGGCAGGTTACCTTAGTTTCTTGGGCACAGGGACTATGGTGGTCTGCTTAAACATGTTGGTATTACAGACTCGGACAGGGAGAGGTTGAAAATGTCAGTGAAGACACTTGCCAGTTGGCCAGTGCATGCTCGCAGTACGCGTCCTGGTAATCCGTCTGGCCCTGCTGCCTTGTGAATGACCTGTTTAAAGGACTTAATCACATCGGCTATGGAAAGCGTGATCACACAGTCTTCTGGGAACAGCTGGTGCTCTCATGCATGTTTCATTGTTATTTTCCTCGAAGCGAGCATAGAAGTAGTTTAGCTCGTTTGTATGGCTTGTGTCACTGGGTAGCTCTTGGCTGCGCTTCCCTTTGTAGTCTGTAATGGTTTTGCAAGCCTTGCCACATCCGACAAGCATCAGAGCCGGTGTAGTACAATTCGATCTTAGTCCTGTATTGACGCTTTGCCTGTTTGATGGTTCGTCGGAGGGCATAGCAGGATTTCTTAAAAGCTTCTGGGTTAGAATCCTGCTCCTTAAAAGGGCAGCTCTAGCCTTTAGCTCAGTGCGGATGTTGCCTGTAATCCATGGCTTCTGGTTAGGGTTTGTACGAATGGTCACTGTGGGATGATGACTTATTGTGAAGCCAATGACTGATGTGGTGTACTCCTCAATGCCATCGAAGGAATCCACGGACATTTTCCAGTCTGTGCTAGCAAACAGTCCTGTAGCTTAGCATCTGCTTCATCTGACCACTTTTTTATTGATCGAGTCACTTGTGCTTCCTGCTTTAATTTTTGCTTGTAATCAGAATCAGGAGGATAGAATTATGGTCAGATTTACCAAATGGAGGGCGAGGGAGAGCTTTGTATGCGTCTCTGTGTGTGGAGTAAAGGTGGTCCAGAGTTTGTTCCCTCTGGTTGCACATTTAACATGCTGATAGAAATTTGGTAAAATGGATTTGTTTCCCTGCATGAAAGTCCCCGGCTACTCGGAGTGCCGCCTCTGGGTGAGCGTTTTCTTGTTTGCTTATGGCGGAATACAGCTCATTCAATGTTGTCTTAGTGCCAGCCTCTGACTGTGGTGGTATGTAAAACAGCTACGCAAAATACAGATGTAAACTCTCTAGGTAGATAGTGTGGTCTACAGCTTTTATGAGATACTCTACCTCAGGCGAGCAATAGCTCGGAGTTCCTTAGATATCGTGCACCAGCTGTTATTTACAAAAATACATAGTCCGCCGCCCCTTGTCTTACCAGACCCGACTGTTCTATCCTGCCGGTACAGCGTATAACCAGCCAGCTGGTATGTTGATAGTGTCGTCAGCCTCAACTCCATGAAGCATAAGATATTACAGTTTTGAAGGTCCCGGTAGTAGTTTAATCTTGTGCGTAGGTCATCGTTTTATTCTCCAAAGATTGCTCGTTGGCTTGCAGAATGGAAGGAAATGGGGTTTATTCGATCGCCTACGAATTCTCAGAAGGCAGTCCACCTTCTGGACCCTTTTTCTCCGCATCCTCTTCATGCAAATCATAGGGATCTGGGCCTGTTCCCGAGAGAAGTATATCGTTCGCGTCAGGCTTCGAGACTCAATAAATTGGATGCAGTCTATCACAGTGCCATCCGTTTTGTCACCAAAGCCTCATATACTACCACCACTGCGACCTGTACACTCTCGTTGGCTGGCCCTCGCTTCATACTCGTCGCCAAACCCACTGGCTCCAGGTCATCTACAAGACCCTGCTAGGTAAAGTCCCCCTTATCTCAGCTCGCTGGTCACCATAGCAGCACCTACCTGTAGCACGCGCTCCAGCAGGTATATCTCTCTGGTCACCCCAAAACCAATTCTTCCTTTGGCCGCCTCTCCTTCCAGTTCTCTGCTGCCAATGACTGGAACGACCTACAAAATCTCTGAAACTGGAAACACTTATCTCCCTCACTAGCTTTAAGCACCAGCTGTCAGAGCAGCTCATAGATTACTGCACCTGTACATAGCCCATCTATAATTTAGCCCAAACAACTACCTCTTTACCTACTGTATTTATTTATTTATTTTGCTCCTTTGCACCCCATTATTTCTATCTCTACTATCTCTACTCTACTTTTTTTTTTTACTTGCTATATTGTATTTACTTCGCCACCATGGCCTTATTTATATTTTTATTTATTTATATATATATTTTGTTTGCCTTCACCTCCCTTATCTCACCTCACTTGCTCATATTGTATATAGACTTATTTTTCACTGTATTATTGACTGTATGTTTGTTTTACTCCATGTGTAACTATGTGTTGTTGTATGTGTCGAACTGCTTTGCTTTATCTTGGCAAGGTCGCAATTGTAAATGAGAACGTGTTCTTAATTTGCCTACCTGGTTAAATAAAGGTGAAATAAATAAATAAATAAATAAAAGGAATAAAAGGATTCTGCCAGTCCATGGTGAGTAATCGCAGTCCTGATGTCCAGAAGTTATTTTCGGTCATAAGAGACAGTAGCGGCAAAATTATGTACAAAAAGAGTAAAAAAATAAGTTGCAAATAAACGAACAAAATCAGTTGGGGACGTGTAAAATGCCTGCTTTCTTCTCCGGCGCCATTGGTCTTTCCTGAGCATGTCTGTGTCAACCAGGGAAAATTAATCCATAGTGCCTTTGCGTGGTATGCTAGGGCACGTATCATCAAACTTCTCATCAGGTCTTGCTTGACTGATACCCAGCCCAATGTTTGTTATCTTATCTCTGAAATATGCTACAAACTCATCACATTTAGATGGGGAAGAAAGTTCACATAGGTTTGCGGGGGTAAGATTTATCAGGCCATCAATGGTCGAGAAGAGCACTCTTGAATTATTCTAATTATTAGTGATCAAGTTAGAAAAATTAGCCCGTCTGGCATTTATAATTGCATTGTTATATATGCCAAGTTGCTCTCTCAGAATATCGTAATGGACCTGCAACTTTTACTTTTTCCTCTTCCGTTCTGCCTTTCTGCAGTTTCTCTTTAATGTAATAGTTTCCTCACTCATCCAATGGGCTCTCCATTTGGATGTGGCCTTTTTCAACTTTATTGGAGCTATGGCATCAATGGTTGTCTGTAATGCTCGTCGTATGAAGTAGAAGGAGACCAAGGTGCAGCGTGGTAAGCGTTCATGATTTTTAATCAAACTGAACACTGAAACAAAATAACAAAGTAGAACAAAACGAAACAGTTCTGTCAGGTGCAGACACAAAACAGAAAACAACTACCCATCAAACACAGGTGGGAAAAGGCTGCCTAAGTATGATTCCCAATCAGAGACAACGATAGACAGCTGCCTCTGATTGGGAACCGCACTCAGCCAAAAACAAAGAAATAGAAACATGGAATGCCCACCCTAATTACACCCTGGCCTAACCAAAATAGAGAATAAAAACCTCTCTATGGCCAGGGCGTGACAGTTGTCCTTAATTTGCTATTAAAGTTATCAACTAAATCATCACAAAAGGAAGGCAGAATAGGTGATGGAGTATTGTTCATACACTCAATAAAATCTGTAGCAACTTCAGAGGTAAGATAGCATTTCTTAATAATGTGTTCAGTATTACCCTGTGCTATGGGCAACAAGGTATTAAAAAATACACAGTGGTGATTAGATAAAGCAACATAAACAATAGAGGATATGTCAATAGAAAGCCCTTTGGTAATAATCAGGTCCAGAGCATGGCCGCGGTTATGGGTGGGCCCAGTAACATGTTGGATAAAGTCCATAGAGCTCAAAATATTCAAAAGTTCAATGGCCTTGGGGTCAATCTCCTTGTCAACATGAATATTAGAATCACCCAACACAATGATTTTATCATAGTTCTCAAGGACAATAGACAATAGTTCAGAGAAATCAGTAAAGAAAGTAGGGCAGTGCTTTGGTGGCCTATACAAGGTTATGGCCAAGACTGGTGGCTGACATTTAAACAGTATAGCATGATGCTCAAAAGACCCAAAGTCGCCAAATGAAATGTCCTTACATTAGTAATAATAGAGGCTGTCCCCCCACCCTTTTTCCCTTTTCTGATAGAGTATGAAAAGCTGTAGTCCGGGGGGGCTTCGAAAAAAGCGACACTACAGTCTGAAGACAGCCATGTTTCCGTGAGAAACATGCAATTAACTTTGCGCTTAGTAATGAGGTCATTCACAAGAAAGATTTTACTATTGATTGCTCTAACATTTAAAAGTGTCTGGGGCATCTGCCTAGAGGTAACCAATTGAATAACAACCAAATTATTAGCGTATCCAATCTATCAGAATGGTAGGAGATGACAGTTTGTATAAACTCATTAGAAGGCGGAGTTAAAGGAACATAAATTAGCTTACTTACAATAACCATAGTTGAGACATGGATTGTGTATGTGTGACATCCAGCTAACTTGACACAACTGTGGGAAGCATTGGAGTCAACATGGGCCGGCATCCCTGTGGAACGCTTTCGACACCTTGTAGAGTCCATGCCGTGACTAATTGAGGCTGTTCTGAGGGCAAAATGGGGGGAGGGGTGCAACTAAATGTTAGGAAGGTGTTCCTAATGATTGGTATACTCTGTGTATATGGTTTATACGTAACATCATGAATAGTGTTTCAACGTTATTTGTAGCACAGCATGGTCAATACATGTCATAGAGAATGAGATCAATCAAGCAACTTCAGTCAGGTTTACAGTGACTCAACCTAGACTCCTATGAGTTATATTGTTTGTTTGTTTATTTGTTTGTGTTTGTATTGTTTTAAGGGGATGGGCTATCTCCATGCCAAGGGGATCCTACACAAGGATATGAAGTCCAAGAATGTCTTCTACGACAATGGCAAAGTGGTCATCACCGACTTCGGACTTTTCACCATATCTGGGGTTCTGCAAGCTGGCAGGTGCGTAGCTACTGTTGTACTCCATTTATTTATCCTTTGGGTTCAACTAAGAAAAGTGATTTTTTATCTGAAGGGACTTCCTGGTTAAAAAAGGATACATAGAAAACATCGTTAGTAACCCCTACTGTTGTGACAGTTATTATATTGCAGTGATAATTATACTCTTTAGTGGCTCATTGGTCAGTATTAACCAGAAAATTATATGGATTGGTGCTAATCTCTTTTTCATTTTTTCTCCCTGAGAGTGATTCAAGTCTATCTTGGCTGCTACCGCTGTGCTGAAATGACTGCTCACTGACATGGCTTGTCCCTGAAATGCCAACAGCCACAACTTTCACACAGCAAGGAATACTAATCTAACTTAGACATAAAACTATATAAGCAGCAAGGAAATGTAATAAATCTTAGATCTAGAAATGGAGCAACTCAACAGGTTGTCAACGTGTTGTGTGTGTGTGTGTGCGTGTGTCTGTGTGTGTGCATGCATTTGTGTGTGTGTGTGTGTGTGGGTGTTTTGTTCTCTATGCAGTACGTTTATGTGTCTATAGATTTTGATTGACATGTATGTTGAGATAACTGCTATACTTGACTGGATCTGATTTGTCATAATGGATTTTTGTATTGATTTAATTGCGACATCAATTACAAATATCTAGCAGTAGGTGTGAGATGCTTTCCAGCTAATGAATGTGAGAGGATTACACATGCTTTGTACTACTAATTATTATAATCAAAAAATATGTTGATTATATAACTGACTTGCATAGTGTGTTTTCAACAAGTTCGCACAACACAGTTTAACCCTGGGGTTGCGGAGGAGTGCATTGCATCACCATGGATGGAAGAGTATAGGTGATGAACAATAGTTGTTTATGTAAAATGAAGATGGATGGTTTCATAATGGCATTCTTATCAGCTCATTAAAACCATAAGCCTCTTTCAAACTAGATGCTGAGGAGTTGCTGTAGACAGACAGTTATGCAATGCATTGAAATTATACAACATGCACCTAGATCTTATCCTGTCTATTGTTCGTTCCCAGTGTAGCTAGCTCCCATTTCCCATTTTTTGCTGTGAAATCAATACTTTGTATAGTGAACATCTCCCACGACTAGACACAAGCAGAGAGCCATAGAGCATTCTGTTTATGGACAAAGGCAGACTAAGAATACTAAAGATTCTAAAAATAACATTTAAAGATTCTAAGATTTGTAAAGACTTTGTGAATCACTCTGCTCATTGTGTTAGGATGGTTTTCAGGAACTGTTGGTACCACAATGCAGAACAAAGAGAAAACCTGGAGATGGTTGTTTTAGTATTTCCTCTTGTGCTAGTTGACTTGCAGTGTACAGTTGTGGCCAAAAGTTTTGAGAATGACACAAATATTAATTTTCACAGTCTGCTGCCTCAGTTTGTATGATGGCAATTTGCATATACTCCAAAATGTTATGAAGAATGATCAGATGAATTGCAATGAATTGCAAAGTCCCTGTTTGCCATGCAAATGAACTGAATCCCCAAAAAACATTTCCACTGCATTTCAGCCATGCCACAAAAGGACCAGCTGACATCATGTCAGTGATTCTCTCGTTAACACATGTGTGAGTGTTGACGAGGACAAGGCTGGAGATCACTGATTGAGTTCGAATAACAGACTGGAAGCTTCAAAGGGAGGGTGGTGCTTGGAATCATTGTTCTTCCTCTGTGAACCATGGTTACCTGCAAGGAAACATCATTGCTTTGCACAAAAAGGGCTTCACAGGCAAGGATATTGCTGCCAGTAAGATTGCACCTAAATCAACCATTTATTGGATCATCAAGAACTTCAAGGAGAGCGGTTCAATTGTTGTGAAGAAGGCTTCAGGGCGCCCAAGAAAGTCCAGCAAGCGCCAGGACTGTCTCCTAAAGTTGATTCAGCTGTAGGGTCGGGGCACCACCAGTACAGAGCTTGCTCAGGAATTGCAGCAGGCAGGTGTTTGTGCATCTGCACGCACAGTGAGGCGAATAATTTTGAAGGATGGGTTGGTGTCAAGAAGTGCAACAAAGAAGCCACTTCTCTCCAGGAAAAACATCAGGGACAGACTGATATTCTGCAAAAGGTACAGAGATTGGACTGCTGAGGACTGGGGTAAAGTCATTTTCTCTGATGAATCCCCTTTCCGATTGTTTGGGGCATCCGGTAAAAAAGCTTGTCCGGAGAAGACAAGGTGAGCGCTACCATCAGTCCTGTGTCATAACAACAGTAAAGCATCCCGAGACCATTCATTTGTGGGGTTACTTCTTAGCCAAGGGAGTGGGCTCACTCACGATTTTGTCTAAGAACACAGCCATGAATAAAGAATGGTACCAACACATCCTCCGAGAGCAACTTCTCCCAACCATCCAGGAACAGTTTGGTGACGAACAATGCCTTTTCCAGCATGATGGAGCACCTTGCCATAAGGCAAAAGTGATAACTAAGTGGCTCGGGGAACAAAACATCGATATTTTGGGTCCATGAACAGGAAACTCCCCAGACCTTAATCCCATTGAGGACTGGTCAATCCTCAAGAGGTGGACAAACAAAAACCCATAAATTCTGACAAACTCCAAGCATCGATTATGCAAGAATGGGCTGCCATCAGTCAGGATGTGGCCCAGAAGTTAATTGACAGCATGCCAGGGCGGATTGCAGAGGTCTTGAAAAAGAAGGGTCAACGCTGCAAATATTGACTCTTTGCATCAACTTCGTGTAATTGTCAATAAAAGCCTTTGACACTTATGAAATGCTTGTAATTATACTTCAGTATTCCATAGTAACATCTGACAAAAATATCTGAAGCAGCAAACTTTGTGGAAATTAATATTTGTGTCATTGTCAAAACTTTTGGCCACGACTGCAGAATGTTTTCAATAGCCTCTATGATATCACTGCCTGCTAATGCTCACAATGGCCACAATAGGGCCTACAATTTTTCCGGTTATCGTTTGACGTTCTTGGCATCTCTCAGTGGATAAAGAAAGCAAAAAAACATGTTTTTGTTGCTGTTTTTAGATGGTACACCCACCACCTGGCTTCTTACTGCACACTCATTGGACCTTTTGTATTGTTATAAATACCCAGAACCCTCTCTTTTCAAAGTTAAATACATTTCTGAGAACAGATATCTTGGTGTGACGTGGGTAGCATCACTCGAGCCTCAGTCAGTTCTGCGAATTGTTTGTGTTGTTGTTAATTTACTTATTTCTGCCTAAATGTTTTAATTGGACGGCAAAATGGCTAGCTAATTAGTAGGACTGACAGAATGACAAGACAAGCATTTATCGACCGCCCCACTCTGAGCAGGAACATTATGTTCAATTCAATTCAATGAACTTCATCATCTGAATAACATGGCTGTTTGCCATAGCAGAGGAGGGGAGAGCATTGAGAAGCTGTACAAACAATCATGTCCCTGAATATTATCCTGCATACGCTGAGTGTACAAAACACGCCTGGCACCTACTACCATACCCTGTTCAAAGGCACTTATAAATCTCTTGCCTTGCCCATTCATCATCTTAATGGCATACATACAGTGCATTCAGAAACTATTCAGACCCCTTGACTTTTTCCACATTTTGTTATGTTACACCCGTATTCTATAAAATTGATTAAATTACATTTTTTACTCATCAATCTACACACATTAAATACCCCATAATGACAAAGCGAAAAAAGGTTTTTCTATTTTTTTCCCAAATGTATTAAAAATAAAAACTGAAATACCTAATTTACATAAGTATTCAGACCCTTTGCTATGAGACTCAAAATTGCATTCTGTTTCCATTGATAATTTTTGAGATGTTTCTACAACTTGATTGGAGTCCACCTAATTGATTGGACATTATTTGGAAAGGCACACCTGTCTGCATAAGGTCCCACAGTTGACAGTGCATGTCAGAGCAAAAACAAAGCCATGAGGTTGAAGGAATTGTCCGTAGAGCTCAAAGACAGGATTGTGTCGAGGCACAGATCTGGGGAACGGTACCGAAACATCTCTGCAGCATTGAAGGTCCCCAAGAACACAGTGGCCTCCATCATTCTTAACTGGAAGAAGTTTGGAAGAACCAAGACTCTTCCTAGATCTGGCCGCCCAGCAAAACTGAGCAATCGGGGGAGAAGGGCCTTGGTCAGGGGAGGTGACCAAGAACCCTGATGTTCACTCTGATATAGTTCCTCCAGAGTTCCTCTGTGGAGATGGGAGAACCTTCCTGCAGCACTCCACCAATCAGGCCTTTATGGTAGAGTGGCCAGACGGAAGCCCACCTGGAGTGTGCCAAAAGGCACCTAAAGGATTCTCAGACCATGATAAACAAGATTCTCTGGTCTGATGAAACCAAGATTTAACTCTGTGGCCTGAGTGCCAAGCGACACGTCTGGAGGAAACCTGGCACCATACCTGGCGATATGACGATAGAAAAACATCTATCGGTTCATATTATGCTGTATCTTTTATTTAGTTGTGCCGCAAATCACGCTCTTTACGTCAATATTTTTTGTCAATTGGATAATGCTTTGTGTTCTTCCACACGTGCCATGGCAGCATCATGTGGTGGGGATGTTTTTCAGTGGCAGGGACTGGGAGACTAGTCAGGATCAAGGGAAAGATGAACCGAGCAAAGTACAGAGAGATCCTTGATGAAAACCTGCCCCAGAGTGCTCAGGACCTCAGACTGGGGCGAAGGTTCACCTTCCAACAGGACAACGGCCCTAAGCACACAGCCAAAACAACGCAGGAGTGGCTTCGGGATAAGTCTCTAAATGTGCTTGAGTGGCCCAGCCAGAACCCAGACTTGAACCTGATCGAACATCTCTGGAGAGACCTGAAAATAGCTGTGCAGCAACGCTACCCATCCAACCTGACAGAGCTTGAGAGGATCTGCAGAGAAGAATGGGAGAAACTCCCCAAATACAGGTGTGCCAAGCTTGTAGCGTCATACCCAAGAAGACTTGAGGCTGTCTTCGCTGCCAAAGGTGCTTCAACAAAGTACTGAGTAAAGGGTCGGAATACTTATGTAATTTCTAAAACCCTGTTTTTGCTTTGTCATTATGAGGTATTGTGTGTAGATTGATGAGGGGGGAAAAATTATTTAATACATTTTAGAATAAGGATGTAACGTAACATGTGGAAAAAGTCAAGGGGTCTGAATACATTCTGATTGCACTGTACACAATCCATGTCTCAATTGTCTCAAGGCTTAACAATCCTTCTTTAACCTGTCTCCTCCCATTCATCTACACTGATTGAAGTGGATTTAACAAGTGACATCAATAAAGGATCATAGCTTCACCTGGATTCACCTGGTCAGCCTATGTCATGGAAAGAGCAGGTGTTCATAATGTTTTGTACACTCAGTGTATATCTCCATTATTGAATTGAGAACAGAATAGAATTGATAGAGTTATAATAGAATAGAATAGACATTAGAGTTAGAATATCATCAGATTCAGTTGGGAGTTAAATTAAACCATAGGCTTTATGACTCAACGGATTGTTAACTGTCATCATGACAATACTGTTACTATGAATACTCATGGGCTAGACTGGACAAATACAGTACCATTGGATGGACATACCCACACCAGTTCTCTACTGTGTTGTGTTAGAGAGCTGGCAGTGTGGCTGTCTGAGTGAGCACTCAGGATGCATTTTGAAGTAGTTGTGAATGTCATAATGATAGAGGGAGAGAGACAGCAAGAGGGAGGGAGAGAGAAAGAGAGAGAGAGATAGGCAGTTTGGAACATAGTGGAGACAGAGTGGAGAGATTGACTGAGTCATCAGGAATTAGAATTTCTAATGGGGTTTGATTGCATCCAGGATATTTCAGTCAGGGTTCGTTTGGACTAACGGGTGAGGAAGGAAAGGACAGATTCAACCTTGAGACAAAATGCTGCTTTAATTCCATTCGATGTTTCCCAGTGTCTGAATGAACTATAAGCAGTTATTCTGTATTTAGATCAAAATTACATGGCACAAAAATGTAACACAGAAATGTTTAAACATTTGACAACAACTTCTGTGGAGGGATGAAATGTGGAAATCCTGAACAATTAGAAAAGGAAAATGGCCGTCCTAAACGTTGAGATAAATATGAACAATCATCACACATCACATCACAGAATTCAGACTGTGTCCTGTCTCTTTTCTGTAGCCGTAGAGAGGACAAACTGAGAATCCCCAGTGGATGGCTTTGTCACCTGGCCCCTGAAATAGTCTCTCAGCTCTCCCCTGAAACAGAGGAGGACAAGCTGCCTTTCTCCAAACAGTCAGATGTCTTTGCTTTCGGGTGAGTACAGCTACATCTCAAATGGCACACTATTCCCTATTTAGTACACTACTCTTGACCAGGGCCCATAGCTCTTCTCTTTGTTCTGAGGAGTGTTTTAGGGGCCTCTTTACTCTGATGGTTTTTCCAGAGTCTCTGTCTTGTTTTCATTGGATTTTCAAGCATGATTTTATTGAATTGAATTCAATTGAATCAAATGTATCCCACAAGGGGAAATTGGATTTGACACCAGCAAGACACATACTATGATGCTTTTTGTTTAGTTTTTTTAGGTCCTAATCCATCTCCTGGTCCCTCCCTGGATTTTGTGTTAAATTCTCTACAACAAAGCTTTCTTAGTGTCCAACAAGCTTTCTCTACCCTTAACCTTGTTCTGACCACCTCCAAAACAAAGATCATGTGGTTTGGTAAGAAGAATGCCCCTCTCCCCACAGGTGTGATTACTACCTCTGAGGGTTTAGAGCTTGACCTCATACAAGTACTGGAGAATGGGAGTATGGCAAGACGGTACACTGTCCTTCTCTCAGCACATATCAAAGCTGCAGGCTAAAGTTAAATCTAGACTTGGTTTCCTCTATCGTAATCGCTCCTCTTTCACCCCAGCTGAAAACTAACCCTGATTCAGATGACCATCCTACCCATGCTAGATTACGGAGACATCATTTATAGATTGGCAGGTAAGGGTGCTCTCAAGAGGCTAGATGTTCTTTACCATTCGGCCATCAGATTTGCCACCAATGCTCCTTATAGGACACATCACTGCACTCTATACTCCTCTGTAAACTGGTCATCTCTGTATACCCGTCGCAAGACCCACTGTTTGATGCTTATTTATAAAACCCTCCCAGGAGTCTTTCCTCCCCCTATCTGAGATACCTACTGCAGCCCTCATCCTCCACATACAACGCCAGTCACATTCTGTTAAAGGTCCCCAAAGCACACACATTCCTGGGTCGCTCCTCTATTCAGTTCGCTGCAGTTAGCGACTGAAACGAGCTGCAACAAACACTCAAACTGAACAGTTTTATCTCAATCTCTTCATTCAAGACTCAATCATGGACACTCTTACTGACAATTGTGGCTGCTTTGCGTGATGTATTGTTGTCTCTACCTTCTTGCCCTTTGCGCTGTTGTCTGTGCCCAATAATATTTGTACCATGTTTTGTGCTGCTACCATGTTTTGTTGCTACCATGTTGTTGTCATGTTGTGTTGCTACCATGCTGTGTTGTCATGTGTTGCTGCCTTGCTATGTTGATGTCTTAGGTCTCTCTTTATGTAGTTTTTGTCAGTTCCCCTCGACATTGTTAAAGAAGCATCCTTTTTATGTCTCTATTTTCGGTTTGGTAAGGGCGTGCGATGGTGTGGGCATTCTAATGTTTGTGTTCTATGGTTTCTATTTCTGTGTGTTTGGCCGGGTGTGGTTTCTCAAATCCAGAGCAGCTGTTATCGTTGTTGCGCTGACTTTGCGAACAACTTAGGTAACCTTTTCTTCACCTGTGTTTTGTGGGTAGTTAGTGGGTTTTCTGCTTCTGAGTAGTGGCACCTGACAGCACTTGGTCTTTCGTTTGTAGCTTATTCTGTTTGTTATTTTGTTTGGTGTCTCCTGTTTTAATAAAATATAACATGAACACTTCCCACGCTGCGTTTTGGGCTCCGATGATTCCTCATTTTCAGACGACGAACTTACAGCGAGTGGAATACTGTGGAAAGGCAGTGTCTCTGGGTTGCATTTAACAGTGTACGACAGCCGCGTACAGAAATCATAAATAATTATCCTTTGACAACAGGAGCTAATATGCTGAATAAGAGAATGACAGGCGGGTGCCGTTACGCCCCACAATAGAGTCCAGAGGACGGAAAGAGGCTGACCCAGAATGCTTCCCAATGGCACTTCTATACTAAGCACGTGCACTACTACCAATATAGGCCCCATAAGGCTCCCATAAGGCTCTAGTCAAAAGTAGTGAACAGGGTGTCAATTAGGACACTCTCCTAAAGGCTAATGAAACAAATGATAAAGTACCCTAATTATCCAGTAACCTTCCATTTCTAAAGCCTTTTAGATCACCATTAATCTAATGGTGTAAGAGTGATAGTGGAACCACATGCTGTAATCTCTCTCAATACTGTTTTCTTACCTCTCCTCATGGAATCAGGAGTGACTGGCAGGCAGGCTGGGGGCGCAATCAATGACACCCTCTCCTTTAGGGTAAGGTGCTATTTAGGCACAAAAACTGGGCTGATGCGTAGGGTAGCATTGTTAAATATGTCCAGGTAATCCAGCATATCCCACTGGTACACTAACCCTTCAGAGCCCACAATAGCTTGATGAGTGTGGAATCACTCCTGGACAAGAGCCAGCATAGCAGAGTCGTAAGGCTCATGGGGAATAGAGGAGGCAAGGCAGACAGAGACAGACACGACTCTGAACCTATCTGACACAAGAAGCCATGACACACACACACAGCTGACCCTCACACAAGCATCATGACACACTACCACACATTCCACCACCTAACACACATTCACATAAACATACACATTCGCATACACACGCAAATGCATAGTCTTCATTCTCAATGGTTAAGGTAGATACCATAAGTCATAATACAGATGTTGATAGGCAGCGGTCAGACATTGCCTGTGTGCTTAGTCTGACTGGTTAGAGCAATCAGTAGGCAGCGGTCAGACATGTGACCCTGTGTGACTAGTCTACTGGTTAGCAGTGGCAATCAGTAAGGCAGCGTGTCAGACATGTGAAGCCCTGTCTGATTAGTACTGACCTGGTTTAGAACAATAGTAAGGCAGCGGTCAGACATGTGGCCTGTGTGAGTTTTTGACCTGTTAGGAGCATCAGTAGGCAGCGGTTCAGAGCATGTGACCTGTGTCGATAGTTTTGACTGTTGTTAGAAGCAACTCAAGTAGGCAGCGGTCAGACATGTGACCCTCTGTGTGCATTATGATTTGACTGGGTTAGAGCCATCAGTAGGCAGCGGTCAGACATGTGACCCTGTGTGATTAGGTCTGACTGGTTAGAGCAATCCAGTAGGCAGCGGTCAGACGACATGTGACCCTCGTGGACAGTCTGACGGTTAGAACAGTCATAGGCAAGCGGTCAGACATGTGACCCTGTGTGATTAGTCTGACTGGTTGAACAGTCAGTAGGCACGGTCAACATGGTGACGCTGTGTGATTAGTTCCTGACTGGTAGAAACAGTCGTAGGGCGAGCGGTCAGACATGTGACCTGGGTGTGATTCAGTCTGACTGGTTAGAACAGTCAGTAGGCAGCGGTCAAGACATGTGACAGCTGTGTGATTAGTCTGACTGTTATAACAGTCAAGTAGGGCAGCGTCAGCACATGTGACCCTGTGTGATTAGTCCTGACGGTTAGAACAGCTCAGTAGGCAGCGGTCAACATGTGACCCCTGTGTGATTAAGTCTGACCTGGTTAGCACAGTCAGTAGGTACGTCGCACATGTGACCCTGTGTGATAGTTATGACTGGTTAGAGCATCAGTAGGCGCGGTCAGACATGTGACCCTGTGTGAATTAGTCTAACTGGTTAGAACAATCATAGGCAGCGGTCAGACATGCTTGACCTGTAGTGAATAGTCTGACTGGTCTAAACAATCAGTAAGGAGCGGTCAGACCGATGTGACCTGTGCTGATTCAGTCTGACTGGTTAGAACAATCAAGTAGGTAGCGGTCAGACATGGTGACCCCTGTGTGATTAGTTGACTGGTAGCGCAATCAGTAGGCAGACGGTCAGACATGTGACCCTGTGTGCTAGTCTGACTGGTTGAGAGCAATCAAGTAGGGCAGAGCGGTCAGACATGTGAGCCCTGTTGTGATTAGTTGCGACTTGGGGCTTAGAACAATAGTGTTGTACAAGCATAGAACTGTGATGACTAGACAGGGAAATTTCATATTCCAAAATAGCCATAATGGGTAGAATTGTATCTCTATGGTACTGAGCTACTGGTTTTGTGTAAACCAACCGTTTGACAAGTAACTGAGGAAGAGATCGTCGTCTTCCAATAACTGTTGCAGCTGAGGTCACTGCACTAAATCACACACACACACATCCCGTACACTGATATGTTCAGACTGCGCATTCATTAGGCCCTCGCGGCATCAAGGGAATCGGGGTCCCCCTTACTCCACACCCTTTAATACTTCTCTCTCCCTCGCTCCTTCTATTTGCTCTGCGTAACAAATCAAACACCATATGGAAAACATATTCTATGGTTCAATTGGCTTGTATACCACTGTTAATTAGAGAATGTGCCTTGGCAGTGGGGGTAGTTCGGGCAGGGTCTGAAGAAGTAAATAAAATTAAATAGCTGTCACTGTGGCCATTAAACACACTTTATTTCTATTTGCCCAGTTATCGCAACTCGGGGACTATTGAAAACCACGGTGGTTTAATTAGGAAAGAAAACAGAACTCGTTACATTCTTTAAACAGTCTGATTCACTCGACACTCGCAAACTTGATGCATCTACACAGCAGCACTTGTTCACTTTGAGACAGACCAGAATGGTCCCTTCTGCTATGTAGTCCAATTGATTTTAGGGGGGAGGAGAGAGGAGGGGGTGGGGAGGCGGGGAGAGAGGAGGAGGAGGAAGGGGGAAAGGGGTTAGGAGGGGTCACTTTTAAACTGCCAGTGGATGTGTTTTCATTGGAGAGGCTCCGACAAGTATGTCTGGATGGATAAACAATACCTGGATATAGTCTGCTTTGGTTATACCTTTGCAAGATAAAGGTGACACTTGGGTCAATGTTTTTATGTCTGCATAAAGCCAATCCATCTCCAGCTGTCATGGTTTGGTCCTGAGTTGTTTCAGGACCTGACTGCCTGCCATCTGTCTGGATCGCTTGCTGGATCGCAGCCCTCGGGGCTATGCCTGCCGCTCCATATTCCCTTTGGAAATCGCCCGGTTCCCCGCCACCTGCGCGCTCGCAGCGCCAGGACTATCGATTCCAGAATCTCCCTCCTGCACTCTCCTCGTTCCGCCCGTTTTGCGCGCAACGCGCGCTACGGACCGACGCGGATAACGCAGTGCTCGATCATCTCGCATTCTGTATGTAACAGTCCAGTTCGGCCTGAGGCCTGCGGCTACAGGTTTTAGACTAGCCTCCATCCGAAGAAGTCTTATTCCAAGCCACATGGTGCCAGTCGGGAGGAAGTCCTTTCCCGTCGGCGGGATTCTGGTCTATCTTGCGCTGTTTCGTAAAATATCTTCCATGTTCTTGACCTGTTTGTTGCTTACATGCTTTTGTCGCTGTTCTTACCATCTGTGTGTCATTGTGTTAGCTGCTGTATGTTGATGTTAGTCTCTTATGTAGTGTGTTTCTTTCGTTGTGATGTGTTTTGTTCCTATATTTATATATATACACTGCTCAAAAAAATAAAGGGACACTAAAATACACATCCTAGATCTGAATGAATAAATATTCTTATTAAATATTTCTTTACATAGTTGAATGTGCTGACAAAAAATCACACAAAAATGATCAATATAAATAAAATGTATCAACCCATAGAGGTCTGGATTTGGAGTCACACTCAAAATTAAAGTGGAAAACCACACTACAGGCTGATCCAATTTGATGTAATGTCCTTAAAACAAGTCAAAATGAGGCTCAGTAGTGTGTGTGGCCTCCACGTGCCTGTATGACCTCCCTACAACGCCTGGGCATGCTCCTGATGAAAGTGGCGGATGTCTCCTGATGGGATCTCCTCAAAGACCTGACTAAGAGCACCGCCACCCCTGGACAGTCTTTTTGTTGGCAACGTGGCGTTGTGGATGGAGCGAACATGATGTCCCCAGATGTGCTCCAATTGGATCAGGTATGGAACGGGCGGGCCAGTCCATACGCCATCAATGCCTTCCTCTTGCAGGAACTGCTGACACACTCACAGACATGAGTCTAGCAATTGTCTTGCATAGGAGAACCCAGGCCAACCGCACCATGCATATGGTCTCACAAAGGTCTCAGGATCTCATCTCGGTACCTAATGGCAGTGCAGCATACCTCTGGCCGAGCACATGTAGGCTGTGCGGCCCCCAAAAGAAATGCCAACCCCCACACCTATGGACTGACCCACCCCAAACCGGTCATGCCTGGAGTGATGTTGCGAGCAAGAACGTTCCCACGGCGTTCCAGGACTCTTCACGTCTGGTCACAATGGTCTTCAGTGTGAACCTGCTCTTCATCTGTGAAGACACAGGGCGCCAGTGCGGAATTTGCCAACATGGTGTTCTCTGGCAAATGCAAACGTCTGCACGGTGTTGGGCTGTAAGACAAACCTCCCACCTGTGACGTCAGAGGCCACTATCCACCCTCTGGTATGAGTTCTGTTTTCTTGCCGTTTGAGCAGACAGCATGCACATTTGTGGCGTGGGAGGTCATTTTGGCAGCTCTGGCGTGCTCCTCGCTGCTCCTCTTCACAAGGCGGAGGTAGCGGTCCTGCTGTTGGGTTGTTGCCCTCCTACGGCCTCCCCCACGTTCCTGATGTATGCCTGTTCCTGGTAGCGCCTCCATGCTCTGGACCTACGCGTGACAGGGACACAGCAAACTTCTTCGGCCAAGCGTCTCGCATGATGTGCATCCTTATGAGCTTGGCAAACTACCTGAAGCCAACTTGGTTGTGGGCTTGAGACCTCCGTCTCATGCTACCATTAGATGAAGCACCGCAGCATTAAAGTGACCAAAACATCCAGCCGGGAAGCAATAGAAACTGAGAAGTGGTCTGTGGTCCCTGCAGAACCACTACTTATTGGAGGTGTCTTGCTAATTGCTATCAGTTTCCAACCTTTTGTCTATTCCATTGTGCACAACAGATGTGAAATTTATTGTCAAACTTCAAATGTTGCTTCCTAAGTG
>NC_036855.1:39200938-39277585 GCF_002910315.2 Salvelinus sp. IW2-2015 | reverse complement strand
TATGTAGTTGTTGTGTTGTTCTCTTGTTGTGATGTGTTTTGTGTCCTATATTTAATATATCACTGCTCAAAAAAATAAAGGGAACACTAAAAAACACATCCTAGATCTGAATGAATGAAATATTCTTATTAATACTTTTTTCTTTACATAATTGAATGTGCTGACAACAAAATCACACAAAAATGATCAATATAATAAAAATGTATCAACCCATAGAGGTCTGGATTTGGAGTCACACTCAAAATTAAAGTGGAAAACCACACTACAGGCTGATCCAACTTTGATGTAATGTCCTTAAAACAAGTCAAAATGAGGCTCAGTAGTGCTGTGTGGCCTCCACGTGCCTGTATGACCTCCCTACAACGCCTGGGCATGCTCCTGGACAGTTTGATTTCACAGAAGTGTGATTGACTTGGAGTTACATTGTGTTGTTTAAGTGTTCCCTTTATTTTTTTGAGCAGTGTATATTTTTTAAATCCCAGCCCCCGTCCCCACAGGAGGCCTTTTGCCTTTTGGTAAGGCCGCCTTTGTAAATAAGAATTTGTTCTTAACTGACTTGCCTAGTTAAATAAAGTTAAATAAAAATAAATAAAAATCCATCTTCCCTCCCAAATCATGTATGGAATGGTTATAATAACCAAGCCCAGGAGTCTTTCCAGGCCACCTGTCTGACCAGGAACAACTCTGGTATCCTAGTTATAACACTCCATGCTCCAGGTCAGCCTTTCCATTTATGTTTTTTTTTTTCGTCTGTGATCGTCACAGATGCATTTGCGTGGCTGGACCCTGCTCTGTTGACTCCTAACACAATTGCATTTTCAGATGCCCTCCCATATGGAGGGACTGTCACTGAATCAGTCTGAGGGGGACGGATGCAGCGTTCACACACGCTGGATGAGTCCCAAATGGCACCCTATTCCCTATATAGACCAGAGCCCTATGGGAATAAAGGGAGTAGGGTGGCATTTGGGATGCATCCACTGTCCAGCTGGTCTGTTGGTGCCTTAGTGTTACCTAGAGGTGACCCCTGAAGCTGTTTTACATATTCAACAATCCTCCATGTGTTTTTCTGTCTTGCCCCGAATGCTATTTTTATGCTACTCAAACCCGGGTCGTTGACATGGCAGTGGAAAGAAATGGCTGCTCATAATGCTAAGAGAGGATGCTGTGACGATGTTGATGACGTATGATTATGTGTTAATGGACTGTTTATCGGACCATTTACATCTAACAGGTTTGATATAAAGTTAGTTCCTTAGCATTAAAGGGTTGTTTCTTTAAAAAAAGCTAACTTGTGGTCTGTCTGTCAGACTCATTGTGGGGGCTTCTGGAGCTTTTAAATGGATTCAGACAACCACAACAGACATACAGTATAGAAATCCACGTTTAGATATTCAACTTGGTGTGATACCCCTTGTGTGTGAACATCTGTTGTAGTATTTTTGGAATAATGTCAACATTATAGGAAAACATTACATGCATACATCCAATCTCTCTGAGCAGGTGCTGGATATATATTTTTTAGAAGAGACGCGGCACCCCACATGGTATGCTACCATGTGGATTTATCTGTGACAAAGTTAAATGCACAATGCCATCATTTCCGTTTTGTAAACCATGGGATATTTCATACATCCGCTCCAACTGATTCCCCCCTGTACTGTCCCTGCAGCACTATCTGGTACGAGTTGCATGCACGTGAGTGGCCTTACAAGAACCAGCCAGCAGAGGTTATCATCTGGCAGGTGGGCAGTGGGATGAAGCCCAACCTCACACAGATCGGCATGGGCAAAGAGATATCGGTGAGTGTTCCTCATATACAGTAAACTGGTTGTACCACACTTCAGGTAGAAGTCGCTCAGTAGTTGTAGGTGTACATATTGTATGTCTATTGGCAAAGAGTTATCGCTGAGTGGTGTTCTTCGTAATACTGCACTGTTGACTGTTTTTCTTCACAGAGCGAAGCACCACACCTGGTTGTTTTTATGTGTGATCTGCATACTTATTTATTTGTATTTATTATGGATCCCCATTAGCTGCTGCCAAAGCAGCAGCTACTCTTCCTGGGGTCCAGCAAAATTAAGGCAGTTTATACAATTTAAAAAAACATTACAATACATTCATAGATTTAACAACACACTGTGTGCCCTCAGGCCCCTGCTTCACCACTACTACATAGCTACAGTACTAAATCCATGTGTATGTAATATGTGGTGTATGTTACGTTGTGGTGTGTGTGGTTGGTGTGGTGTGTGTGTGTGGTGTGTGTGTGTGTGTGTGTGTGTGTGTGTGTGTGTGTGTGTGTGTGTGTGTGTGTGTGTGTGTGTGTGTGTGTGTGTGTGTGTGTGTGTGTGTGTGTGTGTGTGATTGGATGTGTCGTGTCCAATGTTTGTGTTGCTTTATTATTTCCCAGGTGTTCATGAATGAGCATCTTAATTCCGGAATGTTCTTAGAATAAGACTAAATTATCATGTACCAATTCTCTGTTAGGCGATCTGGGATGTTTTTGAGTTTTCTGTTGGCTGTTGTTTTATTATTTGTGTTTTCTGAACCAGCTCCACACAAGAAGTTCTCTCACAATGAAAGAATACAGTTATCTGACGTTGGTGGCATTCATCAATTTGTCCAGTTACACTTGTGGCTCTTTCGCTCCAGTGTTTCCTTATCGACCTGGGTCTCTAAAGGGGAGTCTGTTCTGTCTCTTTCTCCTCTCCAGGACATCCTGCTCTTTTGCTGGGCGTTCGAGCAGGATGAAAGGCCAGCTTCTCCAAGCTGGTGGATCTGCTGGAAAAGTTGCCAAAACGGAACCGTCGCCTTTCCCACCCAGGGCACTTCTGGAAGTCAGCTGAGTATGTCAAATGAGATAGACGCTAAACAACAGCAATTTTACTACTACGACACCTACCACTCACAAAACCACAACATCCCCTTAGAGTGCACTGAATCCAAATACAATCAATGAGTAAAACTGTCTAGACTACAGTATGTATCCTCATGGAGTGTGTGTGTGTGTGTGTGTGTGTGTGTGTGTGTGTGTGTGTGTGTGTGTGTGTGTGTGTGTGTGTGTGTGTGTGTGTGTGTGTGTGTGGTGTGTGTGTGTGGTTGTGTGTTTTTTTTGGTTGTGTGTGTGTGTGTGTGTGTGTGTGTGTGTGTGTGTGTGTGTGTGTGTGTGTGTGTGTGTGTGTGTGTGTGTGTAAGAATAGGTGCAGTTGACCAAGACCCCCTGAATCTAGACTTCTCAACATCCTCTGAAATCACATTTTTGGTTTATTGTTTAATCACATGGAATATATGTTTTATCTGATTACTCGAATGACCTGTTCAGTTTGTTTGTTAGCTTATTTATTTTGGAATGTCTTTTTCTCAATGTCATGTTTTTTTGTGTCATGAATCACTTAATTATCTATGGAAAATGCATTTTTATGAACAAATGTGTGTTTTGTGTTTTCTTTTCGGAATGAAATTGTTTTCATAATGAAAGTCATTATTTTACGAATTGTGAAATGTACATTTTTAAGTCATTGTCTTGCCATTTCCCTTGTATGTCAACTGTCTCTGTCATGTGTTTGACCCTGGTTACCTCATGGTCTCTCATGTGTTTGACCCTGGTTACCTCATGGTCTCTCATGTGTTTGACCCTGGTTARCTCATGGTCTCTCATGTGTTTGACCCTGGTTACCTCATGGTCTCTCATGTGTTTGACCCTGGTTACCTCATGGTCTCTCATGTGTTTGACCCTGGTTATCTCATGGTCTCTCATGTGTGAATGTCTACATGTTTGTGTTTTCTACGTTTGTCTCAAAGCTTTATCTTATAGGCATTATTTACTATTGAATGTGATCACTCCTGCCAATTGTAGGGCTGGATGATGGTACAGTACCTTGGTAGGAAACTGTTCTCCAATTGGCCTGTGCTTTGATTATCAGCTGTGAACACTGTTGAGCATGCATCAAAAATGGCATCCTGTTCCATACATGGTGCGCTACTAAGGTCAAAAGTAGTGCACTAGATAGGGAATAGAATGTGAGCTGTTTAAACAACAGCCTTTTTTCCAAACTGTGCCCTTTGGCTGTTGGTTCAATCAGTAGGCCTACACTGACTGACTAGAAGTCTCTCACTCTAATGTGAAAACGCTGACACTTGAAATGTATCTCATTACAGTACCTACTATGAACTTGCTTAAACACCTTGGAGAATTGCTGTTACTGAGCCCATGGAGAAATAGGTGTATAGTGGTTACTTTATTGTTTTAAAGTGGACGAGGGTAATCACAGATGTACAGCTAGCTAAGCTCACTATTTACCTCTATTAATTATGACACAATCGATTTACTTCAGGAATTCGTCAGCCCTATAATTGACATAGCACTTTCTGAACAGACACCATGATACAGTATATTCTAGTAACATGACTGTGTCCATGACCTGGCCATTTGTGTAATATATTTCACTACGATATTTTAAATATAGCTAGCTAGAGCCCAGTCAGACTGAATGATATCATTATGGATGGAAAGAAGTGTCTCAGTAAGAACTGTATAGCAACTGCTTTGCAGTCTGTACAGCCATGTCTTATATAGATGCAGACAAACCAGTCCTGTATAAAGCCATTTCTACTACACTATATTATACAGTTTCCGACAGTGTTGGAAATGCATACAAACAATTTGCTGCTGTTTTTTTGGAGTACATCTGTCTATTTTGGATTTGCTGGGATTCCGATATTGTACGTGGTCATTTATATTTGTACTGTTTACAACTTCTAAGTGCATGAAATGGACTATAAAGGATCTATTCTTGTTACTCCTTAAACTTTATGGGGTGGCAGGCAGGTGTCCTAGTGGTTAGAACAATGGGTCAGTAACCGAAAGGTCGCTGGCTCGAATCCCCTCGCTGACAAGGTAAACGTCTGTCGTTCTGCCCCTGAGCAAGGCAGTTAACCCACTGTTCCCCGGGCGCCGAAGACATGAATGTTGATTATGGCAGCCCCCCGCACCTCTCTGATTCAGAGGGGTTGGGTTAAATGCAGAAGACACATTTCAGTTGTACAACTGATCACTGGGGTATTTTCTGATTTACCTGTTGTAAGCATAGGGCCGTCAAACGATACGGACACAACAGTTATACTGCTGGCTTTGCAAAAAGGAAATGTTAAAAAAGGATGTTTAAGAGAATGATTGTAATATTATATTTATACATTATAATAGCCTATTGTGAAGAGGAATAACAGATTGTGCTCAATTCGACAAGAATCTGACCAGAAAACGATTCAACATTTAGTGTCAAGTGTACATAACAGATTATAGACCTACAATCTTTATCATCAGTTGCTGTAAATCAATATTACGGCAGCACTTTATAAAAACTCCACGTAATAATGCATTTATAAGGAATTTTAACATAATTTATTCATAATGTATTAATCATTACTTCCACATTTGTAAATGTTATTAACCTATTTATTCACACATTTATAAACAACTTTTAAAGTATTTCATAATGATTTATAAGATCATTCAAAATATGTTTAATATCGGTCCTTATAAGCATTTACTAATCGTTAGTTAAGTCTTTTTTTATAAATACTTAATAAACGTTTTGCATGGCTAGTGTAATTTCCATCAAAAAGATGGACATGCCATTGAAAGACATTCCAGCAGTACCTGGTGCTCCTTAAGGTCTCAAAATGTCCCCTAGAACACATCAATGGTTAAAAAATCACACAATACAGAGGATGGTTAAGAAAATATATTGGACATGTTATTCCAAAACAGTCACACTGTTGTAATAGTGTGATGTGGAACTTCAGAGTAAAATAATGTCTTTAGTCCGAAAGTGCTAACATAAGCGTTTCTTGGCCGTGACTTTTCTACCAAAACCAAAGTGTGGATTTCAGTCACTCCTTAGAGAAGTCTAATCTCGGTTAACCCAGAACTAAAATCGCATGTAATTTGGTCAGAAATTGGGAGAACTACTGCTGCTCGTTATCCTACACATTCCATCCCGTTGTCACAGATTCCTCAGTGCAGGACCTGTCTACGAGAGATTAAGATTAGTCAATAGACTGTTTGCAAATATCTGTATACATTATTTGTCTTAACTATCCCATTACCTTACTACCTTTAAAGGTCCAGTAAATGTGCCGCCAGACGAAGCCATGTGTGAAAATAGTGCAGTTAAAAGGCTAAAGCACTGCCTCCCGAGTGTCGCAGCTGTCTAAGGCACTGCATCGCAGTGCTAGAGGCATTACTACAGGCCCGGGTTCATTCCCGGGAGTACCCAATTGTCATACCCTTGATGCAGTGGCGGTTCTAGCTTGTATGGCTCCCTGGCCTCCCTGGGCTTCAGCGCCCCCCGCCAACAAACCAAAAAAAGCACCATTCTGCACTAACTGTAGTTTTTATTCAGACATTTGGAACAACACAAATAAATAATCATAACATTTGAGATTATATAAATATACAAATATATAGACAAATAAGACTCATAAATATCAAAAAGAAGTAACAAAGATAAATATAAACAAATTTGTGTTGATTTGGCACTCGAGCATCAATACATTACCCATCCCCCAACACTGTCAACCAAGAGTCAAGACTAAACCAATTCACCTTGGTGGTGTGCAGACTGGTTTTATATTATTCTTAACGATTTCGCACAAACCAGAAAAGAATGCAACAATATGGCTGTGAAACTATATATTCACAGTATTATGAATGAATTGTGGTTTATTTGGTAGCATTTCATAGAGTGATTTTACTAATTGCATTAGTAGTGTACAAAGTTAGATGTGCGCTATTTAAAAGATTCCCCCGCTCTTGTTCCCCCACCTCGGGCTTCCAGTGGGGAGATCTGAGGTCAACCTGCACCCGCACCCCTCCCCATCTCGTACTTCTGAGTGGGAGACCTTCCCAGGCAGTAAGTAGCCTGCCTAGCTCACAAACTAGAATCAGTGCGCCCACTCCGACAAGGTTAATTGACCCACAGTCCCACACAGTGACATGATATCATTGACGTGACGTGACGTGCAAATGAGCAATAGAAAACCGATCTCGCAAATGTCACCAATCCGAATTTTTGTGTGTGGGCGACCCGTGCCGCCTCCGGCAAGATGCCACCCTGTGTGGCTGCCCATGTCGCCTATACCTAAATCCGCCACTGCCCTGATGTAAAAATACCTTAATAGAAATTGACTCAAATAAAAGTGAAAGTCACACAGTAAAATCATACTTAAGTAAAAGTCTGAAAGTATTTGTTTTTAAATATACTGAAGTATCAAAAGTAAATGTAATTGCTAAAATATACTTAATTATCAAAAGTAAAAGTATAAATAATTTCAAATTCCTTATATTAAGCAAACCAGACGGCACCATTTTCTTGTTTTTTAAATGTCCATATAGCCAGGGGCACGCTCCAACACAGACATCATTTACAAACAAAGCATGTGTTTAGTGAGTCCGCTAGATTAGAGGCCATAGAGATGACCAGGGATGTCCTCTTGATAAATGCGTGAATTAGACCATTTTCTTGTCCTACTAAGCATTCAAACTGTAACAAGTACTTTTGGGTGTCAAGGAAATAGTTTGGAGTAAAAAGTACATCATTTTCTTTAGGAATCAAATCAAATCAAACTGTATTTGTCACATGCGCCGAATACAAGTGTAGACCTTACTGTGAAATGCTTACTTACAAGCCCTTAACCAACAGTGCAGTTCAAGAAAGAATATAGTGAAGTAAAAGTAAAAGTTGTCCCAAAAAAACGACTTAAGTAGTACTTTCAAGTAGTTTTACTTAAGTACGTTACACCACTGCGGGTGGGGCTTTACTTGTCTCATCGCGCTCTAGCAACTCCTTGTGGCGTGCCAGGTGCCTGCGGGCTGACCCCGGTCGCCACTTGACCAGGTTTTCCTCCGACACATTGGTGTGGCTGGCTTCCGGGTTCAGATGGAGGGTGTTAAGGAGCGCGGTTAGGCGGTTTATGTTTCGGAGAACTCATGACTGCACTTTCGCCTCTTCCGAGCCGTTGGGGAGTAGCAGCGATGAGACAAGATTGAAAATTGTGGAGGAAAAGCGGGGTATTTTTTTGTTATAATCACTAAAACCCCGGAAGCATTTATACTTGCAAATCATACATGTAACATTTCTACCGCAATCACATATCAGTAGTAATGGAGGAATAAAAATCCACTAGAGAAAAACTGTTCGGTCAGGCCAGCTGTTGTTTGTAGGCTACATCTCCCTGTTGTATGATTAGTTTGTGTTCGCAAGGTTGACAACATTAGCTCATTAACTCTTCGTTAAGTCCTTGCAACAGTTGCTTTTGTGTATAAAATGTTCAATATATTTCCTTTAACATCCTGTTGTGTGCTTATTCTTTTACCATTGATATGTTCTAGGCTATTTTGAGACCTTAAGGAGGATCAGGTACTGCTGGAATGTCCTCCAATGGCATGTCCATCTTTTTGTGAGAAATTACACTGGTCACTCAGAATATTTGTAAAGTATTTATAAAGTATAAATAGCCCACACTTTTGACAAGGTCACACAAAATACTTAACTAATGATCAGTAAACGGTTTGTAAGGACCTATATTAAACATCTTATGACTGGAGTAATGATTAATAAATGATGAATAAACTATTTACCAACCATTAGAAATGCTTTATTATGTGGAGATATTCTAAAGTGGTACCAATATTCCATGTGAACTAACTAAAGCAGTTTTGGTGTACAGGATTTTTGGCTTACTTTATGAATTGTGTTGTTGTGATTTTGTCTTATTTTTTGTTCATTCAGATGTATTTTTCTCCATATACCTTCTTATATTACGTAATCATTGATGCTGTGTTTCTTTTCTGATTCAGTCCTTGTATTGTAGAGTATAGCTCCAACAGCTTGTATTTATCGATGCTTTATGGTCCATGGCTTAGTGACGGGTAGATTCATCAGAAGCCATGTGTGAAAATAGTGCGGTTCAAAGGCGAAAGCACTGCCTCCTGAGTGGCACAGCTGTCTACAGACCCGGGTTCATTCCCGGGCTATGCTACACCCGGCTGTGGCCTGGAGTCCCATAGGATGGCCACAATTGGCCCAGAGTCATCCGGGTTAGGGGAGGTTTTGGCCGGTGGGCAGTGGTGTAAAAGTACCCAATTGTCATACTTGAGTAAAAGTAAAAATACCTTAATAGAAATTGACTCAAGTAAAAGTGAAAGTCACACAGTAAAATCCTACTTGAGTAAAAGTCTAAAAGTATTTGGTTTTAAATATACTTAAGTATCAAAAGTAAATGTAATTGATAAAATATACTTAAGTGTCAAAGTAAAAGAATAAATCATTTCAAATTCCTTATATTAAGCAAACCAGACGGCACCATTTTCTTGTTTCTTAAATGTACGGATAGCCAGGGGCACGCTCCAACACAGACATAATTTACAAACAAAGCATGTGTTTAGTGAGTCCGCTAGATCAGAGGCCATAGAGATGACCAGGGATATTCTCTTGATAAGTGCGTGAATTAGACACTTTTCCTGTCCTACTAAGCATTTAAAATGTAACAAGTATTTTTGGGTGTCAAGGAAATTGTATGGAGTAAATAGTACATAATTTTCTTCAGGAATCAAATCAAATCAAACTTTATTTTTCACATGCGCCGAATACAACAAGTGTAGACCTTACCGTGAAATGTTTATTTACAAGCCCTTAACACAACAGTGCAGTTCAAGAAAGAATGTAGTGAAGTAAAAGTAAAAGTTGTAAAAAAATATATAAATAGTAAAGAAAAAAAACTACTTAAGTAGTACTTTCAAGTAATTTTATTTAAGTACGTTACACCACTGCGGGTGGGGCTTTACTTGGCTCATCGCGCTGTAGCGACTCCTTGTGAACAGTGTTTCCTCAGACACATTGGTGCGGCTGGCTTCCGGGTTAAGCTGGCGGGGGATAAGGAGTGCGGTTAGGCGGGATATGCTTCGGAGGCCGCATGACTCCACCTCTCCCAAGCCCGTTGGGGAGTAGCAGCGATGAGACAAGATCGAAAATTGGGGAGGAAAAGAACGCTAAAAAATTCATAATAATCCACAAAAAAATTTAAAGCACTGGAAGCATTTCTACTTGCAAATTTCTACTTGCAAATCATACATGTAACATTTCTACCGCAATCACATATCAGTAGTAATGGAGGAATAAAAATCCACTAGAGAAAAACTGTTCGGTCAAGCCAGCTGTTGTTTGTAGGCTACATCTCCCTGTTTTATGATTAGTTTGTGTTCGCAAGGTTGACAACATTAGCTCATTAACTCTTCATTAAGTCCTTGCAACAGTTGCTTTTGTGAATAAAATGTTCAATATATTTCCTTTAACATCCTGTGTTGTGTGCTTATTCTTTTACCATTGATATGTTCTAGGCTATTTTGAGACCTTAAGGAGGATCAGGTTCTGCTGGAATGTCCTCCAATGGCATGTCCATCTTTTTGTGAGAAATTACACTGGTCACTCAGAACATTGGTAAAGTATTTATAAAGTTTAAATAGCCCACACGTTAGAGAAGGTCACACAAAATACGTAACTAATAATTAGTAAATGGTTTGTAAGGACCTATATTAAACATCTTATGACTGGAGTAATGATTAATACATGATAAATAAACTATTTACCAACCATTAGAAATGCTTTATTATGTGTAGTTATTATGAAGTGGTACCAATATTCCATGTGAAATCAGCAGTTTTGGTGTACATGATTGTTGGCTTACTTTATGAATTGTGTTGTGATTTTGTCTTATTTTTTTATTAATTCAGATGTATTTTTCTCCGTATACCTTCCTATATTACATAAGCATTGATGCTGTGTTTCTTTTCTGATTCAGTCCTTGTATTGTAGAGTATAGCTCCAAAAGCTTGTATTTACCGATGCCTTACGGTCCATGGCTTAGTGACCGGTAGATTCATCAGAAGCTTTTTATTTGCTCTCATCCTCAACGAAAAATGTATGACAATAAAAATATGTTTTCATTTTGGATGTTTTTTGTTCGTTTTTTACTCATCTTATTATCTTACCCTCTCCTTTTTCCCTTGTTTGCACTTTTTACTTTGAAAACTTTTAACACACCCAAAGATCTTTATTTAAACTGGACCAAAAGTCCGTTTCTAACATCAAATCAACTGACATTAAAAGGTCTATAAAATCTATTAAAAAAGATAACTGAAGCAGTTAAACACACATCTGGATTAAAGGTATCAATCAGGAAAAGTTTGAGTCGCATCAAATGCAATGGACTTCAATGGCATCAATCTCAACCAACAACCCATCAATAGTCCTTCCCAGTATTTAAACAGTAACAAGCTTCAAAATGGCAAGCCTATCATCCATGTTTTTTTATGGACATAACACCTAAGCTATGTGTGTAAATGAGGTTAGTGAGATATACTGTAATTGCATTTTGCAACATCTTGAAAACTTGATTGCTGACATTGCAAAACATTTTGGGACTGTATCAACAGTGGATTAATGAAAAAATATATATATACATGTCCTTTTAGCAAATTGGCAGCAATAGTGTATTAGGTCTGTAGGGACCTGGAAGGTTGACTGTGCCAGGGTCCTCCTTTACATATCCCAGAATTCACGTAGAATGGATCATTCTCCTCATTGGCTCTTCCCGTTGTATTTTGATGTATTTTTTGGCCACACATTCCTGCCTGCCCCAAGAGAAGGAATGGTTCAAGACCATAGTTCAGGGAAAACTCATACGATGCTGTGATGTCGCATAATTGTTCAAATAGCGCATTCCCACTGAGACTTCAGGTTATCTTGTCTAAAGCCCTGCCTCTGTGAGGGAAAGTCACAACGCCTTTGTGTAAAGGGTTCTACCCTTTGTGTAAAGGGTTCTACCTGGAACCAAAAAGGGTTCTTCACAGGGTTCTCCTATGGGGACAGCCAAATAACCATTTTAGTTTTTTTCTAAGAGTGTGGGGAGAGGAGAGAGGGAAGACTGAGAGACGGAAGGGGGAGGTGGATGGGTGGGTGGGAGCACTGGGTCCTCCACACATTCCCTTCTTCCATCTCTACCTCCTGTCTTCCATCTCTACCTCCTGTCTTCCATCTCTACCTCCCACTCCACTACTTCTGACCACCCCCATTCAGGTGTAAAATTCACATCAATTCTGGAGATATCTTTCTCAATGATGGTGTAGTCAAGTCTTTTGAGGCAAAGAAATAGCTGTCTACGTACTCAAAATAGTTGTTTTTTGTTGCTGCTAGGAGATCATCTGCCTTATTGAGTGTGTGGGGAGATGGGGGTTAGGCGGGGTGTGTGGAGAGGTGGAGAGAGAAGGGTGGAGAGATGGTAAATTAGGAAATACCAGTAACACCACCGGATCCTGGGTTCTCCACCTCTAACGGGAATAATAATTAACTCATCATATCCTGATCCTCACACAATTAGCCCAAATGAGCTTGATTACTTTTCTCCTGTTCTGTACGTCAAACACATGTACATCATTTCCCGGTAAATCCCCTCTAAACGAGGAAGATCTGGCGGAGCAATTATCCCATAGATTCTAGAATGCCGTCATTAGTGACGATGTCATGCCCTGGTGATGAAGATTCCATTTGCAGGTTCATCAGGAGTATATTGTTCTTTCATGCCAAAAATCTGGGAATAACAAAAATGATATACACTAAAAACCTGTAGACTAGACTAAAACCTAAACCCCACTTGAATGAAATGTATGTTTCTTTGGTGTTGTTTTTCCTAATGTTTCGCATGATGTTTCGTTGGAACCTTTGGATCTGTCCATGACCATCTTCTCTCTCCCCCATCATGTATATTTTGCTTCGTCCATTGTAAAGTTGTCATAGAGAGAGCTGAACACAGAGCAACACAAGCTGCAGGTAAAGAGACCTTATTTCTAAATGCTGTCCCTGTTGTACCAATGGCTTCAGTATGGTTTCTATACCAATAGGTATAGGTAAAGTATGTAAGACCCAAACATGATCCAAGGTCTTGCATAATCTCACTAAGAGAGAGCAATGAAAGTTATACCTTTACGGACTGGAGTAACTGAAACGCAATGAAGCAAAATCTTGTAAGATAGATTGGAGCAACTGCAAAGTTAATGAAACCTATAGCTTTAAGATTGTATCAAAACAATGAAGCACATGCAGTAGCTTTAGAAACTGCCAATTTGGTGCAACAAATGAGCTGTCTGAGAGCTAGCGGTAGTTTCACAGCCTCCAAAGTGTGTGGGCTTTATTCCTCCAAACACACCGACATGCCGTACTTCACTGGAAATGTAGTTCATTAGGCGTGCAGCTTAGTTTGAGAAGCCAGGGAGCTAGAGAGGGGGGAGAAAGAAGAGAGGGAGAAAGATTGAAAGAGAGAGAGGACAGAGAGAAAAAGAGAAATAGAGAGGCGTATACCCTGAAAACAATCGTAAAGATTTCCTGAAAATTCTTCCTTCTTCCTTCAGGTGTTTTGGACCAGAGCTTGCATTAATTCATGCTCTAAGGTGTCAGATTGCCCTCTGGCTGTCACACATGCTCCTCTACAGCAAAGAAACACCTGTAAAGTTACATCTCAACCATCTAGCGACCTCCTCCTCTTCTCCAAGAGAGCCAACAACTGAAGTTCATGCCAAGACTTTTAGTCGCCCTTGATTGACTACTGTAATAGCGTGTGTGTGTAGGTGGCAGGGAAGTCAGGAGCAGGAGAATCGAACTTGGTATAAAAGGAGTCGTTAAATAGACTTAACAAAACTCCAAAACCAAAATTACAAGATGGGTGGGTACAAGAACCCGTCGCGCACCAATACATATTACACAATCTCCGACAAGGACATGATGGGAAACAGAGGGTTAAATACACAACATGTAATTGATGGGATTGGAACCAGGTGTGAAGGAAGACAAGACAAAACCAATGGAAAATGAAAAATGGATCAGTGATGGCTAGAAGATCGGTGACGTCGACCGCCGAACACCGCCCGAACAAGGAGAGGGACCAACTTCGGTGGAAGTCGTGACAACTACATTACATTTTTCCACATTCCTAACCCCACAAATCTTTTCAGCCATACAACATTGTGCATTGCTCACAACCTTTTTGGATTATTTTGGGATATTATTTGGATTAAGAATCTAGTGGCCAAATAAGAGAGAAATCCCCTGGGACTGGACAGATACCCAAAGGGTAGTTCTGGTTCCCTCACTGACAGCCACAATGCAGACACACGTCAGTTCATACTGTAGAAGCCCAAAATAAACCTTACATAAAAGAAAAGAGAGCAGGCAGGATGTGATGTGACCCTTTCCTTCCCTGCAGCAGTCCCCATGTTGGTCCATCTGCCAGCTAAATGAATACTGTACCAGTGAGCCTCTCAGAATAGCGAAGGCCTATTGTAGTTCTGATGCCAAACAATGTCATGCTGCTGTATAGATCTGCTCAGCTAGTATCAGGGAGTTGAAGGTGCAAAATAAATAGTTGGATGATCATAAATAGATACTGTAAATAAATATATAAACAAAATATCCCTTCCAGATTTAGATAATTTATCAAACGTCTCGTTTTCTAAATTTTAAATTATGCCCCTGTCATGTAGTCCAAGTGGGAATTCGTGTTTGTACGTTAGTGTGTGTCAGTGTGTGTGTTTCTGTGGGTGTTTGGATCTAATTTTCTCTATTTCGTCTCGCTATCTTGGTGTTCCTCAGGGCGTTGCAAGGTTTAAAGGTTTAAGGAAGACCACTAACTGACTTAATGTTGTTTCTTGTTTTTCCTTACTTTCCTTCTTCTGCTCCAGGCTGTAACAGAAGTAACCATGGGACTGTGTCTTTGCGTGGTGAAGCTTGTCCCCAGCTCCTTCAGCTTGCTTCTGCTCCATCACTTGCGCAACCCCCTATCCCCTCTTCTCAACTCTCCCCGTTCCCCGCAAACCCCTCCACCCACAGCTCAATCAGCTTTCCCCATCCTCTTGCTTTAGCCTCACTTGCCCACCTCCTCTCTCAGCCTACTCTACCCCCCGCCTCGGCCTTACATGCCCCTACCTTTCCCAACCCCCTAAGCCTCTGCTTCGACCCCCTCTGCCTTGGCCCTCACCCCAAACACACACTCTCTCTAGCCATCACCTGATGGGAACCTGTGGGGGTTACGACCCCTGACCCTTGACCTTACACTGCCAGAGGGGTTGAGAAGAGAAGACAGACAGACTACATACAGTCTACAGAACAGATCAACAGAGAGGCCTTTTTCCGCTCTACAGTATGCCTAAAACTTTTTCCCAAAACGACATCTAAAATCTTTGGAGTCCATTATTCATTCATTCCATACAGGTACATCTAATTTTCACATCCATCTCATTTGCACATTTGTCATTTGCAACAGTGTTCATTAATCTGTAAACACAACACCTCCATATTCACAGTTTTCCAGCTTTGTGGCTAATTCTTAAAAGTGACATATTGCATCCCATTCACTTACCTCCAGATACTTTACGTCATCCTCATCACATCCAAGATCCACTAAGACAGAGTTTTTATTTATTTAAATATGGACATGTTCATAAAATTGACTCCATTTCAGCATATAGCTATTTACCCTGTCCAACTCCTTCAACAGCTTGGAAGTACTTTGGTGAAAACAAGCCAATAACTCATATCACAACTGGTGTTTGTGTTCCAGTATAATAACCATGAAGATAGTCTTATGGATGAGTTCATTCGGTCCTTACACTTTCCATGAAATTTCAATAAATAACGTTATACTATGTTTTCTTCTTCCCCCATCACGCTTGTTTTTTGACAGAATGAGCAACTTCTCTTCTCCCCTTCACTTCAGTGTGCCAACATCCACCAGTAGTGCTGAGCGATTAGTGCTTTTTGAGGTCGATTCTGTTTCGGTTCGATTATGAAAAAAATAAGGTTTTCGATTTCTAATTTGTTGTGTAAATTACACTTGTTTTATTTGAGGACTTTATTATTTCATTCCATGTCATCATCTCATCTCTAAAAAGCTGCTGCTTATGCTGTCTGACAAAAACACTATTTTAGTAGTTCTTCAAAGTAAATAAGGCATACTTTTATGACTGCTGAATGCCAACTATAAATCACTTAGATCATGTATTTTCAGGAAGAGATACCACGCGAAGCAACTGCTCTCTATCCATCTCGATCGCAGGTTCTTCTCTTTTCTCTCCCTCTCCGTGTCTGCTCGACACAGACCGGACAAGTAGGCGCGCAATGGATTATGGTCATTGTATTTGATTACCACATTTTCTGCACTAAACAATGTTGAATATTGGCCTGTTGGAAACTACAACTCCCTACTACATCACACAGTTTGAGCTTGATCTAACTTATCTCTAGAGAAACTGGCATCAGCCTACAGATAAAAAATGGAACGAAATGGAATTCAAATAATTTGACCAATCAACTCCGACATTGTCAACCCCATATAGAGTACTGCACATTACCAATTGATATTACTTTGTTATTAGCTACTGAGCTGTCATTGAGAGGAACATACGACACATACATATCCATAAATACGGTACATCCATAAGAGTCACCCACTCTTTTTTCCCCAGTTATCTGCTTCAGGAATTGTTAATGTCTTACTGGATGGTTTGGTCAAAATAATTATTGAATGGAGCAAGATTTCTGAAGGGGACCTTTGTGTGAAATTTGGTTTTAATGCGCTTTTCTTTTTGGCTTGTTTGTTGTTGTTCTGTGGCACAGAAGCACAGAGAGAATGTGATCTTAAGCAGGTTGTTGTTGAAAAGCAAAGACCCGACATACAAACTAAACTTTTAACAAAAGTGACTCCACGTAACCAACTCTATTACAAGGTCTGCTAACTTAGGAATCTGCAAACTCTTTAATAAAGTGATATAATTGGCTGAACGACAATTGGCTGAACTGACAAAATTAAGCGGTTTCCATTGAATGAATTAGATAATTATGCACAAACTAAACCGTTACTAGACAGGGCTTGGATGTGTCCCCATAAGAGCATTAAAACAGCTTATTGATATTCCCCACCAGTGTAGTTGTTGTTTTAAACATACCTCTAGTCTAGCTGATGGGACTTTTTCACCTTAGTCATTCCTGTAGGGTTTGGAGAGCTAATGGGAGAAGGCAGGTGGTGAGAAAGAGCTAATTGGGCAGAATTATGTGTTTGTTTGTTTGTTTACTGTGGGTGTATGTTGTGAGTAGGCAATTGTGTGTGTGTGGGGGCACATGTGTGGGTGCATGTGTGTGTGTGTGTGTGTGGTGTGTGACTGTGCGCGTGTGTATGCGTTCATGTTTGTATGTGTGTTTGTTTCTGTGTGTTTATGTGTGTGTCAATACGTGTGTGGGTAATGTGTGTGTTTGTGATCAGTACACCCCCCACGCATCTACACTCTTAGAAAAAGGGTTCTTCAGCTGTCGCCATAGGAGAACCCTTTTGGGTTCAATGTAGAACCGTCTGTATAAAGGTGGGTTCTACCTGCAACCAAAAAGGGTTAGTCAAAGTGTTCTCCTATGGGGACAGCCAAAGAACCCTTTAAGGTTTCTAGAGAGCACCTTTTTTTCTATGAGTGTAGCGTGTCTGATTAAACATACAGATATGGAGTAAATGAATTTGCCGCTACAGCAGACAAAATGCTTAATCCACTCTCTCATTTTCATATACCATATCCCAAATATGTTATGACTTCACGGCATACTTTTTTCTCATCCGCCTTACGAAATATTATTTTTGTTTCTCCCTTGTGGGTTATTGATACAAAGACATCATGTCTGTGTTCCAAATGGCATACTATTCCCTATATAGTGCATTACTTTTGACCAGTGCACAATATAGGATGCCATTTGGGACATAGCCCAATAATCAATGAATTGATGTGGAGTATTTGGCTGCACTCCAAATAGCGTTGCGTATAGGCGGATGGTGTTTGTGATGCTGTGGTTCTGCCTACTGAAGTATAAATCATTCACAGCTCATGTGATTTACAAATAATTCACATTAGAGCAGATTTGACTAAATAGCCTAGCAAGTGTTGAAGGGAGAGTGATCTGATAATGAGCACCCCTATTTTTGATTCACTAATTGAGTTGGAAATTAAATATGAATTCTCCCTGTACTCTAATTGGCCACTGCACTTAAAACAGCATTGACAACATGCTCCGCTCCTCCACCTCTTCCTCCTACTCCTTAAATTTGATTAAATTCTATGGGGGAGCAACAACAAAAAGGAATTCATTCATGAGTCATCTTTGTCTGTCCCTGCCTGCTCTGCTGTTTTTAATGCAGACACTCCCATGCCCTTTTGGCAAATGCAACTTAAACATATTAATGCTTAATAGTGCATAAAAACATGGAATAGGTCTAATATTTTCAATTTGTATCAGACATATACCGAATAGACTGTGAATATTGGGAAATCGTGACCTTGAATGACTTCCACATCAAATGTGTTCTACAGCAAGAGTTAGTCTTGTATCTTTAAATACATGTCAGCATAGATTATGGCCAGTTTCTTTCACTATTAGTCCCCACCACGTTTCGCCTATATATGACTGGATTTTCTGACACATGAAATGTATGGAGGTTATGTTTTGATCCCATGTGCTGTTCTATGGTTCTGAAGTTTCATGACTGTGTTCTGAGAGGCAAATGTGGGCAGTGGACAAACCAAATGCCTTTCGGTCCTGTTGCTCTTAAATTTGCCCCTGAGCCTCCCGTATGCACTGCTGTAACCAAGGCCTGGTGAGAGCAAGAGCAGCAGGACTTAAAGACAGAGATCAGCTCATGATCGTATGAGAGAGGAGAGGAGAGAGAGCTCTACAGAACTCTATAGCCACCAGCACAATTCATTCCATCATACAGACCTTAAAGCCTGACAACCTCTCCGCTGACATGAGTCCCGCCACCGCACCACATGCCACCGACCTTCTGGCAAAGCAGCTTTTAGTGGGGAAAATGCTAAATAAATCCACCCAATCTGCCAGAGAGAGATATGTTTATAATGCTAATAATGGAATGCCCCCCCAAAAATCCAAATAGGAAAAAGACAAGGTCTTATTTTGTATGTTGTATGGAGGCCTAACAGTAAAACATACTTGGTTCATGCATAGGCTACATGCTGACTGCAGCCTGCTTTGAACCACTTCCACACCTACTTAAGATTTGATTTGATTTGATTTACTTAGTCCCATAATGTAATCCATAATGTAATCATCCAGGCCTGTAAAAACACTCAGCAACAACCTGATTATTACTGAAACAACTTCAGAGCAGTAGAATCTTAGGTTTCAAAATAAAAATAAAGGTTCTTCAGCTGTCCTTGAAAAGACTACTTTCGATTGTAGATAGCACCTTTTATTCTCATTCTCAGTGAACTGAAGAACATCATTCTACAGTACCCATTTCTTAGTCTGACTGTTAAAGTACAACAGTGTACAACGGGTACAATGATGCAGAAGGGATTAGTACTACAGTCCGGTACAGTACAGTTGAGTCAAGGAGGAAGTTTCTGGTCTAGGTAGGTAGCTCTTACTGTACAGTATCTTCACAAAACCTTGTCCACCTGAGAATGTACTCTACATTGTAGCACATGTAAACCATATGATTGAGTTGTTTGAATAGCATTCTTTGCCTATACATTTTTCTATGACATTTTACACAAGAAACTGATTTTAAAAAATAAATAAAAATGTTTGTCAATTTCTTTTATAGGTTTGAGTGTCTGAAAATCTTCTTCTCCACCTTATATACTGATATTTTGTGGTTATTTCGAATGTTTTATCCAGAGCAAATACCTCTGTGAACTCCATGAAATGTATGTTGCTTTCCTTACAGTGGCTTGTGAAAGTATTCACCCCCTTGGCATTTTTCCTATTTTGTTGCCTTACAACCTGGAATTAAAATAGTTTTTTTGGGGGGGTTGTATCATTTGATTTACACAACATGCCTACCACTGAAGATGCAAAATATTTTTTTTGGTGAAACAAGAAATAAGACAGAAAACTTGAGCGTGCATAACTATTCATTTGGCGAACACCAATTGTGTTTGCTTATTTTTTTCTTTAAGCAATGGCTTTTTTCTGGCCACTCTTCCGTAAAGCCCAGCTCTGTGGAGTGTACGGTTTAAAGTGGTCCTATGGACAGATACTCCAATCTCCGCTGTGAAGCTTTGCAGCTCCTTCAGGGTTATCTTTGGTCTCTTTGCTGCCTCTCTGATTAATGCCCTCCTTGCCTGGTCGGTGAGTTTTGGTGGGCGGCCCTCTCTTGGCAGGTTTGTCGTGATGCCACATTCTTTCCATGTTTTAATACTGGATTTAATGGTGCTCCGTGGGATGTTCAAAGTTTCTGATATTTTTTTATAACCCAACCCTGATCAGTACTTCTCCACAACTTTGTCCCTGACCTGCTTGGAGAGCTCCTTGGTCTTCATGGTGCCGCTTGCTTGGTGGTGCCCCTTGCTTAGTGGTGTTGCAGACTCTGGGGCCTTTCAGAATAGGTGTATATATACTGAGATCATGTGACAGATCATATGACACTTAGATTGCACACAGGTAGACTTTATTTAAATAATTATGTGACTTTGAAGGTAATTGGTTGCACCAGATCTTATTTAGGGGCTTCATAGCAAAAGGGGCGAATACATATGCATGCACCACTTTTCAGTTTTTTTATTTTTTAGAATCTTTTGAAACAAGGAATTTTTTTCATTTCACTTCACCAATTTGGACTTTTTTGTGTATGTCTATTACATGCAATCCAAATAAAAAATACATTTAAATTACAGGTTGTAATGCAAAAAAATTGGAAAAACGCCAAAGGGGATGAATACTTTTGCAAGGCACTGTATCTGATAGGCCTACTATTTTTTGCTGCAGTACAATCATCATCATTATCATCATCATCTTCACCATCATCATCATCATCACCACCATCATCACCATTATGTCATACTTGATGCTGTCCTTGCTCTTTCTGATGTTAATGTATTTGAAGGAGCAACTCTTTCTTGTTCAAACACAGATGATGGATCTACAGTTGTACATTTGTACAGTGGTATTTATAAAGTTTTTTACCCTTCCAGAAAGTATTTATAGTTTCTTCTGTTCAACTGAATGTCTATGAATAAATGAAATCGGCAGGCCTTGTTGTTACTTTGTTTGTGTTATTTTGTGCAACTATTGAATTTGTTCTACTGTCCAGCCAATAAAAACCTATTCCTCTACATGGTGGAATTTCTGTTTTATTGAGTTTTGTATTGATCTTTGTTTGCACTGTAACCTAATGTAACATACACTTATAGTAAACTGGGCGTTGTTCTTCAAGGAATAATTTGCTGTGATTACATTGTCTATTGTTTTACATCTTTAATTAAACACTCTATACTATTCTTTCAATCGACATGGTTTGCCAATATGTTGTTTATGTTTTGTCATATATTTCTGTCCGCCAGTGATATCTGTCGGCGGGATGAGACTGTAGGTTAGGAGGGAAAAAAGAGAAAAACATACTGGCTATGAGTCATATTTTGCCCCAAGATATCATTAATGCTGCCATTAATGTTGCTAATTTCCTATCTTGTCCTGATATTGAAATTAGAAAGTTAATTTATTATTCCCTTGATATTGACCAAGGGCAAGTTATTCGGCATATTTAAAATTCATTATAAGTCACCATACAGAATAGTAGCTTGTAGCTTGTGGCAGTCACTGTGATTTTCTTGCATCTTCTTGCGTCTTGCATCTTCTTGCGTCTCCCGAACCATGCCCCTTGTCTTTGCTTATTCAACTGCCTTTTGAGAATCCCAAGGTAGAATTAAGCATTATTATTCAATTCTGATGGATAATACAGATTGTGGTGTTCCCGGCTGAAATGCATTCTACCGATGGATCTCACGTCACTCCAGCCCACTTTACAGTATTTACCCAGTTACACATAAGCATCCAATTTTCTTAGAGTTGAGTAAAATCACATAATGGTTTTGGGAGCTGTAACCAGTAGGTTCTCCTCACAGGTTAATACCTCCAATTTTCAGAAGTAGTCGTGTGTGGTGTACAGACAGTAGTTTATATTGATTCTGGCCCCCAAGACTGATGTCGCACTCCCTTGACTCTCTGTCCCCAGAGGTTAGGTTATGGTTGCTAGATCTCTGAGTGTCAGAGGAGGTGTATGGGATGTTACACAAGTGGATCATTGTCACTCTCAGTCTGTCAGACTGGTTATTTGGTATTGGTGCTCTCTAGTCAGGAACACATTTTCTTCTGAACATGTGACCTGTCCACGTAAAACTCTAGACAATAAACAACCGCAATTGCTATAAAACAATACATTCCAATCACTTCCTCTGAAACTGAAGTAGTGACCCTAGTTATGGACTGTAATTATGGGCTACTGTATAACAAGGCCCTACACATGTGTTACCCACTTTCTCTGTCGATCACACACTCAGGGACCAAGCACCCATATCCTAGACTCTGTGGACAGGGATTCAACGAAGCACTACAGTCTAGTTATAGACTATAACTATGGTTCTGTTTTTCCTGTCGGGTCTATTGGTGAAAAACTCAGGCCCTAGTTATAACTGATACATTGTCCAATATGAGGGACTCTGTGTAGCACCGTCCCCCTCTATAAAATACAACACATAAGACTGAGACAGTATTTAATTGTGTCTCTTGGAACTGTGTTTTAGCTCATGAAACTCACTGCTGGATATGAATGAAGGCTACAATTACGCAACAGTGGCTTAGGCTCAATGAAGTCAACATACAGAAGAGGACCTCTTTTGCTGTTATTAGCTCTGTAGAATCCATTATTTTCTATTTCGTATGTCAATATTTATTCAGCCATTATTTAACCTGTTGCCACCACGGTTTAGTCATTTTACGATGAGGAGACACAGTTTGAGATACATTCACTCCTCTTTGAAGTTCAGTGTCCACCTGTATTAGAGACGGTCATTACTAAAGTGAGGCGTGGCAGTGAGGCCGTGGACAGCTAGGCTCATAGCCAGATAGTGTTATTAGAAGTCAAAAAGTCAAATGGAGTACACTGTCATTTATAGAAGGGTACAGATGTAGGATCTTCATTTGATCACCCTGTTGCAGGAAAACTTTCCTGCAATGGGGGAAAAGTTAAGTCTTGTGTATGAGGTTAAAAAAGGCTTCTGAAGTTTGTAATTTTCACTTTGAAATTTCAGACTTGATTTTCCCTTACGAAAAATGTATCAACCCCTACAAAAATGTCCATTAATTATAATCCACATAATAATTCACATTTCCTGTTTCTGCAGGATTATTTTCCTGTTGTAACAAACTGCCTCAAATTAAGATCCTACATCTGTAGTATCCAATAAGCAATACTAAGATAAAAAAGGAAATTAATGAATCAGACAATATAGAAATACAATGTTGCAATCTTACTAAATGTGTACAAATTAGTAACTTTAATTGAATTTAACATACAGTTCTGTAAGTTCTTCTTATCTATTGTGTCACCTGTCCTCTGTATCTAATAGTGATGTTTCTTTCCTTGAAGCATCACAGATGTCAAATCCGTGGATGTAGGACATTAGTTTTACTAACAAGAGAGACAGACAACTGATAATCAAGTCAAACAACAATATAATTAGCTCCAGACTTAAACACATTATCAATCTATTTCTTACTGAAAGTGTTTTCAAAGGCTTGAACCCAGTACCCTGCTACTGAATGACGTTGTCTGACACAAGGACCAGGATTTCTGTGAGACCCTCCTCCGACACAGTGCTCCCGGTGTAAGTCATGGCCTACAACTACTGAGATGGATGTTACACTGGCACAATATTGTACAGCTCTAACTTTATTCCCAAGTGCTTTGTATTATCTTCAGCATTGGAGACAGTAGTAAGAGATGACTAGTGGAATACAGTGAAGATAATACTGTGAAGATTCATGGTATTCATATTATGAAAATGTAACTCAGTCCCCTGAAATTTAACCAAGCACTTATATCTGGTGATATAATTCAGTCACATATACACTACATTCCTGTGACCATTGCTCATTCTGTGACCATCATAATATCTTCAATAATCTCTCTTGCTTACGATACAAGCTGCTTAATAATATTTCAAGAGCTGATGAGGCTTGGGAGTAAATTGGTTTGAAAGTGACTGCCATTACATTACGACTTAAACTTTGACACCAACACACACACAGTCCCAAGCTAGTCCCATGAATTTGTCAAGCACAATGCGGTTACATCAGGGTACCATTTGAGCCACACATCATAGTCTCTCTCTGAGCCTGGAAAGATTTCCAACTGCGGTTTATTTGGCCCCCGACGTCCTCTTCTCATTTGCGCGAGCAGACGTGGATGTAAAGAGCCTCACTATAAATGACAAGCCTGACCTTTTTGAATGAGGAAAGGTCCTCTGTAGCTGTGTTTCTAACAGCCAGAGAAGACATTCAGTACAATAGAACATAAAGGGCCACACAAGATACGGAATATTTTTTACTTTTTGTTATCTTTCAGGAATAAACATAGAGCGGAAACTTATATACCCAAAACCAACCATCAAGAGAGATTTTCGAAAATCCTTTACATTACACAACTATGCGTTACTGCATCATAAGAAGTATGGCTCAACTAATTTAAAATTCCATAAATCTATGTCTTTCCTTTCTGACTCTGGTATATTAGGAATGATTTGACGACGCTAAAATCTGTCATTTAGTTTCATAAGAAGGTGTAGATGTGTAAAATGTGCTTCCTATTTACACTCCCTGTGCCAGTTCAATCATAAATGATAAAAGACCTCAGAGTACTTATGGGGGGGGGGGGTCATTGTGAAATAATGCATTAGTCTACTTGTATTATGTCCTTAGTTTACCACAGTTTCGTCCCGAAGATCCTACACACTCTGATCCTCCCCAGCTTCCAATCCACACATTCAACGCTGTTCCTCTTCAGGCTACTGTTGTAAATGAGCATTCAACTTACTGTACCTGTAAAAAGAAAAATAGGAAAATAAACTATGAGAGAACTATTTATTCAGATCCTCAGTATTCAGTCAATTTTGGAATGAAGCGTTCGGCTTTTGGCACCATTTGGCGTTTGGCACCATGCTGATTGAGCTTCTGGAAAGCAAACCAGCAGAGCTGAGACTAAGCGTTATGGTTTTAACATACAATGTGCCAGGGTAGGGGTGGGTTAAAAACGTCTCATATCTCCTGAAAGTCCTCGCTCTCTGGCCTCCCACCAGCTCCCTTGGGCAACGAGAGAGAGACACACGACTCAGGGAGGCACATTATCATCCACCTAACAGCCTGTTGAGAGGCCCCCTCCATATTGACGTGCCCTTGAACCCACGATGCAGCCGTTACCCTCAAGCCTCCACAGCCCTGCGCTGCGGTGCACTGGGGTCCTCCACCTAACACAGTGGCTTAGTCGACAGAGTGCCAACAATGTTCCGAAGGCCCAGAGACCTTGACTATAGAAAATAACAGACATTCGAAGTAAGAGTTGTAGAGGTGCCTTTGACCCCTCTCTCTCTCTCTCTGTCTCTTTGTCTTTGTCTTTGTCTCTGTCTCTGTCTCTGTCTCTGTCTCTGTCTCTGTCTCTGTCTCTCTGTCTCTCTCTAGTCTCTAGTTCTTCAAATGATTTGACACTCTGTTCAGTGAGAACAGTCAATTTGTTTCAGGAAACCTCAAGGCCATGCAGAAGAGATGGGTGGGAGGAAGTCTTTCTTGAAAGTGTGAGGCGCTGTGTGGAGCGACTTGTTTCTCTTGCTCTGTGGTGTCCTTTGGTTGCCTGGCTACCCAAACTACGTACTCCTATCCAATGAGTCTGGATAGGAATCCCTCCCAGACGATTTCTAGAACGTAAACACATTCTAAACTTTCTGATTTGTCCCAGAAACTGATGAGTTGGGCCAGAGCCAAAACACACATGGGTTGGCTTTGATACTCTGATTGGTTAGAGATGATCCAAAAGCTGATGACTTTGTTTTGTACAACACCCCTCATTTTGATGTCACCACAAACGACATCAACGATGGCAGTCTCAGACTGAAGTATGTAGTGAACATAGAGCAGCGAAAGAATTCCGTTTGAGTCGTCAGGCAACCGCCACAGTCCCACAGTGCATTACCCACAGGCTAAACGGATGGAATGCAACCCTCGTGTTTCGTATCATTTCAAATAAAATGATTTCCTACACTAACCAGTGGGAGAATGATGATATCAGCTTGCATACATAAAGACCCTTCTATGTGTTATCACCACTCTGCCTACCCTTTGGAATTATACTGCATTTCATCACACTTTAAATGCCAACTTTTGAGGCCCTTAACCCTACTGAAGAAGTGATAGTGTGCTTTTCATTGCTTTTCCTCATTGCCCTGTAGTTGACTGTTGGAGAGTGTTGAAAATGTTGATACATCCAGGGTGTAAAATTCCTTATTACTTTGTAGCCCACACATCAACAAAAATCCTTTAGGGGACTGTAAGGGAGTCCTAAGGGGACCATAGTTGGAACTATGAATAACAATAGTTCCAATGAAGTTAGAGTTCTGAGAAGAAAAAATTATATGCTGGTTCGTTCAAATAGTCAAAGCTATTGACCAAACCGGCTGCGTTGCGTGTTGCCATTTTTTTTTTTAAGTACATGTTATTCAATAATTTCATCCAAACTGCTCGAGGGTGTCTGTGTAGCCAGGCGCTCAAATAGAACTTGGTTCTATTTTAGACGCTTGATGCGCTGCAAGTTCCGCCTCTCCCATCTACTCATTGGTTGTTACATGCATATACCTATACCAACGTGGGTGATTGAAAGATGAATAAGGTCCAAACTCCAGTCCAGTTGGTGGCGTTAATGCACCTTAAAGTTGGTTGCTAAATGCAATATAAAATTCACAGAAGAAGGATGAAGGAGGAGAGATTAATCAAAGAAAACTAAAAACTGACTAGATTTTCCCTTTTTATCTGTGGATTAATTGTCGGAGTAGAGAACACACAATGGGTCAAAATTCTACATAAGATCCAGCTAAAAAAAGGACCATAAGCATTTCAGGTAAAATAACAACCCAATGTTAATCTCCCAGGACAAATTAACTAGCAACAGCAAGCTATCTAAATGTCCATGAATCTTTCTTGTGTGTTTCGACCTGTCCCCAAATTAATATAGTTGGTTCACAGTTGATTTTGATATTTTAACCTACGTTTCATGAACGCATCTGGTGGGGATAGACAAAATCAACATGGCGCTCGCAGACACACGCGTGGAGACGTATTTTTGGAACCATGTAAGGCCATGGAGACTTGGTATAAGGTGCTTTTTGAAAAGGGTAGTCTATGACTGGCAGAGAAAACAAGGGGGATAGAAAACCAAAGATGTATAAAGATGAATTGTGGGGCTTACTTTTCCCATCAAGGCACTCTGTGGTTATAGTTCTAACATACTAAACCTCTGCAGGGTTGTTATTCTTTCTTCTCTTAAGCAAGATGATGATCAAGTAATCAAAAGCTACCTCAAACCGATGTAAACACAATCCAATGGATTCCAATTACCTGACACGGCCAATAATAGCATTCATCCATCAAACGACATACACAATCCAAACACAGTGAGAAAGAAATGTCTTGTGGTGTAACTGGCAATAACGAGAAGGATCCTACAGAGATACCTACACCAAAAACACATCATGAAAAAGTTGCCATAGTAACCACATTTATTTTTTTAACTTCAAGCGATGTCATGGATATCACACCTGACCAATTAAGTGAGCTCTATACATAGTTTGACATTGAGTCAAATGGTGAGAACAAGGAAGTGAGAAAGGAACAAAGTATGTGTCATGCCTTCCTTATATTGAGTTGCCCTCAGAACAGCCTCAATTTGTTGAGCGTGCCAAAAGCATTCCACAGGGATGTTGGCTCCAATGCTTCCAACAGTTCTATCAAGTTGGCTAGATGTCCTTTGGGCGGTGTACCATTCTTGATACACACGGGAAACTGTTGAGCGGAGAAAAAAAAGTTCTTGACACACTCAAACAGGTGCTCCTGGCACCTACTATCATACCCCATTCAAAGGCACTTAAATCTTTTGTTTTGTTCATTCTCACCCTTAGAATGCCACATATACACAATCCATGTCTCAAGGCTTAAAAATCCTTCTTTAACCTGTCTCGTCCCCTTCATCTTCACTGATTGTAGTGTATTTAACAAGTGACATCAATAAGGGATCATAACTTTCACCTTGGTCAGTCTAGGTCATGGAAAGAGCAGGTGTTCCTATTGTTTTGTACACTCAGTGTATGTTTAGGTATCATATATGTCAATAACCCATGCATGGAATGCGTAAATCTGGATGAAGTCATCATGTTTCATCATGAGAGGATCATGTGACTCAACCCTTCCTCCAAAAATGACCCTCTTGTCATTATTACACACTTTCTGCACACACCTATGAACGTACACACACACACACACACACACACTCAATCTCTCTCTCTCACATTCTCTCTCTCTGTCAACACTCTTGTCAATATTCCAAAGACATCCATGGCTTGGTTGCCAAAAAGGAGGGTGGCAGGGGTGAATAGGGTGAGTATAAAAAGTAACAGATGTAATTTTAGTTTGACTGGTGAGTTGGTGAGTCTTAACTCTAGTGATGTGATATGAGGCCCAGCAGCCGGGCGGCTGGTGGGGCTAAGCAGGGGCTTTGCACAGGGATCCGCTGTGCGTGGCTTTATTGGAGGGCAGATGGTACCACTCAAGCAAGAAGTGATTGACATAATGACACGGCCGGGGAAGCAGGCTGAGTGTGTCAGGCACAGGAGGCTGCTGAGGGGAGGACGACTCATAATAATGTCTGGAATGGAGTGAATGGAAGGAGTTCGATACCATTCCCTTTATTCTGTTCCAGCCATTACTATGAGCTGTCCTCCTCAATTAAGGTGCCACCAACCTCCTGTGGTGTCAGGGTGTGTGTTTGAGTGTCAGTGTGTTTGTGTGTGAGAGTGTTATGTCTTTCACTGCAGCACAGAAATGTACCAGATTTATAAGCTAGGTTTCCATCCAATTGGCGACATATTTCCATGCAAGTATTATAAAATCTGCATAAAAACAATAATGCAAATTTTTCCACCAGAGATGTGTTTCCATCAAATTGACCTGTTTCGGATTAAAGGCTGTGCGTGATGATGTAGTGCACATACCTTTTACAGTTAAATTCCCAGGTACCAAATAAAGAATACAAGTTAAATGGGTTTCCATCACTTTTTCAACTCTACTGATGGTTTTGTCAGCAAACAAAAAACGGTTACAGTATATTGTGAATGTGCCCACTCTGGTCTTGGCACACGTGTTCTAGCCAACAGCTCGCAGATACAGTGCGGGTAGGATAGCCTACATCAGGGTTTCCCAAACTGGGTCCTCGGGATCCCAAGGGGTGCATGTTTTGGTTTTTGCCCTAACACTAAACACCTGATTCAAATTATCAAAGCTTGAGGATTAGTTGATTATTTGAATCAGCTGTGTAGTGCTTGGGCAAAGAACTAAACATGCACCCCCTGGGGTCCCGAGGACTGAGTTTGGGAAACCCTGGCATTAAATTTTTATGGACAAAAGAGAAAGATAATTGTTATTTGTCAAAAGGCAGCCAAGCATCGATCATCATGTCTCCAGAATAAATCCCTCGATATTTATTGGAAAGGAGCATCAATCACTGCGTGCACCACGGGAGGTTGCTGAGGGGAGGACGGCTCATAATAATGGCTGGAACAACGCAAATGGAATGGCATCAAACATGTATTTGTCTGAAGTATTTGACACCATTCCACTAATTCTGCTCCAGACATTACTATGAACCTGTCCTCCTGTGGCATGCACGTTCACCACCTTGTGAAGTGGTTCATCATAACTTATTTCATCTGTAGCCTAATAAACTGCATTCTTTCCCGAGTCGTAGTGGAAGGACCACACAACATACCACAACATACCTTAACCCAGAAGCCAGTCGCACCGCAATGTGTCAGAGGAAACACTGTTCAACTGATGACCGGATTCAGCCTGCAGGCGCACAGCCTGCCAAAAGGAGTCGCTAGAGCGCAATGAGCCAAGTAAAGCCCCTTCGGCCAAACCCTCTCGTAACCAGGACGATGCTGGGCCAATTGTGCGCCACCCTATGGGATTCCGGTCACTGCCGGTTTTGACACAGCCTGAGATCAAACCAAGGTCTGTAGTGACGCCTCAAGCTCGCAGTGCCTTAGACTGCTGCGCCATACAGGAGGCCTGCATAATTAATTTTACAGACGCAAAAAGATCCCACCTTGTCTAGCATATTTTGTTTCGTCAACATTCGGAAAGTTTACCGACAAATTTGCTGTTTCCATCAGGCCTGTCGTGACGTTTTTTTTATCTGACAGCTAGGAAGCAAGTTGGGTCAAAAGGCCAATGCTGATTAGCAGGCAGTAATGCATACAGCATCCTTTGTCCCATATGCTTTGCTAGTCAGTGTGGACAGCAGTGACCTTAACATTTGAGTAATGTAGAAAATGCTCTTATTCAAAGCGACTTACATGGTGAGTACAAACATTTTCATACTAGTCCCTTGTGGAATTAAACCCACAGCCCAGGCTTTGCAAGTACCATGCTTTGCCAACTGAGCCACACAGGACACTCTCTAGCTGTGGTTGCACCAACCCAATGCTTTTAACTGTGAGGGGGAGTGAATGAGTGGACACTTCTGGGTGAAGGGAAAGGAGCTGAAATGTAATCATGGTCTCTTACCATTAAATACCAGGGTTGACATCCTTGAACACTGACAGCTGGGTATTCCTGGAGAGTAACTGCCTGAGAATTAAAAAAAAACGATACCTCAGTCACAAAATATGATTGGAGTTCAATGTCAAGGAACTCCATGACTGGTGATATCTGTACCATTATCTAACGTGAAGGTGACGTGCACCTTCACGTCACCTTTTCAAACACAGGATTTCCTCTTTAATTGGTTGCTATATCTGTGAGGTCAAAATGGCCTCTCCTCTACCTGGGCAGATAACAACATTGGACAGGGCAAAATCATTGGAGAGCCAACTGAGGCAGTTTATATACAAACAGATTCAATTTATAAATTCATCAGATACTCTTATCCAGAGCAACTTTTGTAAGTATAGCCTTTTTCTTTAGTTACTCTACTCCAATGTGAAGTGATGGCTAAGGGCATTATTTAGCCTATTCCAAGGAGATTCTTCAGTGGGCTATTGTTGGAAATAAAGGTTAAGTTTGTGTCACATAAGGAAAAAGCAGGGTTGTGGTGTGTGTGTGTTTGACATTGGCAATGACATCACTTATCTGTGCAAGGAATTTTGAACATTTGCCACATTCAAAACAACTGGGATCCCGGATATCTCTGAATTCCAACTTCAGTGCATTCAAGACAACTGAGAACTCTGAAAAAACGAGCTCTGACTGGGGGGAAAAAAAATCGTTTTTGAAAATGTCATCCAACTCAGAATTCCAAGTCATGACGTCATGATTTGACATCGTTTTTTTCTGAGTGCCCAGTTGTCATGAAGGCACCAATAGTGCATACAAGTGTCCCACTGGCTAAAAGTAGTTATTAAATGCAGTAAACCTATAGTTTTGATCAATCATTTAAATTAATGTGACACATGCAATCAAATGTAGTCTAAAATAATTTCACGAATTGATATCAAGGGCATGGGCCACACAATTGGCAGAATTGCTATTTTGGTGCCATTAGGCAATCTCCTTATATTGCCTACACACACGTCATGTTTTGAAGTTTAAAATAGAGTAAACAACATGTGGGTAAATACAAATATTGGCAATAACATTTGCAATGGGTGGGACGTGTGTACTCAGAAGGGAATACTGTAGTTTGGTGATTACAGAAGTGGAAACTACACCGACCAGGGTATAAATTCCCGCGCACGACCCAATCTGCGCTCGTCACAGTGTCTCTCGTGCTCCATATTTATACGGCACCCTGGCGCGCAGAGAAGCACAGGCATGCCGCGACTCTAATGAGACAACGCACACAAGTGGGACTTGAGGAGCTCGAGCGAAGCGAACAACCTGTGTGTGCAGTTTCCGAGGACAACGAATACGCACGAGAGGAGTTCATCTGTCACTTGTATTTGCAACAGTTCGTTGTGCAAGTGAACTTGTTGTTCTCAGAGGTGAGTTTCTTGAATTATTCAAACATAACACACCATACAGAAAATTACGCATTTTATGGCTGTTTAGTGCTGTTGATTATGCATCACTGTCGTTGCTGTTTCACACATTATATACTGTCAAATCGAATGTAACAACTGCTCAATCTTACTGTTGATTTGTCGGTTAATGGCTTTCCAAAAATAGTGGATAGCCATTACTTTGACAATATTTACTTTGAACTGTGGCACCAGTTAAATCCAATAATAAACTGTCTGCCAAAGTCTCACCTTGATTAAATGATCACACTTTGCCTTTTTTTTTTAAAGTGCATTAAGAACATCTGAACATACATGGAAGGATGAGAAATTACGGTTAAAGGGGCAATCTGCAGTAGCTACATACATTTTTAGACTTTTAAATGATACTGTATAGCCATTGATTCTTGACGAATATAACTTATATGTGCCTTGTGAGCTTAGTTCAACTGTTGTACCGCATCAGCACCAAAAATATAAGCTTGTTTTTCTCCTTTGTTTGTAAACAATGTACATGTAAAAAATATAAAAAATGTTTTATAGCAGGGGTATTCAACTCTTACCCTACAAGGTCTGGAGCCTGCTGGTCTTCTGTTCTACCTGCACCCACCTGGTGTTCCAGGTCCAAATCAGTCCCTGGTTTAATGTAGTCCCTGATTTAGAGGGCAACAATGGAAAAAAACGCCGTGGATCTGGCTTTCGGTTCCAGAGTTGAGTTTGAGGGCTGTATAGCCTCAAAACAACGTAACACTATAATTTTGATATCATGAATGTTCAGTCCTTGTATCCACAGCTCTGTCCATGAGTTTGAGTGGTTACATTTCTCCAGCCCCATCCCTCAGCTTTTTACCAAACTAGTGGTGGGGTACTTCTTTCTAATTGTTCGAACTGCAGATTGCCGCTTTAAAGATGCAAGCGCTGACTACTTCTCACCCTGTTCTCTGAACTCCCACAATTCGAAAATTCTGATTACAACAATTGAGCGTGACCTGTTGTTTTTATTTTAATTGAACGTTTTTTAACTAGTTAAGTCAATTAAGAACAAATTCTTATTTACAATTATGGCCTACACCGGTCAAACCCGGATGACGCTGAGCCCGCCCTATGGGACTCCCAATCACGGCCGGTTGTGGCAACAGCCTGGACATGCTTGTATCCCCTGACCTCTGCGAACAGTTTTTACGATTCTTCACAGAAAAGTACAAAAATATTAGATCCCAGATTAACAGTAGCCGGCACCATACCATAATTTCTGGTCAGGGGGCACTTGAGGCAACTAAGACTACTGCTTCCTTTTACTCAAATATCCTTTGAGTTTCTCCTTGATAGTGTAGCTCCCATAAAGACCTCCTGCCTCTTGGAAGTGATCCATTCGAGATGACTAACAGAGGTTATGCCTACAGTTGTCCCCAACATTCTATTGTAAATAGCTCCCTGACTTTAACTGCGGTGATTCAACCTCTCCTTAAAAATCCCAATCTAGACCCCTCCTCACTGAGTAATTATAGACCCATCTCCACATGTCTTTTTTTAATTATTTTTTTCATCCAAGATTTTACAAAAATTTGTTTTTTCTAGCAATAGGTGGCTTATTTGAGAATGAACAACTTCCAGTCTGGCTTCCGCTCACTTCAAAGCAAGAACGCTGCTTTATTGAAAGTCAGTAATGATCTTCTGTTGTCTGTCGGCAAATGCTCTATTTGAGTTATTTTGATATCAGTGCCGCATTTGATACTCTTGATCTGAACATCTTTGTTGACCGGCTGGAGAGGTGAGTGGGAATCTCCAGCATTGCCCTCGACTGGCTCAGGTCATATCTGTGGCAGACGTCTCTCAGTGAGCATGGGTGGTTCAGTAGGGTCCCCAGCACCTATTCACTATGGTGTCTCTCAGGGGTCAGTCTGGGCCTCATCCTTTTTTTATCTGTCATGCTTCCCACGGTGACATCATCCGCAATCACAACATTCAGTGCACTGCAATGCGGATGACACACGGCTTTATTAACCAATCAGACCCAGAGACCAAGCTTGTGTAAATACCCTTCACAAGTGTCTTGCTGACATCAAATGTTGGATGACTGACAATTTTTCTCCAGTTCAATGATAAGAAATCAAAGGTTGTTTTATTGAGCCCCCCCCCCCCCCCGTCTTGCTAGAACGCAGATTGTAAATAACCTTGGTCATTTGTCCACCAATGTAAAGCCTATGGCCAGAAACCTGACCATGACCTAAACCTCAAACAGCATGTAAAGACGTGTCCAGTCCTGCTTCTGATAATCTAATAAATATAGCTAAAGTCAAGTCTTATTTCAGTCACTGATCTGGAAAAAGTTATAAACTCAGCAAAAAAAGAAACGTCCTCTCACTGTTAACTGCGTTTATTTTCAGCAAACTTAACATGTGTAAATATTTGTATGAACATAACAAGGTTCAAACACTGAGACATAAACTGGACAAGTTCCACAGACATGTGACTAACAGAAATGGAATAATGTGTCCCTGAACAAAGGGGGGGTCAAAATCAATAGTAACAGTCAGTATCTGGTGTGGCCACCAGCTGCATTAAGTACTCAGTGCATTCTCCTCCTCATGGCTGCACCAGATTTGCCAGTTCTTGCTGTGAGATGTTACCCCACTCTTCCACCAAGGCACCTGCAAGTTCCCGGACATTTCTGGGGGAATGGCCCTAGCCCTCAATCTCCGATTCAACAGGTCCCAGACATGCTCAATGGGATTGAGATCCGGCGCTTCGCTGGCCATGGCAGAACACTGACATTCCTTGTCTTGCAGGAAATCACGCACAGAACGAGCATTATGGTCGGTGGCATTGTCATGCTGGAGGGTCATGTCAGGATGAGCCTGCAAGAAGGGTACCACATGAGGGAGGAGGATGTCTTCCTGTAACGCACAGCGTTGAGATTGCCTGCAAGACAACAGGCTCGGTCCGATGATGCTGTGACACAGCACAGCATCCGATGATGCTGTGTCACCATACAAATGACGGACCCTCCAAATCGATCCCTCCCAGGCCTCGGTGTAAACACTCATCCTTCGACAATAAACGCAAATCCGACCATCACCCTGGTGAGACAAAACCGGGACTCGTCAGTGAAGAGCACTTTTTGCCAGTCCTGTCTGGTCCAGCGACGGTGGGTTTGTGCCCATAGGTGACGTTGTTGCCGGTGATGTCTGGTGAGGACCTGCTATACAACAAGCCTACAAGCCCTCAGTCCAGCCTCTCTCAGCCTATTGCGGACAGTCTGAGCACTGATGGAGGGATTGTGCGTTCCTGTCCCGCAGGTGTGATGTCGGATGTACCTATCCTGTGCAGGTGTTGTTACACGTGGTCTGCCACTGCGAGAACGATCAGCTGTCCGTGCCTGTAGCGCTGTCTTAGGCGTCTCACAGTACGGACATTGCAATGTATTGCCCTGGCAACATCTGCAGTCCTCATGCCTCCTTGCAGCATGCCTAAGGCACGTTTAAGCAGATGAGCAGGGACCCTGGGCATCATTCTTTTGGTGTTTTTCAGAGTCAGTAGAAAGGCCTCTTTAGTATCCTAAGTTTTCATAACTGTGACCTTAATTGCCTACCGTCTATAAGCTGTTAGTGTCTTAACGACAGTTCCACAGGTGCATGTTCATTAATTGTTTATGGTTCATTGAACAAGCATGGGAAACAGTGCTTAAACCCTTTACAATGAAGATATGTGAAGTTATTTGGATTTTTATAAATTATCTTTGAAAGACAGGGTCCTGAAAAAGAGACGTTTCTTTTTTTGCCGAGTTTATATACATGTGTGGTTTGGATAAAGTGCACTAGTCCCTTGCCATGCATAGTTATCCTCCATTTTAGGTGTGCCTGACCTTAAATGTTTGCTACCAAGTTGATTGCTTAGGTTGAAGCCAGGCGTGGTGAGTTGGGTAATTAGCTCGCAGCTCACCCAAGCTTTGTTTCTGAGTACTATCTCTAATCATGTTCTACTTAATGCAGCTCTGTCTTTTAAACTATAGTGTACTGGAKTAAATATGGTTATTTAAAGTAATGAATGTGTTTTACTTAAATCACGTTTTTCCATAGGATTGCCTGGTCTATTTAACAACGTAAAATTTGGCTAATTAAATGTACATTCTCATTGGTGAACCATTATGGGCATGGTTTAGGTGCTACGATATTTATATATATATTTTAACTACATGCTGTTCTTTTCTCTCAAATCGGGGTTGAGCCCAATTTTACAATGTTTGTTGCATCCTTTATGTACTTGCAGTTGATTTTAGATGTCCTTAGATGACTCTTTAGTCCCAGTGAGGGGGAGAGTTGGGCTCTGTTTAGAGTTGAAAGAGGGGCAATCGCTAGTTATGCTGTTTAGCATTTAGTCCTACTCTTACCTGCAGTAGAAACCCTATTGAGGGGCTGAGGTTAGACTCTCCGTCGTCCGTCATTTTTGTATCCTGGATGTTACTGCTAGGGACAACTGTTTGTCAAGTCACGTCATGTTTGCTGAAGTCTACAATAAATCAAGTTCTATTGCATCTAGTACTTTTCATCTATAATAAATCAAGTACTATTTTTCTACAACCATGGGTCTTCCTCATTCCCACCAATCACCTCCCTTGGATACCCAAGGTCCGCTTTGATACACATGCAAAGCTTTGTTTTTTTAAATCAGAAAACAGATGTGTGTTTCACAATTAGAGCAATAGGAAGATGCACTTGCTGCATAAAACGAACAAACATTAGGTTGCATGGCCTATATACACCATAGCCTTGTGCCCTCAAACTCAACTCTGGAACTCAAAGCCAGTTCCAGTGTATTTTTATTCATTGTTCCCCTCTAATCAGAGACACCAGGTGTGTGCAGTTAATTATCAGAGAGCACTGAAAACCAGCAGGCTCTGGACCTCGTAGGGTTGAGTACCTCTGCCTAGGGTATGTACAGTGCAGACCCCTGGACTTTTTCCACATTTTGTTACGTTGCAGCCTTATAAAATGTATTTTCTCCTCAATCTACACACAATGCCCCATAATGACAGGGCAAAAACAGATTTTTTGAAATTCTTGCTTATTTATTAAAAATAAATTTGAAATCACATTTACATAAGCATTCAGACCCTTTACACAATACTTTGTTGAAGCACCTTTGGCAGTGATTACAGCATAGAGTCTTCTTGGGTATGACGCTACAAGCTTGGCACACCTGTATTTGGGAATGTGATCGAGGAGAAGTAGGAAGATCAGGGATTGCCATGAAGGGTTGCCATTGTGTCCGGGGGAATATGAACTGAGCAGTCGAACGAGTTGAGTGCTCTTTGGTTTCCCCAATGGGCAGGATATAAAAAAAAATGAAAAGAACCAAACTTCAAATAATTCCAGTAGACTAACACTGATCTTTCTGGTTCTTCCACTTTGTCTAAGCGATAGATGGACAATGTCTGGCATTTCTGCGTGTGAACAGCTAACTTACATTTTTGGGAAAGTGATCGTAATTTAAGAAACATTTAACACTAAATTTATGATTCCGTTGGTTATAGTTACACAAACAGTACATAATCGTCAAAATATTTAAACATTAAAAAAATGGTTACCTGAAGCTAGAGAACCCTGCACGAAATTGTAATACACTAAGGGATAATGAGCGACGTCCATGGTGCTGGATTGGTTATATGCCATAGGGAGCTGTCCTTGGTGCTCTCATTATTATTTATTTATTTATTGATACTTTACCACCCACAAGGACATGTCACCTCACCGCAATCAAGTGTTGCCCATGTTATGAATTCTGCTGGATTGCCAACATTGAAATGATATTAAGAAACTATAGACAATGTCATATTGTGGTGGGTTATTGAAGTCATATAAACGTAGCCAATTGGAACATTTTGAAAAGCATTTAAAAAATAATAGAGAAGTGTGTTGAACACTGCTAACTATGTATACTATGTTTTGAAAGTTGTTTGTAACCCAGCCCKTCTGCCGTGTAACGTTGTCTGCTGTCTCACTCAGCTCATTTTGCTGTTTTTACGAGGGTATCGATATAAACAAGATGAGTCATAATAATCGGTGTTATTATATCAAACAGATCACGACTATAGCCTACATTACCAAGGTTTGATGTTTTTTTGTGACAAACTATCTAAAGCACTTTCCACTGCTCAAACACAACAACCTTACAGCTAAGAACTTAACAGTCAATCAGAAACTGAAAGACTGTGTGTATGTTACAACACAATAGAAGAGGGAGAGAAATCGAATAGGTAGAAGTTCACTACTGATCCAGGATCAGATCATTAGTTCAATAATACCGCTACAAGTCATTGATAGCTACAGTTTTCATTCAATTAGACAGACAGCGCTTTAAAGGGATTGACAAGAAGTCAGTATGTGCCAGCGGGCCCAGACAGTAACATACTGGATTATCTCCACAACTGAAATGACTCAAAGACGGTAATGTTCAGTGTAATATCATGTTTCTATACTGACTCACATTTGCATCTGTAAACACACTATCAAACAGATCACAAAGTGAAGTCCATGTCCTCTTTTACTAACACAACTTGACTTCTCTCCCTTAATTCTTCTTCTGTATGCTGCAGATCCCTGAGTGCAAATACACCGCCAGACATCATGCAGGAGTCTGAGCCCACAGTGTGCCAGCTGCAGCCCAACATCATCTCGGTGCGTCTCTTCAAGAGAAAGGTGGGTGGGCTGGGCTTCCTTGTCAAGCAGCGCGTCTGCAAGCCGCCCGTCATAGTGTCCGACCTGATCCGGGGCGGGGCGGCCGAAGAGTGTGGCCTGGTCCAGGTGGGGGACATAGTACTGGCAGTCAACAACAAGCCCCTGGTGGACCTCAGCTATGAGCGGGCCCTGGAGACCCTGAAGAATGTGTCCCCTGAGAGCCACGCTGTCCTCATCCTCAGGGGCCCAGAGGGCTTCACCACCCACCTGGAGACCACCCTGTCTGGGGACGGACATCAGAGGACCGTCAGGGTCACCAGGCCAGCCTTCCCCGCCTCCAAGTCCTACGAGCGCTGCTGTCCGTTAAGCCCCCTTAGCCCGGGGCAGGGAGGCAAGGACCCACAGCAGCTGAGGGCCATCGAGAACCTGTCCTCCCCCTCGGTGACCCCATTCCACAGAGAGGCCCTGCTCCAGAGGGGAGGGGTGCAGGCACTGATCGCAGCCCAAGATCCCATGCTCAGAGACGGGGGCCGCGGGGCGCTGCTGCTGAACGGTGTGGAGGAGAACAACGACATGCTGAAGGAGATCGAGCCGGTGCTGCGGCTGATCAAGAACAGTAAGAGAGAGATCAACGGAGAGGAACAGAGGACCATAGAGAGGAGGGACGCTGAGGTGCAGGTGGACCGGTGAGCTGACCTATTGAACCCGACCATACATGCACATCACAACGCCACAACACAGTGATCATTTAGTTGGTTAGATGGTAGAATGAGAATACTACTGCAGGCTAATTATAGATCTCTACATTTCTAGTGTGTTTGTTTCTTTTCACATCAGGGAGCAATTGGTCCGTGACAGATGGATTAAAAGGTTTCAATCTAATTCTTGTGGTTATTTTCTTTGGAGAGCTCCTATTGTTGACTGTAACCCACTCAAAGGCCTGCAGTAGTGATTATGCTGTAGACACTGACATCTTATACCTCCTGTGTACATGTATCCAATCAAAATCTGAGAGAGCATGGTACATACTACTGTCAATAGCACTGCGTCAACCCCCTATGTGTGCTCTGCTGGTTCCCATCCTCAAATGAATCATAGCTTTTTTGGAAAACGGATGTAAAATGTACTTTAAGTCTACCTCAAAACAAAGCACTGTGGAAATTCTATTGTGGTTGATAAATAAGCTATGGTACTTAAACACAAATTAGCTTTAAATGCCTCCTGTATTTTAGAAGGGCAGACTGAAAACGTGTTGGCATTTGAGACAGGAAAGATTTGGCTAGCTAACCTGATTTCCTTGTTAGGGTTATGATGACGTTCAGATACTGCGAAGCTCAATCACTAAAGAGGCTCTCCAAAGAGCACCCAATAGAGGTGAAGGATTATAGAAAATGAAATGGTGGTATTGACTCAAGGCAGGCCTTCACTGTAATCTCTGACTATTTGCGCAGTATCATCTTGCTAATAAATTGATAGCTGTTGAACTGAAATAGAACAGCATATTAACTTGAGCTATTTACCAAAAGCTGTTTTCACGCCGAGGGCTCTATTTTCGGCTGGCGCTACGGCGGCGCAAGTGCCAAACAGGTTCAGCAATTTACCTGTCTAATATCAGCTTGCTTGCGTTGAGGTGGGAGGGGTGGCAATATCTGATGTGTCCTTGAAAACAAGCGCAAAAGTGAGAATTTCATGAGGCGCATATTGGGAGATTTAAGACCAGCGAAAAGCAGGTCATAGCGGTAACGTGGTTGGTACATTTTTTAAATAAAAATCCATGTAGGCTACATGTGTCCATATGCCCATCATGAGATAAGATGATACTGGTTGACCTTATATTTAGAACTTATTTTCATGTAACAATTGCTTGTTTTCAGTTTCATATGATTAAAAACTAAAACCCTCCGTAGGCTACCCTTGACGTATGCCTATAGGCTATAATGAAGGCTGGTTAATTACATTTGATTAAAAACCAAAGTTATTCACCATCCATCCTGGTTTTATGATGAGAACTTCCAGCTTGCATGCAATGGAATTTAGGGCCGTCTGCTATTTCTGGAGAAGTGTGAATGTGGTCTGTAAGATGGTTCCAGTATGTTTGTAAAACATTTATATTTGGGAGCAGTATAACGGTGAGTGGATATTTTCTTTTTATATCGGATCTTTGTCCAGCTTCTGTGAAAAGTGTTAATGTGCGTAAAACCTTCCATTGTCAGCATTGCCTTAATATTAAATACCCACAGGGAGCAATTATGGTGCCTGTAGGCCTAACAGTATTTAGACGGCCTATTTAAAACAAATCTGTTTCATTTTGATTTAAATGATTCACTCTCTTGCTTATTGACAACGTTTGGCATATCCATGGGTCAGCCATAACACAATTTACATTAGGCCTAGGCCCTATATCAATGTGAATGCTCTGTTTAATAATATATTTCCACACTGAAGCCATTCAATTACTTAGAAAAATGTGGACTGCAAACATGTTCAACGTATTTAGCAAAGATGGGATAGGCCTATATTTTGTTTCTGTAGCCTATCTAACAAACTAGGCTATAACGGACTAACGTTCGAAATTGTAGTTGATTACAAAATCAATACATAGAAGTAAATACACAATTTGAATTTTGTGTGTGCCATGGAGCATGTTCTGATTGGCCAGTGAGAGGTCAAGCTTCAAAGTTATTTATTCATCAAAAGCCAGCCCTTTTGTTCTACTGCGCTCATAATTCCCACAATAAAAATTGCAAAAATATTTCTAACACACCCTTAACCTATAGTATAGCGCTACCGCCAGCGCTAAGATTTACCATTGCATTAGGTTTGTTAAAATAGCGCCCTGAAACCCACTACAATAAATGGAGTCCAAGTCAATGACAAACTATGCATAGTGCATTCGGAAAGTATTCAGACCCCTTGACTTTTTCCACATTTTGTTACATTACAGCCTTATTGTAAAATTGATTAAATTGTTTTAAATCCCTCATCAATTTACACACAGTACCCCATAATGACAAAGCAAAAACAGTTGTTTTTTTTCAGACCTTTTACTCAGTACTTTGTTAAAGCACCTTTGGCAGTGACTACAGCCTCGAATCTGCTTGGGTATGACACTACAAGCTTGGTACACCTTTATTTGGGGAGTTTCTCTCATTTCCTCTCTGCAGATCCTCTCAAGCTCTGTCAGGTTGGATGGGGAGCGTCGCTGCACAGCAATTATCAGGTCTCTCCAGAGATGTTCAATTGGGTTCAAGTCCGGGCTCTGGCTGGGCCACTCAAGGATATTCAGAGACTTGTCCCAAAGCCACTCCTGCGTTGTCTTGGATGTGTGCTTAGGGTCGTTGTCCTGTTGGAAGGTGAACCGTCGCCACAGTCTGAGGTTCTGAGCGCTCTGGGACAGGTTTTCATCAAGGATCTCTCTGTACTTTGCTCCATTCATCTTTCCCTCGATCCTGACTAGTCTCCCAGTCCCTGCCACGGAAATACATCCCCAAACTCCAAGCTGGCTGTCATGTGAATTTTACCGAGTGGCTTCCGTCTAGCCACTCTATCAAAAAGGCTTGATTGGTGGAGTGCTGCGGAGATAGTTGTCCTTCTGGAAGGTTCTCCCATCGCCAAAGAGGAACTCTGGAGCTCTGTCAGAGTGACCATCAGGGTCTTAGTCACCTCCCTGACCAAGGCTTTTCTCCCTCGATTGCTCAGTCTGGCCGGGCGGTCTGCTCTAGGAAGAGTCTTGGTGGTTCCAAACTTCTTCCACTTAAGAATGATTGAGGCCACTGTGTTCATGGGGGCCTTTAATGCTGGAGAAATGTTTTGGTACCCTTCCCCAGATCTGTGCCTCAACACAGTCTCTGAGCTCTACGGGCAATTCCTTCGACTTTGGTTTTTGCTCTGACATGCACTGGCAACTGTGGGACCTTATATAGACGTGTGAGTGCTTTTCCAAATCATGTCCATTCAATTGAATTTACCACAGGTGGACTCCAATCAAGTTGTAGAAACATCTTAAGGATGATCAATGGAAACAGGATTTATTTGAGCTCAATTTCGAGTTTCATAGCAAAGGGTCTGAATACTTATGTAAATAAGGTATTTCTGTTTTTTGTTTTGAGTAAATGTGCAAAAATCTCAACCTGGTTTTCACTTTGTCATTATGAGGTATTGTGTGTAGATTGGATAAAAACAAATTACGTAATATATTTTTTAATAAGGCTGTAAACGTAACAAAAGGGGTCTGAATAGTTTCGGAATGCAATGTATAATAACTACTCGTGTTTTTTAAAGTTTCTGAGTAGGTAGGTCTACAGAATTGTGGAGGTAATGAATATGGTTGTTTAGCAAATGGAGGAATTAATTGTACGCAGTGTGAGGGAGAGATGGTTTGGCGCCCTGTGGTGTGTGTGTGTTTTAGGGCGGGAGAGATGATCTGACGTGCGACTGAAGATTTACAATTAGCGTGGACATGCGCTCATGAGAGAGGAGATGTGTGGGTGTTGTGAAGCAATGCAAACGTCAAATCACACGCTGATGAGTTTGCTGCTGTGATTATTCACGTCTCATGGGGTTTCCACTGCACACAAAGGCATGGAAAAAAGCCCATTGTCTATCTAATCTCTGCTTGGCCATAGATGGGTCGTTCCACGAAATGAGTCCCATTTGGGTAGTGTACTTTGTTAATTTTAACACTCTGTCATGAATAGCACATGTTCAATGTAATAAACATGTTTTCCCATCTTGAGTTACATATATATATATWTTTTTTTACTATATTAAGTGCCAAATAAAGTAACAGGATTGACCGTAACAGGTTTGATTTTTTTCTTCTTTTTTTATCAGCCATAAATTATCTTGCGACGGGGAATGGAAGCTTATGTGTAATGCAAGCTTCACAAAAGATCTAAATTAATTGTTAAAACATTTCCAGCCTGTATCTATCCACTCAATATTCCACCACAAAACACCAGGAAATGGCCAAAAAGACGAGAACCAGCTCGCCTACTTTTACACTGATTTAACTATTCGATGTTCAATGTAAAAAAAAATGTAAAGTTCAGTCCACATAACAGGGTTGACCTTAAAATGAGGGACAGGTTTCTTTTGTTTTTAGCCTGAAATGAATCCGTAATGAAATAAATAATCTTCAGAAATGAATGTCAAAGCAACCAAAATAATTAGGGCCTTACAATGATGGTGAAAACCCAAACATTTCTCCAGGTTAAGTGGGTTCAAATCTTTCTACTGTAGAAGTCAGAGGTACATATCAAAATGCATACTTTTTGCACTTTAGCAAGTCTTTATTCATATAAAAAGTATACATTTTCCATGTGGTCTATATTAAATGGCACTTTATATTAAATGGCTTTTACAATTCAATATTGGTGCATAATTTCTACTTAACATATCGAAAGAGACTCATTTCATGGAAAGACCCAGATGTTAGATGTAGTTCTGCTTGCCCATAGATCTTAGTTAGATATACTTCATCTGTATGTTGTTTTAGTGGAATTGTTTCTCTTAGTGCTTTTTAGTTGGGGTTAGGGTTATTGTTTCTATATGTTTGTCACCACAGCAACTGTCATTGTATTAGTAGTAAATGAGTTATTGTATGTTACACAATTGTTTGGCAAATTCTCAGTGTTTTGATTTAGTTCAAGGGAGCATTTCATCTATGTTTTGATCTCGTCTCTCAAAGTGAAGACGTAATCGTGGGTTTAAGACCAGATGTTAACACACACCTACCTTTAACGGAACTGTATGTGCCTTGCAGGGACCTTGGTATGGGAAATGGTATGTCACCCCAGCTGGCGTCTGATAAGGACAGTGTGTGTGAAGACCTGTGGAGGAAGGACAACAACATGCAGACGGTGCTCACCAACCCTTACTCTGAGAAGGACGAGGTAAAAACACTCAACTATGTTTGTGTGCGTGTGCACTCTTCGAAAAAAAGGTGCTAACTAGAACCTAAGGGTTCTTTGGCTGTCCACAAAGGAGAACCCTTTGGAAACCTCTTTTTGCTTCCAGGTAGAACTCTTTACACAGACTATTCTTCATGGAACCGCAAAGGGTTCTCCTATGGGGACAGCCGAAGAACCGTTTTTTGATAAGTGTGTGTTTTATGAATGTGTACTTACATGCCTTTCGAGTGAACCCGCTTGTGAAAGCCTATCCTCCCATATGTGTGTGTAAGCGCATGCTAGCCCATGGTGATCCCCCTAGAGTCGCACATGACATATGCTTCTATAACCCCCTAATCTATACATTGCGTGTTCCTTGTTCTTGGAACTCTTAGAGCTTTCTACGAGTGTGACTGTGAATGCGGGTCAATGTGTATCATAACAACAAGGCAAAGCCCCTCTTGGCTCAAGATCACCTGGGCGTTCGATCCTTCCGGCTGATAGCTGTCAGAGCATGAAAGCCAGTTTACCCATCTCATATGGAGAGTCTGGTTGTAAGTGGAGAGAGAGAGAGCCAGGGGTCTGGGTTGTGTGTGTGTGTGTGCGCGTCTACACATGCACGTTTGCGTCGTAATCCGCACATGGTCCCATGATGATCCACCCACTTGTGACGCATGCTGGGCTGCTTGAGCCCCCTGCTCCTCGTAGTGAATGAGGCCGGATGGAGAGAAACGATCGAAGGAACTAATGAATGTGTGCAGCTGTGGTTGCAGAGGGAGCTGATTCATCTTTCTCCTCTGATTTGGCCCTCTCCAAATTAGGTATTTTGAGGTCCCCTCCATTTAGGTCTTTGAGGTCTGGAGGGATACGTGTGTGTGTGTGTGTGTGTGTGTGTGTGTGTGTGTGTGTGTGTGTGTGTGTGTGTGTGTGTGTGTGTGTGTGTGTGTGTGGTGTGTGTTGTGTGTGTGTGTGGTAGTGGAGATGGGGGAGGTGTGATGTCTCAGCCAGGCGTACTGGCGCCATCGTAGGTAAACGCAGAGCTGTGTTTCCAGATGGCCTACAGTAGGTGTGTGTGTCTGCCATGACTTCTGACTCATAGGAGAGTGTAGAGGTGTATGACTAACATGTAAAAAGTCTGAGAAATGTATGATTGTTATAAATTACCTTTTGATTCTCTCAGCCATTTTCCATATTTCCTTGATAATATGATGGTGAAGCAGGCCATCCACTTGTTGTGCAATATGTCATTCTCCATCCTACGGGAGGCTACAGAACTACCAAATGACAAGGTTGTAGAGTTGAAATTCGTATTTCATTAAGACTGAATGGGCTTGATGACATGATGATAGGCTTGGAATGATTATTTCTCACTTTAGGGGAGGACTGTCCTGGACTCTGGCTGTGTCTTGTGCTGAGCTCACTGCTAAAGCTTCTACTGTATAATTGACTGGTTAATAAGTAGAGGTGGCAGAATGTTCTGTCACGATACCGCCACCGGGTTCTGGAGATGTCGCTTGGCTCTCCTTTGATGCACCTCAGGATAAGCATAAGTAGCACCGTGGCAGAAGTTCTCTTATCCTGTGCTCTTCTGCATAATGTCACTGAATAGATCCAAGAGTTCAACCAGTCAAACTCTGTCAACTGATCCATTTTTCTTTTCTTCATTCCCCCAATTCACGATTCATGTTCTTAATGTTCAGTTAAGAACATGTTCTCTCTCGCGTTCTCTCTCCTACTTAACATGTAAAGTGTAATTGTACTCGTCTGCCTTCCTCTGGCTGTTTGACTACAGGGGTAATAAGCTCTCTTTCTGCGGCCTAGCTGCACAATAGGCTTTCTGTATAGAGGAACTTGGAGATGATGACAATGGCACACGTTTGTATGCATCCTATCGCTGGCTGGGTGGGTGAGCATTTCGTATGGGCACAGAATCACTTCTCTCTCTGAGGAATCAAATGAATTCAGACGGTCTCCCATCCTATTCTCTGAAAATTCAATGGGCCTCAATTGACGTTTTGCTTTCATCCCCTCAGCGAGCACTACAATTACGCCCGTTGTTTGAGGTGCCTTCACCGCGTGGTTTTGCAATAACTTCTCTTGAGCGATGATGATGAGCGGTATTACAAGGTGTGGGATTGATTTCCTTTTGATTTGAGGTTCAGCCGCATGGAGAGACCTGAGCACTTTAGAATCAATTCAATACAACAATCAAACTTGTGGTAAATTACATTCATTCAAGCGATCATCACTTAATAACCACATCAGAATAGACATGCTGAGGGAGCTGGCAATTAGCAGTCAATCATGCTAGTGTTAAGGATGCTGATTACCTTTCTACCTGATGGGGGTGTGTGTCTCCTGTCTCTCACTGGCTGTTTACACAGATGCCCAATTATGAAGTTTTTGGCTCCCGAGTGGCTCAGCGGTCTAAGGCACCGCATCTCAGTGCTAGAAGCTTCACTAAAGACCCTGGTTCGATTCCAGGCTGTATCACAACCGGCCGTAATTGGGAGTGCCATAGGGTGGCGCACAATTTGCCCAGCTTTGTCTGGGTTAGGGTTTGGCCGGGGTAGGCCATCATTGTAAATAAGATTTTGTTCTTAATGAACTTGCCTAGTTAAATAAAATAAAAAAATTGGCAAAAGATCTGATCTGATTGGTCAAAAGACCAATTGATTGCAAGAAGATCAGAATTGGGATTCAGACGGCTGAGAAAATAATGCTGCTGGTGGACTTGGTTGGTCAAAAGACCAATTAGTGGAAAAATATCAGAATTGTCAACACAGCCTCTCACTCTCTCCTTTTCCCTCTCTACCTAAAGTTCTTATCTCAAACCTCCACTCAGAGGTGGGTTCAAAGGCCACCTCAGTAGAAACATTATGCGCTACTCTACAGACTAAAATGTATTAATTCTCTTAAACATCCGTCTCATCCCTCCAGCCTCCAGCACAGGGGAGGATCTCCCCTAACAAGGCTCTCATGAATGGCAGCCCCTCCAAATGCCCACGCTTCATGAAGATCAAGAATGTGGAGACTGGAGTCACTTACAACGACACTCTACACCACAGCTCTAGTAAGGTATGGAACTGACTTTTCTTCTTGTCTGCAGAACAGTGGCTTCCTCTCATCAATCAATCGATTAGTCAATTAGCCAATCAACCAACCATTCAATCAATCCAATCAGTTTGTAGTTATCTAGCCATTTTCTTACAAATACATTTGTCACAAGGTGCTTAACTGCAACGCCCTAGAGCAAGACCTAAGCATTTAGTCATTTATCTGAACAGATAACTCTGCAGCGTCGGCTTGGTGTTGTAACACCAGCCTAGCTAATTACTTCTGCAACTTATCGGACGACAGCCTACTATGTATCCCAAATGAATAGGCTTCTAATAGTGCGTCTTCAGAATATAGTATAATATATCACAGAATGTTCTGTCTGAGCCATAAAGGACAGCTGCGTTGCATGAATGCTCAGAGCCTTATGGCGAGCGGATGTAGTGAGGCGAGGGATTTCTTTTGTTTTATTTTTTAACACTCTGACTCTGCTCATTTCCCTCTTTCTGTCTTAATATATCTCTTTCTCGCTCTCTCCTTCCGTCACCTAGTCATGCTCACCGGCCGTGTAATTGTGCACTTCTGGGACTTTGCAACTTTAGCGAGCGTCATGTTGAATTGGATGGCTGGGTTGTTTGAGCAGGGCAAGGGGGGTTTGGGACAAAACCTGACTGGCTGGACAGTGCGAGTGGGTGGTTGGTTCAGCCAGCGTGACTAGACTGCCCATTTTAGCAGCAGCGCTGTTGAGTTATTGTTAAATTTCCACTCTGGGTTTGTGCTCGGGTGACCGTTTTCTCCCTATGTCCTCCTCTGCCTCTAATCTGGTGAATGCATTAACAGCTACCCAAAGTGACGGCTCACTTCAATTATAATTCTATTCCTCTGACCATACAAGGTTGGTCTGGGTGATGATCAGTCTCCTTTTTTTCTGTCTCTGTCTCTGTCTGTGTTCCTGTTCGTCTTTCTTCTGGCCTCTGTCCGTTTCTTCTCCGGTCTGTGTGTTCTCTGCTCAATTGAAGGCTGCCACTATGACTCCATGACTAATTCAGTCATTAGCTTGCACCCGGCCACTCTTTTGGTAAAAAGCTGAGGGATGGGGTTAGACAAATGTAACTGCTCTCAGATTCATAGACAGAGCTATAGATGCAAGGAATGACCATCCATGATATCAAAATTAAAGTCTTAACCATGTTTTGAGGCTATGTTGATTGACCTTGACGTAAAGCAAGCTTATATGATGGGGTACAAAAGTTGAAACTAAGCTCATTGGGCATAAGTTATATACCCATTGATTCTTGAATAATTTGTCATTCATTTAAAAGTCCAAAAAATGGATGTACCAATTGCAGATTTAATAGATTGGTAAATTAGTGGGCTTCATGACATTTAAGTAAAGCACACTAGACTGGTTGTTCTGACAGGACGAGGGGGGGTGGGACGAAAGTAGAGTAAGACTCTACTTTAGTCTTACATTAATACGTCTGTAGGAGAGCGAGCGTGATAGAGGGAGAACAAGAGATGGAGGGAGAAGTACTTTCCAGGTGTTATGGAATCCATGTGAACTGAACAAAGGACCTGCGTCAGGAAACCACAAGGAAATTCAGTGCTTTATGGCATCAGAGCCTTGACGTGATGTCGTCCACATTGCCTTTCAGTTGCCGCTCTGCTCTGAGTGTGTGTGTTTCGGGTCCATCATGACACCTAGCCAGGGGAGCCGCAAGCCAGACGAATCTCGAACCAAAGAGGAGCTGCTGCCGCTGGCTACTGACTTCATAGACCAGTACTACACCAGCATCAAAAGGTAATGAAGTTACACTAACCATATACTTTAGCTACTTTAAGAACCTTTGGATGTACTTGCCTGGGTACATATATACACACACAAATGAACGCAAATGAAACCAGGTGTGAAAAAACCCCAAAGACAAAACAAACAGAAAAGGAAAAAGGGATCGGTGGTGGCTAGTAGACCGCCGACCGCCGAGCGCCGCCCGAACAGGGAGAGGAGCCACCTTCGGTAGAAGTCGTGACAGCATCTGTGCACAATGTTTTGATCGAATCAAATTATATTTGTCACACACACGGTTAGCAGATGTTAATGCGAGTGTAGCGATATGCTTGTGCTTCTAGTTCCGACCATGCAGTAATATCTAACCTAACAATTTCACAACAACTACCTTATACACACAAGTGTCAAGGAATGAATAAGAGTATGTACTTAAAAATATATGAATGCGTGATGGCCGAACGGCATAGGCAAGATGCAGTAGATGATATAGAGTACAGTATATACATATGAGATGAGTAATGTAGGGTATGTAAACATTATATAAAGTGGCATTGTTTAAAGTGGCTAGTGATACATTTATTACATCAATTTTCCATTATTAAAGTTGCTAGAGTTGAGTCAGTATGTTGGCAGCAGCCACTCAATGTTAGTGATGGCTGTTTAACAGTCTGATGGCCTTGAAATAGAAGCTGTTTTTCAGTCTCTCGGTCCCCGCTTTGATGCCCCTGTACTGTCCTCGCCTTCTGGATGATAGCGGGGAGAACAGGCAGTGGCTCGGGTGGTTGTTGTCCTTGATTATCTTTTTGGCCTTCCTGTGACATCGGGTGGTGTAGGTGTCCTGGAGGGCAGGTAGTTTGCCCCCGGTGATGCGTTGTGCAGACCTCACTACCCTCTGGAGAGCCTTACGGTTGTGGGCGGAGCAGTTGCCGTACCAGGCGGTGATACAGCCCGACAGGATGCTCTCTATAGTGCATCTGTAAAAGTTTGTGTGTTTTTGGTGAAAAGCCGAATTTTTTCAGCCTCCTGAGGTTGAAGATTTGCTGCTGCGCCTTCTTCACCACGCTGTCTGTGTGGGTGGACCATTTCAGTTTATCCGTGATGTGTACGCCTTGTTCACTACTGTCCTGTCGATGTGGATAGGGGGCTGCTCCCTCTGCTGTTTCCTGAAGTCCGCGATCATCTCCTTTGTTTTGTTGACATTGAGTGTGAGGTTATTTTCCTGACACCACACTCCGAGGGCCCWCACCTCCTCCCTGTAGGCCCACGTCGTTGTTGGTAATCAAGCCTACCACTGTAGTGATGCAGGAAATACTCTAAATCCAGTCCTTTTTACATGTCTTTGTGTTACTTCTCTCTGTCCTCGTGGCTGTGTGCATCAGGTTTGGCTCGAAGGCCCACGTAGACCGGCTGGAGGAGGTGACTAAGGAGATTGAGGCCTCAGGGACATACCAGCTGAAGGACACTGAGCTTATCTATGGAGCCAAGCACGCCTGGAGGAACGCTGCCCGCTGTGTAGGACGCATCCAGTGGTCCAAACTACAGGTAGGAAACTCAGATTAAATGCGCTGTGTAGGCAGAATTCAGTGGTCCAAGCTATAGGTCAGAAACTCGATGCTCAATGTTAAAGTGACTGCCCATTGTTTACTGAATTTGATTAAATATGACCTATAATTACTTACAATATAAGTGAAATAGTTTTAAGTGAAATAGTTTAAATTAAGTATGTTAAAGATGCACAATTCAAAAAGCACTCCTCCATATCTTGGTTGCTCAAATTCTAATAGTTAGGCTAATTTCAGTGTATGTGAAAAAACAAGGAAGTATAGTGTAGAGAATCATTATACCATCTAAACCGCTGTGAAATATATTTTCCATAACCGGAAATAAGACGCAAAAACCAAAGCACAGGAAGCGTTAGAAATAGCACACCTAGAATAGATCTATTGTTTCTTATACTTGCTTTCAATGAGATTGACAGATCTGTAACTAATTTCTATGTGAATTTGGTCGGGTCACCCAAAAAAAGCAACATTGCAGCTTTAAAAATCAGCTTTTCTGTGTTGTAATGGTGTGGGCGTACCCCAACAACAGAATGGTGTGGACGTACACAGGTCATAAAAAATATCCATGCAAGTAGACCGCTGATTGGCCAGCTCATTCTCCTCAGGGAGATGACATGTTCTATGAGAAAATGGCTGTTTGAGGTGGGGTTTTTGAAGTGTTTTTATCGTTTCAAATTTATGCTTTGGCCACATGAGTCGACAACATTATTTGGGTATGAGTTAACAGAATATGATCTTTTAAAAGTGAGATTTTCGCTGGGCAGTTAATTTTAAAATCAAATCTTCCTAAGCCAATATGATATCAAGTATGATAAACTTTGCAAATCAACTTGGCTGGAGGTACACAACACATTCCCCACCTCTCGTCATGATCCGTGTAATATTCATGATCTGTGTAATATAGCAATATCTGTGACGAATGTGCACTGAATTATAAAAGTTCAAATAAATGCATTGCAGAGTGATGTTTCACCATTTCAACAACATATTGTCTGTGATGTCGCTACACACGTTGATGGAGGCAGGCCAGGCATCGCAGGTCAAACGTTAGTAGTGAAACAATCAAATAAACGCTGATGATGAAAGTGATATCTAAGGGGAATCAAATCACGCTGTTGTGGAGTATGCCGCTATTCAATTTTTTTCCCTAACAATATAGTGTAAATGATAACATGCTTTCACTGAGGTCCTTGGATTCTTTGTGTTGAGTTGTTTTATGAGTGACGAAGACTTTCAGGTCGAAACATTGCACTCAATCAAACTGTGGTAGCATTTAGTATCCCACTGGGCACAGACGTCAGTTCAACGTTTAGTTTTTGAAGTGATTGCTCTTTTTTTCATTGAAGGACTGACCCCTAACAGACATGTATCTCCCGGGTGGCGCAGTGGTCTAGGGCACTGCATCGCAGTGCTAGCTGCGCCACCAGAGTCTCTGGGTTCGCGCCCAGGCTCTGTCGCAGCCGGCCGCAACCGGGAGATCCGTGGGGCGACGCACAATTGGCATAGCGTCGTCCGGGTTAGGGAGGGTTTGGCCGGTAGGGAGGGTTTGGCCGGTAGGGATATCCTTGTCTCAGTATGTAAAAATGTAATAAAATGTATGCACTCTACTGTAAGTCGCTCTGGATAAGAGCGTCTGCTAAATGACTAAAATGTAAATGTAAAAAATGTAGTTTTGATTTACATTTAGTTGAGCAAATGTAGTCAGTTTACCACGTTGATTTATTTAATGTCCTCACATTGATGGGGGTTGAAATGACGTGGAAACAACTTTGATTCAACCAGTTTTTGCCCAGCGGGGATCTTTGTTTCATTACATGTTTTTCTAACAGGTATTTGATGCCAGAGACTGCACAACGGCTCATGGAATGTACAATTACATCTGCAACCACATCAAGTATGCCACTAACAAAGGCAACCTGAGGTGAGTCGGCAGTGCTGTGTGTCTATCCCTGTGCCTTTTACTCAATGTTGTCTTTCTGTGTCATTTCCTCTGCTCGTCTGGTCTGTCACCCTCTTCCCTCAGTCCAGTTTCTCTGTCTCTTTCTGTTTACCCCCCCCCTCCCCCCTTCTGTCACCTTGAACCTCTGCCTGTCTGTTCCTCTATGTTCCCTGTCGATGTCAACTGCGTCTCTCTCTCTCTACTCCCAGCCAGGATCAGTCCTTCATCAGTCCAATACAGCTCTGCCAAGCCTAACCACACGTCATAACACCACGTCTTTACTCCCCAATGAATAAACATCATAGGAGAGAGGGGGTTAGTTGAGCCCCACTTCGGTTTTAGGAAAGCATACACAAAAGGTCAGAAACAGATTTTCACTAAGTCAAATTAATTTGTTATACYGTGGTTCTTCCTATAAAAGTTGCTTCATACTGCAGCACACCTTGCGGGCTGCCGCAGAATTCTATAGCACGTTATTTCAGTGTCAGCCATTGTTGCCATTAGTGCTAGTTTGACCACCAGAGGGCATCTTTGAGAAGCATTTGACAGTCGTCAATATTGGCTGTACTAGAGAATTTAAATCCTTTTTTTGTAAGAACATAGTATATGGGATTGATTTTAAGAAATTTTGCCTAATTAATTTGATTAATTTTATGGTGTTTCTATTTCAAGAAAAAAACAAAACCCTCGGGGTTTCCATTAGGAAAATATGGCGCTGTACAACGTGACCGGTCAGGAGTAGGCTACAGTACTAAGATCAAAATAATCCTAACGTTTCCACACCCAAATTGTAGTCTAACCAATACCCAAACAGAGATTCAGTGAAAATAAAAATGTAATTGATTAAGCAAGACCATTCCCCATGCTTGTCTCAGAGCAGTGCAAAATGGTGCTGAAATAGTTGACCACACACGGGTAGGCTATTSCTTCAAATCCTWTTGTTTATCTTCAATATGCTTTAAATGCCACAATGACACAAATAATTGAACACACACAATTCTTAAACCTCTTTGGGCTYGACGTGCCGCTAGCGGCACACATCGACAACATCCGGTGAAATTGCAGAGCGCGAAATACAAAAATCYTAAAGTTAAACATTCATGAAAATACAAGTGTCTTACATCGTTTAAAAGCTTAACTTCTTTGTGAATCCAGCCACTTTGTCAGATTTCAAAAAGGCTTTACGGCAAAAGCATACCATGCGATTACCTGAGAACAGCGCCCCGTYTACAAAAGCATTAAACATTTTCCAAACCAGCAGAGGCGTCACGAAAGTCAGAAATAGCAATAAAATAAATCACTTACCTTTGAAGATCTTCCTCTGTTTGCAATCCCAAGGGTCCCAGCTACATAACAAATGGTCGTTTTGTTCGATAAAGTCCTTCTTTATATCCCAAAAAAGTGATTCAGTAATCCACCTGTTCCCCTCGTTCAAAATGCATACAAAAGAATCCCAAAAGTTACCAATAAACTTTGTCCAATCAAGTCAAACAGCGTTTCTAATCAATCCTCAGGTACKCTAATATGTAAATAAACAATCAAATTTAAGACTGAGAATAGTATGTTCATTACCGGAGATAAATAACAAAGTGCGCGCCCTCATCCACGCACGCCACAAGACTACAGTCAAAATGAGAGCCACCTAGAAGAACTACAAATTCTAGCTCATTTTTCAAAAAACAAGCCTGAAACCCTTTCTAAAGACTGTTGACATCTATTGGAAGCCATAGGAACTGCAATCTGGGAGGATTTCCTTTGATTTTCCCATAGACAGCTATTGCAATGGGTGGTGACCTCAAAAAAAAAAAGAATCTGGATGGATTCTCCTTGGGTTTTTGCCTGCCATATCAGTTCTGTTATACTCAGACATTATTTTAACAGTTGTAGAAACTTCAGAGTGTTTTCTATCCAATACTACAAATTATATGCATATCCTAGCTTCTGGGCCTGAGTAACAGGTAGTTTACTTTGGGCACCTCAGTCATCCGAACTTCCGAATACTGCCCCCTATRCCTAAGAAGTTTTAACTCTGAGAAGGGTAATAGGAGGTGATCTGCACTGCATATTAAACTGACATTCTTATTGATATATTCCACGCGTTACTGTCGATCCTCTCTCTCTCTCGCACACGCACTTGCTGTCTTGACTTCTGAATGCTCGGCTTTGAAAAGCCAACTGACATTTACTCCTAAGGTGKWGACCGGTTGCACCTTCTATAACCACTGTTTGTATTYTGTGACCCTGCTGGTCATCTATGAATGTTTGAACAGCTTGAAAAATGATCTAGCCTTTATGGCCACGTACTCTTTATCTCCAACCAGTTCGGATTTAAGTATAACTTTTGTWTGYCTGACGCCTTTAGTGAGAGGTCTAATGCTTTAATATTTAATCATTTCTGCCCTCCGAATTCATATTCATTATATAAATAGGGCCATGTGCAACTTGATATTGGGGGTGCGTCATGTGGCCGTGCCTAACGGGGAAAGGGGGTGCACCATGCGGCCGTGCCTAAGGGGGGATGGAGCCGGTCGGGCACAACCCAGGCGACATGGAGATGCGGGGATCTGAGCTCGGGCGAGAGCCAAAGCCACCCTCCCGGCCCAGAACGCATCGCAGAGGGAAGGGAGAAGCGGAGGGCATGGGCCCCCTACCCTACCCAGTCCTCAGAGTCATAGATACTCCCACCATTTAACCGTGCTTCATTGGTCTGTTTCGCTTGATGGCCTTCCGTTCTGCAATTCTACGGTTATATGTGTTCCCTTTCTTGTAGTGTATCTTATTGCCCGTTTTACTATTGTACTGGGCTTACAGATCGAATCAATCCTTCATCAGATGAACCGCAACATGACGGCTAAAGCGATTGAATTCATGAATGCATTTGAACATTCTACATATTGTGATATTGAAGAGCAAAATTCCTCTCAAGAGAATCAACATTACAGTTACACCAACTGGTAGGCTAATCACACAATTGTACAACATGGTAAGAGATCATGGGAAGAAAGTTACCCCTCTACATACACCTTTCTTTACCGGAATCTCTAAGTGAAAATACTGGCWGATACATAAAAGGTCCTTGTACAGTAGTAGAACTAATTAAATTTAGAGGATTCTAAATTAATATCTAAGGGGCTTTTATAGAATAATGCAGGGCTAATTAAGAAAATTGTTTTAAAATGTATATGTTTACTAAGTAGTCTTGCTTGTCTCAGAGCAGTGCGAAACGGTGCTGAAATAGTTGACCACATGCGGGTAGGCTCTTGCTTGTTGGGGGGGATTTTCACACCTGCAGTAGCTGGGCTATTAAAACAATCGTTGGATAACAGATCGGCTCTCGGGGCTCATTAGCACATGTTACTGTGTGTATCAAGAGATATGCTGGACCCTATGTCAGAGAGTTGTTTTTGGGACCACATCGTGTCTCTTGTTCTGCTAATAGCTCTTGTGAAAAACAAGTGTTTGAAAACATTTTTCCCCCTTCCACCTTTTAGTTTTGGTGATCCTCTCAGCTCAGGCTCATTTCCAAGTCTTCTGGTGGTTACAGTCCTGAAACTTGAACGGGTAGCACCATAAAAAGAGTCTGGCTTGATAACTGTCTGTAAGCCGGAAAAGGGTGTGCTCGGACCAAAACACACTGCCGCCCAGATTTGCATWTCAAAGGAGGGCATAAACTGGGTCAAGACGCAAGCAGAGTAAGTWAACCTTTATTTAGTAAAATAAATTAAAGACCTACAACACCAACGTTAGGCCTACAGTATATCTAAAAATATATTTTTTACATGTAGGTCTCCTGATTTTTAAACCCGATCGAACTTGTTTGGCATCAACTGAAAACATTAATCTGTAACTCCGCCAAGCCTACAGCCKTTTTTGATTTTGTCTGGCATGCCTTTCCAAATAAAATTGAATATTTTWGCTCATATAATTTAAATASGTTMTTCRCCGCCTGACTCTACGCTTATTTTWGTTAAATGCTCGTCACAGACCTTGCTTATTTGAGACCAAAACTAGCGATCAATTTTAGTCGTGACTTTTTATAATCACTTATATTTTAAATGTTTCACTATCAGAAAGAATGTTGGTACTTATTTTGATCCAAAGCCATGAATGAGTGAGTCATTCAGCTTTATGTAGGTGCCAAGGCTATACGACTGCGCCATCAACTTGATTATTTAGCAAACACCKCTTGCTGCTTATATTCAGTCAACACATATATCTTAAGAATATCATGGAATATAATTGAACATTTTCGTTTCTCTTGGAATAAAAACCTTAGCTTACAGCTTCTTCTGACCAAGTAGAAACAAATAAGTGTATTTTTTTCCGGTGTGCGTGCAGGACAGAGGAATAGCAATTCTTACACTATTGTTCAAAATTCAATCACCTTCTTCATCCATCATTCAGTTAATTGAAATGACATTTTGATGTCGTGCACAATTATCAGTTTCTATTTGGTTTATCGCCCATTCATTGTCAGGTAGAGACACATTTAGCGCCTTGGGGCCCAAAAGCATAATCAGTGCTCTAACTCCCCCTTGCTCCAGACCACCGCAATGAAGCAGTGACACAGGGTAACATACTAAACCACAAATTACCTCTTAAGTCCCGCGGCATAATCTCAAAACGTTTAATTGAGGAACCACTGTAGGTTTCCTGATGCAAGAATATGAGGTTCTAAACCGAGCATCAAAGTGCATCCTTGTAGCTCTGTGGGCTAATATAGTAAAATTGTTTGTCTTGGGGTTAGTTGAGCCAATGGTCATGGGGTAAGTTGAGCCAATGGCTACTGTCGTGATTTGACTTTAACATTAATCTGAAGACTTATCTAATTACCTAAATATGTTTAATTGTTACTAGATTTTAAATMAATCATGTAACAATTAACTCATTAGGATCTGGGGCACCARGAGAGCAGTTCTATAAAGAGTTACCATCTCCCAAATTAAACTCTCTAAAGATCTTTACCTATCACATTTAACAGTCAACTTATTAATCATAACCTTATGTCAGATCATCATTCTGAACAGTTGTAACCTTGCATCTGCAAAAACCTGAGCCTTACTTATGATTCAGTACTTCACAAATTGCTTGATTTTTTAAAATTACTAGCTAATTAAATGGTAACACAGAATAAACATACACACTTAATACGTTAAAAACAGGTCCCTAGCGGAATGACAACAATATGGCTGCTTGTTACAAAATAGACGGGGGGGGCAGAGCGGGACAGAGACACTTAACCTAGGTACATTTTAGAAACTACTCTCACTTACAGTAATCATATACTTTACACACGAACCGCCGCCCTTTTGAGTAAGAAATCATGAATGTATTTACGTGAAATGCCGGATCTCTCTCGGTGGACAGGGCCTTGGAAAGGGGGTTGGGCCTTGTCGTGGGACGCTTGTAAGGCTCRGATTGTCCCAAAATGGTTCSAACAAGTCTTCTACTGTTCTTCTCTGTAGTTCTKCAGTATCCGGTGACTTGTCGTGTAGTCCTGAACAGAACTACAGAGTTGATATTCCTTCCATTCGCTCCTGAAGATGCCTCTTTGAAGATGGTTCCCAGTGGGGTGATGAGAGTAGCGTAATACAATGGTTTAACAGAGTAGTAGAATGGTCCCACTTAAATGTGCTTTTCTAGATACTCTACTTAGGACAGTTAATCAGCCGTACCAGTGATTATCCGGGAGGTGAGTTTATCGTCTCTACCTCGTGTTGAGATTCAAAGTTCAGACCACTTTAAACGTGCAGCTCAACTCTTTTCTGGTCTAGTATGTTAATTCTTAACCATCATTTTATACAGTTTGTTCAAATGGGCGGTTCTGTCAGGCTGACACGCTCTCTGACCTCACTCAGGGGCGTGACTTGTCACTATGCAAAGTTTATGTAAAACAATTATCTCTTATGGCTCCTAAAATCACATCCCTCTCTTAACAAAAACACTTTCATACTTTGTCATATTACATGCACATAGGATGGACTCTTCACGCATGTAGTGGGTATACTTTCCAAGTTACAGTATTTCCTTTATAAAAAACGGTATGATGTCACAAAATAACAAACAAAAGGGCATTAGTGTTCTATAGATCGCTTTTGACCATTCCCCATGGTCTATGTTAGAAACATTGTTCCAGTATTTGTTAGTTTTGGCCAATTTGGAGAGGGTGACCTGCATCTAATCCTGTTGATTTACAACTATTCCTTTCCTTTGGAGACGTGAGCTGTTAATCCCCCTGAGTGAAGTTATTCATTGCAAACCTGATCTGTTCGGATCCTCGTGGACAGTCATGACACCACCATACCCCATACAAGTGATTTACAGTTGTCAGTTTTATGCATAGTATTTTTGCCATGTGTCATGCAAATGAACTCTAGATTGTGCATTTGTATTGTTACAGAGCAGAGTAGTAGTGCCCTGTGTATACAAATGTAAAACAAATAGGGGTGTAGCACCCCTTGAGGTTCTTAAGAGAGCAGCCAAGGAAGTGAGAGAAGGGAAGAAGTCCAATCGAGCTGCAGCAAGGGATATTAAAAAGTCTGAATGACATTGAAGAGCTACATTGACAAAAAAGAAAATGAACACCTGTTCGAAAGAGAGGCTATGATAGAGTAGCAGAGCCAGAGGCACATGTCTGTTGACATGGAGTCTGAGCTTGCTAAGCATATCAATAATCTCAGACCAGTTTCATGGGTTTAGTAGCCTCAAATGCAGAGAACTTGCCTATGTATTGGCACATGGACACATCCCTGTCCCAGACAACTGGTCAATAAATGGAAGGCCAAGTTATATTGAACAGGGATATCTATATCTGAATGTAGGCATACAATTAAGATATGCAATATACCACACCCCAATTCCATGAATTAAACTTTGACCTACCATCACCCACTATCACAGGACACTATCACCCACTTACCCCAAGGCGGTTCAACTTACCCTGTCCCTATGCTCAACTTAGCCCGTACCCGGGGTAAGTTGTGCCAAGAGACTGCTTTTTTTGGAAAAGCTATGTTTTCTAAACACATGTTTTACATCAGTTCTGATTATTTTCAGGTGTACAAGACATCCTGAAATCTATGTAGTTATCTTTCTTAGGAAGAATGATGATTTCCCTTGACGTAGTGGTGCTGAATGTAAAGAATGTGTCAACATACCCCACTCTCCCCAACTGTATGTGTCTGACTCATCACTGCACTGAGTTAGTCACATCACATTCCCAAAGACTGCTGATGCTGTACATCAAATAATACTTAGCCACTGTCAGCATGTAGCAGAAGCCTGATCGCATATCAGTTTGTGCTTAAGCCTCTTTTGGGTTTGTGTTTGCGGCATAACAACAAATGAAGGAGTTGGCTGAAGCACAAACTGATCTGCAGCCAGGCTGCTTCTGCTTAGATTCAGACCCCAAAACAATTTGAGTTTTATATAGTCAATTCTCCTCTCATTCTTTGGGCTTGTATTGACTATAGAGGACASTAGTTTCTACTCTGTAAGGCAAGCATAGAGATTGGTGCCCAGAGGTATTTGGGTCCTTTGGGACAAAGACTTACAGCCAGATTAGTAGAATCAACCCTTTTGCCCAGTCATGGCATTAGCTTAACCCAACAGGATAGGTTCAGTAGTGGGGGACTAAAGGTAACTGAGCTTTGGCCCTGTCAGCCTTCCTAGCCTGCCTTACCCACAACCTCRGAAATTAAACTGTCCTAAACCATTAGATACTATGTGGTTGGGTAGACATTCATTTGTTGCATTGCTAATCTATAGATACTGTCTTTAAACTCTCATCATTAAACTTTCTCTCTCTCTGGGGGCTGGTGGGTTATTTCTTATGCAGATCTGCCATTACCATATTTCCTCAGAGGACAGATGGCAAGCACGACTTTCGGGTATGGAACATACAGCTGATTCGCTATGCCGGTTACAAGCAGCCCGATGGTCAGATTCTGGGAGACCCAGCCAACGTGGAATTCACTGAGGTAGAGTAAAAAGACACTGTGGTCCCTGTTATTCAAAGTMAATTATTGTTCATAACAGCATGGAATATGTGTCCCTCATGGGATTTGAATCCTCAAACGTTGCCTTGTCAGGTTCAACCCACTGAACCACTTACAGTAGATCACAAAACCTGAAAGTGTTCAATGTCTTTATATAGCATGCCTCCGAGCAAGGCCAAAGCTCTGACTAAAACTGGAGTGGAAACTACCAAACAGGAGTTACACATCTACTTGAGTGAGTCCACCTAAAATGTTTATGTAATGTTTTGGTTACTAGATCTGCATCCAGCAGGGCTGGAAGGCTCCCAAGGGTCGTTTTGACGTGCTGCCCCTCCTGCTGCAATCCAATGGGAACGACCCAGAGCTGTTTGAGATCCCTCAAGACCTTATTCTGGAGGTGCAGATCACCCATCCCAAGTGAGTTAGACGACACACACACACACATGTCCAAGTGTCATAACAGAGTGATACAGGAATAGAGGCTGGGTTGGGGTGTGTTCCAATTGTCACGCTAACATACCACACAGACACACACCCACAATGTCACCAGTCTTCAGGCACAGAGGGAGTTTCATCCCCAGCACATGGCATCCTCTATCAAACAAGCTCCCAGAACTGTCCTTCGCCACCCCCCATCTCCCCCTGCATCAGTTTAGTTGGCCTCAACTCTGTTGCCATGAAGCTGTGATGGCTCTCTGCTACTGCGTAGACCGTCCCCCATGGGCCACTCAGAGCCTGTGTAGCACCAGGTAGATGGATGTAGGGCCAGTACTTTCAGAAGCGATTGCAGGTGTTTTTGCTGTGAGCATGTGATAATGTTAGTTTTGGCTGCGCTCCTGTACTTCTTGGCTGTGTATCTACTAACCACAGTGTAGGAGCAAATTGCCTTGTAGAACAATACACACCACATCACAGTAGGCAGATATCTAGCATCTCTTGGAGAAATCCTTCATTTCTTTGTACATGCATACAGTATTTTCTTTCCATGACGTGCTATACAAACTTTCAATATCAYAATGTAAGCTTGTCACTAATCTCTTCCCACGGCTTTTTACAGTTTATTGTCATGAATCTTGTCCTGGAGGCAGAACTGAGTGATTTCCGCTTAGATTGCAAAGTCAAAATAGGCTATATTGTAAAAATGTAGCAGTGTGGTTTAAAATCWGATTTTATGACTGTGGCTGTGCCAACTACTGACCGCTTTGCAGAGATGCCTCCAGAACAAGATCCACGCTAATATGTCGGCTTTTCACCAAGATAAGAATGTGCACTTTTACATCGATTCAGAATGTAAAATGTTCAACGACTTGTTGAGATGGAAGCACCTTGTGTTGAACAACAGAAGCCAAGTCAGCTTCAATTTAAGCTGTATATAATATGTACCCTTAAACATCCTCTACATACCTTGACAGCGAACCTATTTATTTGAATCAATTAGTCATGATATGACACATTCACCATCACTCCTCCAAACCTTGACTGTTCATTTGAACGTATCTCTTTGTCTTTCTATGCTTGTGGATACAGGTATGATTGGTTCAAGGACTTGAATCTGAAGTGGTACAGCCTACCTGCTGTATCTAGCATGCTGCTAGAGGTGGGGGGGCTGGAATTCACCGCCTGTCCGTTCAGTGGCTGGTACATGGGTACAGAGATCGGAGTCAGGGACTTCTGTGACAGCTCTCGTTACAACATCTTGGAGGTATTATGATCATTTTCTAAAGCATTTKTAAACATTTATAAGCATCCCTTCGGTGGCTGGTACATTGGCACCGAGATTGGTGTCAGGGACTTTAACAGCTCTCGTTACAATGGTTAAATGCCACTATTTTGACATTCGAATGAGACCATGAGGTTTTACAGTGTTACATATGTTATGCTTGGGGTTTGCAAGGGAATTCGRGAGTTGTGAGAACCTTTTACTATAATATTTACTATGATATTTACTAGAATCTATAATATGTTTTACTGTAATCTGTTAGGGCTTTTAAATAAATGTTATGATACGTCTTCAATACTTACCAGTGTGGCGGATTAATCTGATATCATGACAGCATACATGCAGAGCTAACATTCATCACTTATACTCTCAATATTCATGCAATAGGTTTCCATAACACATCAGAATATACACGGAGTATACCAAACATTAAGAACACCTGKTCTTTCCATGACAAACTGACCAGGTGAATCCAGGTGAAAGCTATGATCCCTTATGGATGTCACTTGTTAAATCTTCTTCAATCAGTGTAGATGAAGGGGAGGAGACAGGTTAAAGAAGGATTTTTAAACCTTGAGACATGGATTGTGTATGTGTGCCATTCAGAGGGTGAATGGTCGAGACAAAATATTTGAGTGCCTTTGAATGGGGTATGGTAGTAGGTTCCAGGCGCACCAGTTTATGTCAAGAACTGCAACGCTGCTGGGTTTTTCATGGTCCAGAYTTTCCCGTCTGTATCAAGAATAGTCCACCACCCAAAGAACATGCAGCCAACTTGACACAACTGTGGGAAGCATTGGCGTCAACATGGGCCAGCATCCATGTGGAACACTTTCGACACCTTGTAGAGTCTATGCCCTGAATAATTGAGTCTGTTCTGAGGGCAAAAAGGGGGGGGGGTGTAATGTTTGGTATACTCTGTATTTAATTATTTTATTTGTTTTATATCAAAATGGATAGTTTTCCTGGGAACAGCAAGTCTTCACTCTATTGTTGGTCCGATGATATCTTGTTTTTTCACAAACAGTATGCCGCAGCATGGTGACTAGAGCATGTCAAGCTTAGAGGCTGTAGATATAATACATGGATAAAATATGTACGGATCTGGTTGTGCTGTTGGTATTCAGCCAACGTATTAGCATAACCATTATAATGACGGTAATATTTTGTTTTCAGAGTTCCAAGGCGTAGGGTAACTTCAGCTGTTCTCAGTCATTTCCCCTCATCTCATGTTCCCATCTCAAGCCCCATGCACTCCCTTCTGCTAAATGCAGGTTTACCCATATACAGAATTGTTATGATAGATGTGAGCTACTATGGTAAATGTTCTTATTTTAATGCAGAACATGAGGTACTTCTAAAAGGGTTGTTTTTTTACTTTAATGTCTCCATTTTAGAACATTTCTCCATTATAGAATGTAAAATGATGTCTTTAGGGTATTCAGGCTAATTGTGAAATGTGATTTGATACTGACTGCAACCACTTCCCCGTCACTCAGGATAGCCTTATCACAACCTGCTTACATGAGGGATAGCATTAGTTGCTTGTCTTCATTGTACTGTATTTGATTGTCAATTTTCTATGTAGCTTTACAAACAACAGGACTTACCTGTCACGTAGGTTTTTCACACCAGTTTACTTGAAGGATAATGTTGAATGCTTATCTTCAATGTAACAGTGAATACGATAGCATTTTGTGAACAGCGATAAGAAGAGTAAAATGTCACCCTAATTGAAATCTCACTTATCCTGTTTGTGCCGTCTGGCAGATAAGGCAGAGACATGATCTCTCCACTTCTGATGGTCTAAAGCCTGTTTGGCAGTATGGCCCCAACTTAGCTTCAGTTCTTTCAATTATTTGTCACCATGGGGATAAACCAGAATTTGTCAGAGTACCTCGAATAACCAATCATACACGTCTGTTRGAGACAGACTGGTCGAGTGGCGAATGAGGGAGCCCCTAACCTCATACTAATGAGCRACTCGCCTGCCCTCTTCCTCACAGAACAGTTATAGTTTACTCTCTTCAGCACGGCTTGATCGGTTTTCCTGTAACTTTTTACAGTGGCGTTAAGGTTTCACCGCCGAGTGCAGGGTTATCTTTTTTGTTGGGTGACTTCACCAAAAGGAACATTTTTGCTTCCMGTAAGAATTTGCTTCACCGCTTTTATTCCTTCATCTCCTGTTGTAGCTAGCGTCAAACTGCTAGCTGCMGAGACTTGGCTAGCTTAGCTGCAAGGCTTAGCTAACCTGGCTAGCTCTCGGGCAAGGCTAGCTATCCTACCGACTAGCTTATCCACCTGGAAGGGTAGAATTACTAGTTTGCTCGCTCGTTTAGTTAKATCCTCCACCGGCGTTGAGTAGACTGTCCATCCTAGCATCACTGCTTATTGGTCGAGAGCCACTCTTTTGTTTGTAAGAGCAATAGCGCTAGCTTCCTTTGGATAACTTTGTGCTAACTAGCTATGCTACCAGCCCATGTGGTGATCGCCAGCTATGTAAACATTGTTTATAGGATTAGCTTATCCTGCTAGCACTGTGCTAACTAGCTAGGCTTCTAGCCCAAGTGGCGAACTCTAGTCTCTTTTCCCTTTGTTCTCGGATTAGCTGTTTCTTGGAACCATGGAACCTGCTAGCACGGCCCAGTGGGTACCAAGCAAGGCCCATGTACCAGCACAACCATGTCAATGCAGGGTGACCATTTCGGGTAAGGACACACTCCCTGTGTGTCGTCTGCCTGGGTGTCTAACACMCGGAAGCAGTGTTCAGTGTCATGCATCCATTGTGTGTTTCTTTGCTGTGAACACCCTCTGCTGTAGAGTGCACAGAGCAGCCCAATGTGGTTRGTCCCACGCTTAACTTGAGCGATGAGACTGCCTCGCAGACCCAGCCCTCATGGGCTGACATCATGGATGGCTACCCCAAGGAACTTCACCGACTTTTCCAGGGCTTTGCCCCAGAGGAAGGGGAAGGGGGGGGGSCTCTTCATCGACTAGGATAATGGCGACCTCCTCCAGACAGCGGCGGAGGACGAGGGGCAAGCCGCTCTGCCGCTCTTCCGCCTTTAGCAGAGCATCAATAGCAGATGACAGATATTCACTCATTTATGTCTGGAAACGGGCAGCGACCAGACTCAGTATTGAGTGGCCCAAACCCACGGGGTGGCAGCGTGGAAAGGGACTGATACGGCAAACTCCTCACAGCTATCCCCAGCTTGCCTTGGGAAGCCAAATGCAATTGGTATAAACCTTTAACTGGCACGGTCCAAACCAGACTTGTGTGTTTTTAGACCACCTTTACTCCACACACAGAGACGCATACACTGCTCTCCCAAGCCCTACATTTGGCAAATCTGACCATAACTCTATCCTCCTGCTTACATGCTAAAACTAAAGCAGGAAGTACCAGTGACTCGCTCAATACYGAAGTGGTCCGATGATGCAGATGCTACACTGCTGTTTTTCTAGCACAGACTGGAATATGTTCCGTYATTCATCCAATGGCATTGAGGAGTATACCACCTCTGTCACCGGCTTCATCAATGAYTGCATTGAGGACGTTGTCCCCACAGTGACCGTATGTACATATCCCAACCAGAAGCCATTGATTACAGGCAACATCCTCACCAAGCTAAAAGCAAGAGCTGCCTCTTACAAGGAGCAGGACACTAATCTGGAKARTTATAAGAAATCCTGCTATGCCCTCAGATGAACCATCAAACAGGCAAAGCGTCWATATTGGACTAAGATTGAATTCTACTACACCGGCTCTGCCGTTCGTCAGATGTGGCAGGGCTTGCAAACTATTACGGACTACAAAGGGAAACCCAGCCGTGATTTGCCCAGTGACGCGAGSCTACCAGCGGAGCTAAKTGCCTTTTATGTTCGCTTCGAGGCAAGCAACACTGAAGCATGCATGAGAGCTTTTCCGGACGACTGTGATCACARTCTCCATAGCCGGTGTGAGCAAGACTTTTAAACGGGTCAACATTCARAAGGRAGAGGGGCCAGACGGATTGCCAGGGCGTGTACTCAGAGCATGCGCGGACCAACTGGCAAGTGTCTTCACTGACATTTTCAACCTCTCCCTGACTGAGTCTGTAATACCAACATTTTTCAAGCAGACCACCAGTCCCTGTGCCCAAGAACACTAAGGTAACCTGCATAAATGACTACCAACCCATAACACTCACGTCGGTAGCCATGAAGTGCTTTGAAAGACTGGTTATGGCTCACAACACCATCATCCCGGAAATCCTAGAGCCACTCCAATTCACATTACCGCACCAATAGATCCACAGATGACGCAATCTCAATCGCACTCCATACTGCCCTTTCCCACCTGGACAAAAGGAACACATATGTGAGAATGCTGTTCATTGACTACAGCTCAGTGTTCAACACCATAGTGCCCACAAACTCATCACTAAGCTAAGGACCCTGGGACTAAACACCTCCCTCTGCAACTGMATCCTGGATTTCCTGARGGGCCGCCACCAGGTGGTAAGGGTAGGCAACAACATATCCGCCACGCTGATCTTCAACACCGGTTCCCCTCAGGGGTGTGTMCTTAGTCCCCTCCTGTACTCCCTGTTCCCTCGACTGCGTGGCCAAGCATGACTCCAACACCGTCAGTTTGCTGATGACACAACAGTGGTAGGACTGATCACCGACAATGATGAGACAGCCTATATGGAGGAGGTAAAAGACCTGTCAGTGTTGTGCCAGGCCAACAACGTCTCCRTCAATGTGAGCAAGACAAAGGATATGATCGTGGACTACAGGAAAAGGAGGGCCTAAAAGGCCCCCATTTACATCGACGGGGCTGAAGTGGAGCGGGTCGAGAGTTTCAAGTTCCTTGGTGTCCACATCACCAACAAACTATCATGGTCCAAACATACCAAGACAGTCYTGAAAAGGGCACGACAACACCTTTTTCCCCCTCAGGAGAATGAAACAATTTGGCATGGGTCCCCAGATCCTCAAAGTTCTACAGCTGCACCACCGAGAGCATCCTGACRGGTTGCATCACCGCCTGGTATGGCAACTGCTRGGTATCTGACTGTATGGCGCTACAGAGGGTAGTGCGTACCGCCCAGTACATCATTGGGGCCAAGCTTCCTGCCATCCAGGACCTACAGTGGTTCCTCCTTTAAAAGTTGCGTGCTTGCACCGCGGGACTTAGAGGTACCCAGGGTCACAGCTTCATTGCTCCAGACCACCACAAGGGGGAGTTAGAGCACTCATTGGGCATTTGGGTCCCAAGGTTTTTATATGACCAATCATATTGAGTGGTTCCAATAACGAATTTTGATGCGAGCCTTCCTTGTGGCGTTCTTCAACAAAGGTGGCTGACAAAACATTACGGTGGAACCAGATGTAAGTTGTTATAACGTCATAATGAGTCAAGCAAAACATTTACAATTGAGAGGAATATGTTAGTTAATGTAGAGACAAAAGTTTGTGCATATTCTTTTYTCATAAAGTTAATTTACGAAAATCGCTATTTAGCAAGTTGTCTGACTAGCTAACATTWGCCAGCTAGCTAGTGTTAAGAGAATGAATTTGTAATTCGTGTTGTTTAATGTTTTTGGGACTCCTGGGAACCAGCAAACCAGGCTGTCATCTTGTGAAACGGTGGATGTAAAGAATCTAGCTAGCTAAAGCATTTACTGCAAATTGAATGTACAATTGTGTAAGCTTGCCTTGCAATTTAGTTGYAYWAACATAGCTAGCTAACTATTTACTTGATTATTGTGTAGTGGAGGATAAAAATAACTGTATGCTTATGGATGTGTAGCTAGCTACAGTATGTAACCGTTCTGTGTATGAACCCTAAAACATTAGGTTCTGAACTAATATTCATACCAATCTATGAACCTCAGCTATCATAGTTGTTGTATCAACTTCAAGTCTGAATGGCATTAATGAAGCCTATGGATAGAGTKGAATATAATAACGTTATTGTGCCAAGAATGCAAGTCCTATATACACATGTACTGTAGTTATTACCACGCATGAGATTCCCACATTGCAGCCTGTATATTGAATATATACACTGATCATGTACTCTTCCTAGGCAAATAAAGGTGCGATTCAGGTATGAATCTCAGACATTAATTTTCAGTCATATCAAACTCCATTATTTGAATGATGCTGTGTCTGTCTGCTTGTATGTATTACAATTATACACTTCAACAGTGTTTACCACTCCTGCTCCTGGGACATCAACGATTACACATGGTAACTATGCAATAGACTAGAAACATGATTGATTTYTAATTCATATATACAGAAAAAAACTATGCATATCCAACTCCCTTCATCTGCATTAATCTGAGAACACAGGATAGTATTTCAATGAGATACTTAATTTCAACCAGTGGAGAATGTGAAACGCTTTATTGAAAGAAGTTCATTATCCAGGTGTTATAAATGCATTATAATTATAATAATTGTAATATTATAAATACAAGTTCAGTCTGTACTTCAATGCACATATGGTGTGCATTTTAAAACGAGGAAGAAAGACGAGGTGGGGAGAGAGGTAAGAACAGCGGCAGACAGCATATGATTCATGAATTACAGTGCTACCCCAATATTCTCTCAGTTCGTCACAATTGCGGTGTCTCCTAACCAGCCTTAGGCCCCCAGTTGGCCCGAAGGTTATCTTAAGTGCGGGTGAGGTGACGATGAAGGGACTGGCTTCCTCTCTCACATCAAAACATACCTGCAGACGACATGATTAAGCCTTGTTTTTTTATTCTAACACGGTCAGTCATCTTAAATCAGGAGGTGAAATGCAAAACTGTCCTTGGATCATTAACTCTGGGACAACTGGGTCTATATTTCAATGTAAAGCACTCTCTTTAATAATACTTCCTGTTGACCCGACCATGTGACATCTCATCTATGATCATGCTGTGCCCTCTGTGTCAGCCAGTTCAGATGCGGGAGGGGTTCACCAAAACAGCTGATATAACCTAGAGGATTTAGGGAGAAGGGGGAGAGGGATGAACATGTACAACAAGACATGCAGAGATGGAGAAAAAGAACACAGGACAGTTTAATTACCTCTGGGTATGGACACTTTTGCCAGCAATGAAGCTTCCACGGCCTGTTTCTCAGACAGTGAACAATCTGGCAATATCTACATGTTTGACCCCTTGGTCAGCTCACTCTCTGAAAGTAAAGAAAACAGCTTATTTTTTATAGATATGAAAACAATAACTGAGATATGACCGTTCAATCTAAAGCAACAGATGTCATTTTTAGGATACGTCAATACAGCCCAGTTGTCACGCCCTGACCTTAGAGATCCTTTTTAATTCTCTATTTTGGTTAGGTGGGTAGTRTAGTTTTTTCATTTCTATGTTGGCCTGGTATGGTTCCCAATCAGAGGCAGCTGTCTATCGTTGTCTCTGATTGGGGACCATATTTAGGCAGCCTTTTCCCACTGGGTTTTTGTGGGATCTTGTCTATGTCTAGTTGCCTGCGAGCACTACATTAGTTTCACGTTTRGTTTTGCGCTTTATTGGTCCATTAATTCAACCAACGATCGCGACACCAGTGCTGCTTACCTGAGATGCCATCTTCGTAGGTGTCCGCTTTGACTTCCTTTGTGTCGGAAGAAAGTTGCTTTCAGAACAGAACAATTATTTTTGATTGAAAACAAAAAGGTTTTGCTCTCGACACAAATGTACCTCCATAGCATATAACAATTTGCCTGTGAATAACCACACCTTCATAGAAACTACAGTATGGAGAATTCTTGACGCACAACCGAAAATGCTGCCATATCCTGCCAGCATGCCCGCAGGCGAGCCACTCAGGAGCAGAATGATGACACGTGGAAGAGGGAAAGGAATGCGATAGGAACAGCAATTTGTTGCAAGTTGGGGAGCAGGGCTAATAGCTGAATAGACTATTCAATTTACTAAAGATTTGCCCTAACGACCAAGGGGTAGCTTTCTACTCAATGTAATAAAGTAATGACTTTTCAAATAAGTTACCTTGCACGTTATGTTGGCTGACAATTTGTTAGCTACGCTGTCCTTACGAACCACATAGCATATCATTACAACAGTAGGTACCAGTATGTTAGCTAGSTACCTAACGTTAGTAGTTCTAAATAAAACTTGCCAGTATATTTCCATCCCTAACTATAACATTTTCCGACAAGATAGAACTGCCAAAGGGGGTGGAGTTAGCCTGCAGAGTTCTGTCTTACTATCCAGGTCTGTGCCCAAACAATTTGAGCTTCTACTTTTAAAAATCCACCTTTCTAGAAACAAGTCTCTCACAGTTGCCACTTGCTATAGACCACCTTTTTCCCCCAGCTGTGCCRTGGACACCATKTGTGAATTGATAGCCCRGATCTATCTCCAGAGCTTGTGCTGTTAGGTGACCTAAACTGGGACATGCTTAACACCCCGGCCATCCTACAATCTAAGCTTGATGCCCTCAATCTCACACAAATTATTAATGAACCTACCAGGTTCAACCCCAAATCCCTAAACACAGGCACCCTCATAGATATCATCCTAACCAACCTGCCCTCCAAATACACCTCTGCTGTCTAAACCAGGATCTCAGCGGTGCCTCATTGCCTGCGTCCGTAATGGGTCTGCGGTCAAACGACCACCCCTCATCACTGTCAAACGCTCCCTAAAACACTTCTGCGAGCAGACCTTTCTAATCAACCTGGCCCCGGTATCCTGGAAGGATATTGACCTCATTCCATCAGTAGAGGATGCCTGGTTATTCTTTAAAAATGCTTTCCTCACCATCTTAAATAAGCATGCCCCATTCAAAAAATGTAGAAACACACCTGACTGCCCTTGTCCAGCACAAAAACATCCTGTGGCGTACTGCATTAGCATCGAATAGCCCCCGCAGTACACAACTTTTCAGGGAAGTTAGGAACCAATATACACAGGCAGTTAGGAAAGCAAAGGTTAGCTTTTTCAAACAGAAATTTGCATCCTGTAGTATTAACTCCAAAAAGTTCTGGGACACTGTAAAGTCCATGGAAAATAAGAACACCTCCTCCCAGCTGCCCACTACACTGAGGCTAGGAAACACTGTCACCACTGATAAATCCACTATAATRGAGAATTTCAATAAGCATTTTTCTACAGCTGGCCATGCCTTCCYCCTGGCTACCCCTATTCTGGTCAACAGCCCTGCACCCCCCACAGCAACTTGCCCAAGCCTCCCCCATTTCTCCTTCACCCAAATCCAGATAGCTGATGTTCTGAAAGAGCTGCAAAATCTGGACCCCTACAAATCAGCAGGGCTAAACAATCTGGACCCTCTCTTTCTAAAATTATCTGCCGAAATTGTTATTACTAGCTTGTTCAACCTCTCTTTCGTATCATCTGAGCCAAGTTGACAAACAGATCACCGACCATTTCGAATCCCACCGTACCTTCTCCTCTATGCAATCTGGTTTCCGAGCTGGTCATGGGTGCACCTCAGCCWCACTCAAGGTCCTAAACGATATCATAACCGCCATCGATAAGAGACAGTACTGTGCAGCTGTATTCATCGACCTGGCCAAGGCTTTCGACTCTGTCAATCACCACATTCTTATCGGCAGACTCAACAGCCTTGGTTTCGCAAACGACTGCCTCGCCTGTTTCACCAACTACTTCTCAGATAGAGTTCAGTGTGTCAAATTGGATGGCATGTTGTCCGGACCTCCGGCCGTCTCTATGGGGGTTCAATCCTCAGGCCGACTCTTTTCACTGTATACATCAATGATGTTGCTCTTGCTGCTGGTGATTCTCTGATCCACCTCTATGCAGACGACACCATTCTGTATACTACTGGCCCTTCTTTGGACACGGTGTTAATAAACCTCCAGATGAGCTTCAATGCCATACAACTCTCCTTCCGTGGCCTCCAACTGCTCTTGAATGCAYGCAAAACTAAATGCATGCTCTTCAACCGATCGCTGAAAAACGGCTTAAGAACATTGGCTAAACTGGAACACTAGCGCGAGCCCATAGCAAWTTAATGAAATCGAATGTTCGCAGAGCCTGTTTTGACTGGAGTGATGCTTAGAATTCCATAAAAAATGAATCCCTTTTTTATTTTACCACTACAATCTGTTCGTCGGACGAAACTGGAAAAAAACTACTTGTGTAGAAAGTAAACATCCGCACCTCGATGGTGTCAACTGTGTTTATGTCTGCGTAAWGAAAAAGTAGGGATAAAATAAGCATTTCTGTCTATTTCTGGTCTAGGGATCGATGACAAACAAGCTCACTTACATAATTACAAAGAGGAGATTCTCCTGATTTTAAAATGGTGCAAGTGTAACAGTTTTAGCTTTCGTTCCTCTCCTCGTCCCTACCTGGGCTCAAACCAGGGACCCTCTACACACATAGACAACAGCTACCCTTGAAGCATCGTTACCCGTCGCTCCACAAAAGCCGCGGCCCTTGCAGAGCAAGGGGAACAACTACTTCCAGATCTCAGAGTGAGTGACGTTACCGATTTGAAACGCTATTAGCGTGCACCCCGCTAACTAGCTCAAATCAAATTTGATTTGTTACATACAAATGGTTAGCAGATGTTAATGCGAGTGTAGCGAAATGCTTGTGCTTCTAGTTCCGACCATGCAGTAATATCTAACAAGTAATCCAACCTAACAATTTCACAACAACTACCTTATACACACAAGTGTCAAGGAATGAATAAGAATATGTACATAAAAATATATGAATGAATGATGGCCGAATGGCATAGGCAAGATGCAGTAGATGGTAGAAAGTACAGTATATACATATGAGATGAGTAATGTAGGGTATGTAAACATTATATAAAGTAGCATTGTTTAAAGTGGCTAGTGATACATTTCTTACATAAATTTTTCCATTATTAAAGTTGCTAGAGTTGAGTCAGTATGTTGGCAGCAGCCACTCAATGTTAGTGATGGCTGTTTAACAGTCTGATGGCCTTGAAATAGAAGCTGTTTTTCGGTCCGCCGTCCCCGCCTTTGATGCACCTGTACCTTGCCTCTGATGATAGCTGGGTGAACAGGCAGTGGCTCGGGTGGTTGTTGTCCTTGATGATCTTTTTGGCCTTCCTGTGACATCGGGTGGTGTAGGTGTCCTGGAGGGCAGGTAGTTTGCCCCCGGTGATGCGTTGTGCAGACCTCACTACCCTCTGGAGAGCCTTATGGTTGTGGGCGGAGCAGTTGCCGTACCAGGCGCGTGATACAGCCCGACAGATGCTCTCGATTGTGCATCTGTAAAGTTTGTGTTTTTGGTGACAAGCCAGAATTTCTTCAGCCTCCTGAGGTTGAAGAGGCGCTGCTGCGCCTTCTTTACCACGCTGTCTGTGTGGGTGGACCATTTCAGTTTGTCTGTGATGTGTACGCCGAGGAACTTAAAACTTTCCACCTTCTCCACTACCCTCCCCTCTGCTGTTTCCTGAAGTCCACGATCATATCCTTTGTTTTGTTGACATTGAGTGTGAAGTTATTTTCCTGACACCACACTCCGAGGGCCCTCACGTCCTCCCTGTAGGCCGTCTCGTCGTTGTTGGTAATCAAGCCTACCACTGTAGTGTCGTCTGCAAACTTGATGATTGAGTTGGAGGCGTGCATGGCCACGCAGTCATGGGTGAACAGGGAGTACAGGAGAGGGCTGAGAACGCACCCTTGTGGGGCCCCTGTGTGAGGATCAGCGGGGTGGAGATGTTGTTACCTACCCTCACCACCTGGGGATGGCCCGTCCGGAAGTCCAGGACGAAGTTGCACAGGGCGGGGTCGAGACCCATTAATGAGAGTTTGGAGGGTACTATGGCGTTAAATGCTGAGCTGTAGTCGATGAACAGCATTCTTACATAGGTATTACTCTTGTCCAAATGGGTTAGGGCAATGTGCATTGCGATTGCGTCGTCTGTGGACCTATTGGGGCGGTAAGCAAATTGGAGTGGGTCTAGGGTGTCAGGTAGGGTGGAGGTGATATGGTCCTTGACTAGTCTCTCAAAGCACTTCATGATGACGGAAGTGAGTGCTACTGGCGGCAGTCATTTAGCTCAGTTACCTTAGCTTTCTGGAACAGGAACAATGGTGGCCCTCTTGAAGCATGTGGGAACAGCACTGGATAAGGATTGATTGAATATATCCGTAAACACAACCAGCCAGCTGGTCTGCGCATGCTCTGAGGACGCGCCGGGGATGCCGTCTGGGCCTGCAGCCTTGCGAGGGTTAACACGTTTTAAATGTTTTACTCACGTTGGCTGCAATGAAGGAGAGCCTGCAGGTTTTGTTAGCGGGCCGTGTCAGTGGCACTGTATTGTCCACAAAGCGAGAAAGAAGTTGTTAGTTTGTCTGGGAGCAAGACATCGTGGTCCGCGACGGGGCTGGTTTTTCTTTTGTAGTTTATTTGATTGCCTTGTGGAGGGAATAGCTACGCTGTTTGTATCGGTCATGTTTCCGGTCACCTTGCCCTGATTAAAAGCAGTGGTTCGCGCTTTCAGTTTTGCGCGAATGCTGCCAACAATCATGGTTTCGGTTGGGGAATGTTTTTAATAGACGTTGTGGTACAACATCACCGATGCACTTGCTAATAAACTCGCTTACCGAATCAGCGTATTCATCAATGTTGTTGTCGACGCTATGCGGGAACAGATCCCAGTCCACGTGATCGATGCAATCTGAAGCGTGGAATCCGATTGGTCGGGACCAGCGTTGAACAGACCTGAGCACAGGTTTCCCGGTTTTAGTTTCTGTCTATAGGCTGGGAGCAACCAAAATGGAGTTGTGGGCAGCTTTTCCAAAAGGCGGGCGGGGGAGGGCTTTATATGCGGCGCGGAAGTTAGAATAACAATGATCCAGCGTTTGCCAGCCCGGGTCGCTCAATCAATTATGCTGGTAAAATTTATGGAGCCTTGTTTTCAGATTAGCCTTGTTAAAATCCCCAGCTACAATAAATGCAACCTCAGGATATGTGGTTTTCAGTTTACAGAGTCAAATGAAGTTCTTTCAGGGCCGTCGTGATGTGTCTGCTTGGGGGAATATATACGACTGTGATTATGATCGAAGAGAATTCTCTGCACTAAAATAAAGCCTGTTTTTTTGCGATTACTTCAAAACGACTGCCTTACCAGCTCTGTTAGGGCGAGTAAAAATGGTCAGGGTCTCATTTGTGTCTGGAAGTAGCTAGCCAACATTAGCTTGGGTTATTGACGCCGTCAACGCTCAAATCATCCCAACTCCTCAGCCCGAACGTCCAGTGTGCGCTCCGAGAGCGAAACGGTCTGAATTTACAAACGGACAATTTTTCTCTGAATGAAACACCATAATATTAATCAAATTAATTAAGCCAAATTTCTTAAAATCAAATCCCATATACTATGTTATTACAAAAAGGTTTTAAATTCTCTGGTAATGCCCAATACAGAATACTGTAATGAAACAGGCAGGGAGCAGGTCTCGAACCCTCGACCTTCTAGCCCGAAGCTCCAGCGCACTATCGACTGTGCTGCAAAAGCAAATGCCCGAGCGGCAGACTCGATATCCGCGTTATAAAACCCGAGGTCGTACACTACTCCTCCTTTCAAAGAGCGCATCCTCGCGCTAGCTTGCGACTCAACGTCTTTATAGGAACGTGATCACCGGCCAAGCACACGCACTGTTGTGGATGCAAGGTCCGATCATTTCTGACACCAATGTAATGAAACACAATGAGTCACTTTACCCCTACCTACATGTACAAATTATCTCGACTAACCTGTACCCCGCACATTTACTCGGTACAGGGCCCCCTGTATATAGCCTGTTTTGGTAATCTCTCTCCGTTG
>NC_036855.1:39181257-39198597 GCF_002910315.2 Salvelinus sp. IW2-2015 | reverse complement strand
CCTCCTGTGACATCGGGTGGTGTAGGTGTCCTGTGAAGCAGGATAGTTTGCCCCCGGTGATGCGTTGTGCAGACCTCACTACCCTCTGGAGAGCCCTATGGTTGTGGCGGAGCAGTTGCCGTACCAGGCGGTGATACAGCCCGACAGGATGCTCTCGATTGTGCATGTGTAAAGTTTGTGTTTTTGGTGACAAGCCGAATTTCTTCAGCCTCCTGAGGTTGAAGAGGCGCTGCTTGCGCTTCTTTACCACGCTGTCTGTGTGGGTGGACCATTTCAGTTTGTCTGTGATGTGTACGCCGAGGAATTAAAACTTTCCACCTTCTCCACTACCCTCCCCTCTGCTGTTTCCTGAAGTCCACGATCATATCCTTTGTTTTGTTGACATTGAGTGTGAGGTATATTTCCTGACACCACACTCCGAGGGCCCTCACGTCCTCCCTGTACCGTCTCTCGTTGTTGGTAATCAAGCCTACCACTGTAGTGTCGTCTGCAAACTTGATGATTGAGTTGGAGGCGTGCATGGCCACGCAGTCATGGGTGAACAGGGAGTACAGGAGAGGGCTGAGAACGCACCCTTGTGGGGCCCCTGTGTAGAGGATCAGCGGGGTGGAGATGTTGTTACCTACCCTCACCACCTGGGGATGGCCCGTCCGGAAGTCCAGGACGAAGTTGCACAGGGCGGGGTCGAGACCCATTAATGACGAGTTTGGAGGGTACTATGGCGTTAAATGCTGAGCTGTAGTCGATGAACAGCATTCTTACATAGGTATTACTCTTGTCCAAMATGGGTTAGGGCAATGTGCATTGCGATTGCGTCGTCTGTGGACCTATTGGGGCGGTAAGCAAATTGGAGTGGGTCTAGGGTGTCAGGTAGGGTGGAGGTGATATGGTCCTTGACTAGTKTCTCAAAGCACTTCATGATGACGGAAGTGAGTGCTACTGGGCGGCAGTCATTTAGCTCAGTTACCTTAGCTTTCTTGGGAGCAGGAACAATGGTGGCCCTCTTGATGCATGTGGGAACAACACTGGGATAAGGATTGATTGAATATGTCAGTAAACACACCAGCCAGCTGGTCTGCGCATGCTCTGAGGACGCGGCCGGGGATGCCGTCTGGGCCTGCAGCCTTGCGAGGGTTAACACGTTTTAAATGTTTTACTCACGTTGGCTGCAATGAAGGAGAGCCTGCAGGTTTTGGTAGCGGGCCGTGTCAGTGGCACTGTATTGTCCACAAAGCGAGCAAAGAAGTTGTTTAGTTTGTCTGGGAGCAAGACATCGTGGTCCGCGACGGGGCTGGTTTTTCTTTTGTAGTTTATTTGATTGCCTTGTGGAGGGAATAGCTACGCTGTTTGTATTCGGTCATGTTTCCGGTCACCTTGCCCTGATTAAAAGCAGTGGTTCGCGCTTTCAGTTTTGCGCGAATGCTGCCAACAATCCATGGTTTCTGGTTGGGGAATGTTTTAATAGACGTTGTGGGTACAACATCACCGATGCACTTGCTAATAAGCTCGGAATAGAACGTTCGGAAGGCCAGGTGCTCAATAGAACTAATAGGAGCTGGCAGGGTGAAAAATGCACTAAAATAAAGCCTGTTTTTTTGCGATTACTTCAAAACGACTGCCTTACCAGCTCTGTTAGGGCGAGTAAAATGGTCAGTGGTCTCATTTGTGTCTGGAAGTAGCTAGCCAACATTAGCTTGGGTGCTTGACTGCCGTCAACGCTCAAATCATCCCAACTCCTCAGCCCGAACGTCCAGTGTGCGCTCCGAGAGCGAAACGGTCTGAATTTACAAACMGACAATTTTTCTCTGAATGGAAACACCATAATATTAATCAAATTAATTAAGCCAAATTTCTTAAAATCAAATCCCATATACTATGTTATTACAAAAAAGGTTTTAAATTCTCTGGTAATGCCAATACAGAATACTGTAATGAAACAGGCAGGGAGCAGGTCTCGAACCCTCGACCTTCTAGCCCGAAGTCCAGCGCACTATCGACTGTGCTGCAAAAGCATGCCCGAGCGGCAGACTCGATATCCGCGCTTATAAACCCAGGGTCGTTACACTACTCCCTCCTTTCAAAGAGCGCATCCTCGCGCTAGCTTGCGACTCAACGTCTTATAGGAACGTGATCACCGGCCAAGCACACGCACTGTTGTGGATGCAAGGTCCGATCATTTCTGACACCAATGTAATGAAACACAATGAGTCACTTTACCCCTACCTACATGTACAAATTATCTCGACTAACCTGTACCRCCGCACATTTACTCGGTACAGGGCCCCCTGTATATAGCCTTGTTATTGTTATGTAATTCTACTGTTACTTTTTATTTGGTCAATATTTTCTGAACTCTATTTCTTGAACTGCACTGTTGGTTAAGGGATTGTAAGTAAGCATTTCACGGTAAAGTCTACACCTGTGAAATGAATCCACTCTTACCAAGAGTGCTCTCTGTGTCACGGCTCTCCCTCCGGCTCTAGTTCAAGCAAGGGGGAAGGAAGACTAATTGTCAATCCCCACCAAGCATTGTCCACATGTTCACCAAGCATTGTCCCCAAGTGTATCAACCAGTGTTGGGGAGTTACTTTTAAACTAACTTGTTATGTTACTTCCATTAAAAGTAACTTTACTTTTGCATTTCCGAAAACAGAAAACACTCTGAAGATGCCGTCTTCATTCTTATGCCCAGTAGAGAACACACACTACCTTTTTTTGAGTGGCTTGCATCCCATTGGTCGTAATCTGTAACTCTGGACTATACTAACTCAAGTAATAATGACAGACACAATATCTTGGATTTGTACTTTACCTTCTATTACAATATTTTTATMTTTGATTTGTTACATTAAATAAGTATGTAATGACTAAAAAATATTAAGGTAAATCATACGTTTTTATCGGCAGTAAGAAACTGCTAACAGCAGAGAACTACTAGATAACCTGCAAGCAGAAATCAGGTGACTGCCCCTAATGGGAAAGTAAGAACTGCAATTGAAGTAGAGCACGCACAGTTAAATAGGAGAATAGTTGTTCGTGCAGAAACCGAAAGAGCGCAATTTTAATTTTTTTTATTGTGCCAACAATGAAAGAGAAATATTGCTTATTTGAAAATGTAACTGATTACTTAAATTGAAAAAACAAACTCGCTAAGTTACTCTTAATGCTTTTCCTCCCCTCAGCCTCATAATCCACACTCTGGCCAGAGTGAAGGAAGAAGGCTTATTCCTCATCTTGGTAGCCCCTCGATGGCAAGCTCTGGATAGCGGAGATCACTCTCCTGCTATACGACGAGGCTTGGCAACTCCTGTTACGCTGTTGACCCAAGCGAACCCAGAAGCAATGGCCCTCTGGGCCTGGTCTGTGAGAGGTTAAATCTGGATGCGACAGTCTTTCCTCTTGAAGTTACTGACACAAMCCAGAGTGCTAGGGCCCCTTCTACACGCTCACTGTGGTGTGACCGAAAAKCTATAATTCCTTACCAATGCTCTGTGTTAGAGGTTTTATGCTTCTTGCCGGACCTTTTGGACAGAGCAAAACCTTTCTCCACTGTTAAGGTCTATCCTGCCGCTATCTCGGCCTGCCATATAAGCTTCAACAAAAACACTGTGGAAAAACACCTTGATATGTTTCATTAATGGAGCACGTCGCTTACGTCCAGTTCTCAAGCTTTTAGCCCCATCATTGGATTGGTCTATTGTGCTTGAGGCCATTTCACAGCAGCGTTTTGCGTACCATTCATGCCTACAGTTTGCCCGGGSCTTTTCCAAGGTCACCTTGTTGCCCAATCCCGCCTTAATGCCCAAGGTTAGCAGGAATTTATTTCTAGGAGTGGCTTCACCGTTTTYTGTCCAGTATGTGCGTTGCGCATATACTTTGATAGGACGAGAGCTTTGCGCTAGAGCGACCAACTCTTTGTGTACTGGGCGCCTCCCTGTAAGGGGAGGCCCCTCTCTCATCAACGGTTGTCTCATTGGATTGTGGAAGCTATTAGACTGGCRTATAGAGCATCCCCTCCTACTTTTATGAAGTTCTACCGACATCACTGTGCCTTCATTGGCGCATACTTTTGATTTGATTTACTGTCCTCATTGCCTCTGAGGGTTAATATTGAGACTGTCCTTCTTCGTAGAGCATGTGTGATACAGGAGTTGGTCATATCCCACAGTGACATGTTAAAGCAAATAATTGAAAAAGAACGTTGATATTTTGAGTGAGACATCTCACTCGAGCTGGGCGTCATTGTCAAAAATCCATATCGCGATAAATTGCCTGAATTGATGCGTTAACAATACCTAAAGATAAGTTTATAACATTAATGTGCACCAGTTTTTTGGTTTTTGTCTACTACTACTACTAATACTACTAGTTTGGTGGTTGTAGCTATCAGTTTTATTGGTGGTTGTAGCTATCAGTATTAAAAATTACCCATATTAGCAAACTTATTTTATTTCAAACTTCACATTTCTCTAGTATAGGCTACTTATCGTAATGAACGATATCAGCAAAATGCCTGCGATAAGTGATCGGTATGGTCGGTGTCGATCATTTTGGGTTTATCGTCCCAGCTCTACATCTCACCACATTCCCCTGCTCGCAAGAGTGTAAGGAAGTTTGGCACGCTCAAGAATGATCAGAGGGCAGGCGAGTGGCTTTTTAGTATGAGGGGAYAGGCTCCATCATTTCACCACTCGACCCTGTTGGTCCTTCAAGCTACTTCTGGTGAATCTGKATAGTGCGATGTCTCACTCGTAATACCGGAGAACCGGGGTTACGCAAATAACCTTAAGTTATCAACAACAGTTATTGTTATTACAGTATTGTCTTGCCCTGTCCAATAGGAAGTGGCCAGTCTGATGGCTCTGGATACCAGAAAGACCTCTTCTCTATGGAAGGACCAGGCACTGGTGGAGATCAACATAGCAGTTCTCTACAGTTTTCAGGTGATTGCCAAGTGTCCTTGTATTGTATTATCTGCAGATTTCTAGAKTGTATATAAATTACAGCCTAAAGCATTATTCTTTAGAAGTCTTTACATTATGTTAGAAATTGTGGAATCTCGGCACCCAGWACCAATGTTAAGGCTGTCACGAGGGACGAGAAATAAAGGTGAAATAGTATGTCCTACTAAATGTCAACCTGAAACAATTGCAATGATTGAATTCCTCAGACAGGAACTGATCGCCATTATATGTTCCCAGTCTTCTAAGGTAACCATAGTGGACCACCACTCTGCCACAGAGTCCTTCATGAAGCACATGGAGAATGAGATCAGGGTGCGGGGGGGCTGCCCGGGGGACTGGGTCTGGATCGTACCCCCAATGTCTGGAAGCATCACCCCAGTGTTTCACCAGGAGATGCTCAACTATCGCCTCACGCCATCCTTCGAGTATCAGGTGAGGAGGAAGGAGAGTTTGTGTGGCCAGGTCAAAGTAAAATATTTCCTAATACTTTAGCAGCGTATTTGACATACAGTATGTATTTGACCCCAGGTCAGGATCAGAATATGTCCTTCAAATGTACAGTAACGCCATCCACTGACCTGTATGTTAAGACTATTGTAACTATGTCTCTCTGCTACAGGCTGACCCGTGGAATAACCATGTGTGGAAAGTAAACAATGGGACACCCACCAAGAAAAGAGCCATTGGCTTCAAGAAACTGGCCAAGTGAGTAGAGAGAGAGAGAGTCTTTTCATTACGCCTTAGGACAACATTATGCTTCACCTAGATTGGGGTCAGAGGTCGCCCGTGCAGTCCTGCTTGCTTTTATAGACTGAAGTGCCCACTTGTTTCTAGTCCTCCATTTGGGACTAAGAACTACGACTAAATATAGCATGTTAGTGATTTTAGTCATGTTAGTCATGTTAGTCATGTTAGTGACTAAATATAGCATGTTAGTGATTTTGTATCTTATTAGCTCCACTGTAATGTCCAGAGTTCTAGACAGTAATGGAAATGTATTGTACATGTTGTCTATTTATAGTCTTTGTCATATCAAGACTCTGGATTATTCACTACACAACTAGAAATATTTATAAAAAAAAAATCAAAAACAGATATTTATGGTTCTTCGGTTGAAGGGTACAAATATGTTATAGGGCGGCCAGCTGGTCACCTTTATGTCTGTTTATCCTCCATTTGCTCTTATTCTCCTTTTTTTGCCACTCGGTGAATGAGATGAGACGAGGTAGTGGTACAGACACAGGGAGGAGAGGAAGCTGATCTACTCAATGGTGTAATTCACTCAATCAACCCCAAAGGGAGTAATCAGAACAATGGTGAAAAATAAGCGTTTCGCTTTTTTCTTTCTTTCGTGCYTTGGGTGGGTTCTGAGCTATTATTGGAATTGCCCCGAGGATACGACGAGCTATGATTGCCATCCGCTGTTTAGTCATGACATGCAGCATTGCCTGTCTGCTTGAGCGAACCACACGAGCGCGGAAGGAAGCTAGTAAGCTACAGTAGGCATCTGAGTTTAGAAGACTTTGGGGGGGAGGGGTAACAAGGTTGTGGTGTAACAAGGTCTGTTTTGCCCTTGATCACTGGTTTTTATTTCTGGTTACATGATATAAAACCTTTCATGAATGAACCATTTAAAAATGTTTATTTATAGCCATTTTATTATGTTGTGAATTATAAATGGATTGTCTCTGTGTGTGCAGGGCTGTGAAGTTTTCAGCCAAGCTAATGGGCCAGGCCATGGCTAAGAGGGTCAAAGCTACGATACTATTCGCCACCGAGACCGGAAAGTCTCAAGACTATGCAAAAACCTTATGTGAGATTTTCAAGCATGCCTTTGATGCAAAGGTAACTTTCTTTTCTTTTTTATATAGCTACCACACAAGTTGAATTTGAGTTGATGTGTCATGTCTATTTTTGATGCTATCTTGAATAGAACATAAACAAAGCCTACTTCAAAACATCCCCCTTAACCACTTTGAGATTTTGAAGCATGCCTTTTGAGGCAAAGGTAAACCACACAGTTTGACTGAGTTTGTGTCATGCCTTTTTTTGGACTTTCTTGAATGACAAAGCTGAGGCCTGCAGATTTGAAAAAAAGCGAGGAGACAGTTTTCACACCAAGAAGGCGAAGTTACACGGAAATGTGTCTTTTGTCACTTCCCCATTCCCTCTCAAAGCGCCAGGAGACACAGCGACGGAATCAACCCAGCCAAGCGTTGAGCTGTAGTTTAAGATAAGATCATAAAACACTGCGGGCTGTGTAAATGTGTTTGGGGAAAAAATCACAATAAAAACACACAGCTCTGCGGCTCTCAATCATCTAGTGTTTCCCTCCAGGACATCACATCTTCTGTTTCTTCTTCCTATTTGTTAATGTAATCAATCATACGAGAGGAAAGGATCTTCTTGTACTTGAGTCAGACAGGCAGATGCAGAGCGGATGAATGACTGGGCTGGGTTGTGCATTTCCTCTCTTCCTCCCTGTCGTCTTGTCCATCCCCTGTTTCCTCTCGTTCTCTCGGCATGATGGCCTGTAGGCATGAAGGCTGCTAGAGTCAGATGGCGAGTCTGATGCCTGGGTGTTAATTGTATTGCGGCACATTATCACCTTGTTAATGCAAGTAGTGTTAATTAGATACTAGTGCTCTATGGCCTCAGGTCCTGGGCTCATGACCGTGTGGAATGTGTATGTGGTCTTTGAGAGAGGAGGGAAGGGTTGAAGAGAAGTTACTTCCTGGTAACTTGAAATGTTTTGATTTGGTTTTGTACTTAATGTGTCTGTGGTATCTTGGTAACACTGAGTATTTTTTGTCTTGAATATCTGCCGTTTTTTGTTTGTGGGAAATTTTAAATGCATTTTCTATTTTGTTTTATTTCAAAATGGCTCTTGTTGACATCACAATGATGACATTGCGTCATGAAATGTGGACATCTTGATTGACACACTCCACTACTATAGGTGATGTCAATGGATGAGTACGACATGGTGGACCTGGAGCATGAAACACTTGTGTTGGCGGTGACCAGCACCTTTGGCAATGGAGATCCACCTGAAAATGGAGAGGTATGATTGACCAGTACTGTGTGTGTGTGTTTAATTCACACAACTACAGTATATACCATCTGTATTTTGGTTACGTTTACAMAAGGTAAACCTGTAAACGATTGATTGAGTGTTTTTTTGTGTTTGTGTATAGAAATTCGGAGCTGCCTTGATGGAGATGAGACATCCAACATCTAACACAGAGGACCGAAAGTGAGTGCCCATTCAAACAGAGCATGTTTTTATGGTATGTGTGCCAAATGACACCACGTTCCCTATATAGTACACTACTTTTGACCAGTGCCCATAGTGGGTAGTYTACTATATAGGGAATAGTGTGCCAATTGGGATGTAATCATGGCTGCAGTAATCCTCAGACATCCTCATACAGATTCACAGCATTACTTCTCATCACTTAACTGCAATGGATTTTTTTTGTGAGAGGGAGTGTACCATCTCTTGCCCTTGTGCCCTTGAGTAAGAACATTAACCCCTAAAATAGCTCCAMGGGTGCTGCACTGTGCTCTGTGACCCTGTGCTCCTCCAAAAATGGGTGTTTGTTTTTTTGCCTGGGGTTGGGTGGAGAGCAGAAGTATTTGTCTCTACAATGGACTAAGTACTATTCTATACTGAGTGTACTTGTTGTCCCTGTATCTGCCTCTCTCTCAGGAGTTACAAGGTGCGCTTCAACAGCGTGTCCTCCTACTCAGACACCCGCAAATCCTCCAGTGACGAACCTGAGCCCAGGGTCAACTTTGAAAGCACCGGACCGCTCGCCAACGTCAGGTACAGTGAGCAAGCCCAGATTTATGTCAAACAAAATCTGATTGGATTGAAGGGCTAGATTCTATCAGATCCGSACTAGGTGACACCTACATAGTGGTTGTTTTGGCATCGGAGGTGGAACTGCGTTAGGTGGAACTGCGTAAGAGCTATCAAATCCTATAATAGAGAAGGGAGTGGTTTGTGACACACAAGCAGCCACTCACCAATAATTACACCTCCAACACTGCCAAAACATCAGCTATGGCAATGTTGGCCAATGCYTCTTAAAAGCAAATTCTGCTTGAATCTAGGCATAAATATATATTTTTCGCATGAGCAGAGTTTAATAGGTTAACAAAACATCCAGACATGTGAGTACAGGTGATAGCCAAGGTGTTTGAACTGATATGACAGGGAGACAAGCCCCTCTGTCTGAGGAGAACCCGTAGGACATGTCTTCTTAAACCTGATGTCTTTTGATGGGTGTACGGTGATGGGAATGTCTCCTTTTACCATCTCCACCTCTGTGTTTCCGAACACAGACGGGACATCTGGTTCAAGATAACACATAAACATCCCTTTATACTGCCTGTCTGTATAGAGTTCTGTGAATACTGAGGAAGGAAGAAAGCTCTTCTGATCAATTCCCTTGTGTGTAGACGGATAGTGATTTCGACAATTTCAAACACAATACAACCACGCATTTAAAATCATCAAAGATGACACACAKACGTTTGAAAAAACATATTTCCATTGTGGTCCTTTTAATGAAATGGTTCAAAAACTTTGCCAACATAGCATTCCTAGACTACACAGTAGACCTAGCTTACTAGGCATACATACTTTGGTTACACATTTAACACATAARAAAACATAAGACAGGATGACATTGTCATAGCCATAGAGCATGACTCCCTCAGTAGATCAGAAATCTCAGGCTTCTAAACTGAGTTTGAWGATGCAGTTGATGCCAGATGATGGTGATGTATGGTTGRCTGAATCAAATCAGTGTGTCTTTGCATGCCTGTGTACTTGTCGTTCTCTCTCTCTCTCGTTCTCACTCGTTCTTTCTTTCTGTTCTTTCTCTCTCTCCAGGTTCTCAGTGTTTGGCCTTGGCTCAAGAGCCTACCCACACTTCTGTGCTTTTGCCCACGCTGTGGACACGCTGCTCGAGGAGCTGGGGGGGGAGCGCATCCTACGCATGGGGGAGGGAGATGAGCTGTGTGGCCAGGAAGAGTCCTTCAGAAACTGGGCCAAGAAGGTTTTCAAGGTGGGGTGACTGGGCGATTCCTTATGGGGCATATAACACACACGCATGGATGAACATGTAATGCACATGCATGAATATATATAATACCAGTCAAAAGTTTGGACACACCTACTCATTCAAAGGTTTTTCTCTTATTTTTACTATTTTCTACATTGTAGAATAATAGTGAAGACATAAACTATGGAATAGCACATATGGAATCACCAAATAAGTGTTAAACAAATCAAAATATATTTTGCCTTGATGACAGCTTTGCACACACTTGGCATTCTCTTAACCAGCATCATGAGGTAGTCACCTGGAATGCATTTCAAACCTGCATTTCAAACCTGCAATTCTTTTTCAACAGTCTTGAAGGAGTTCCCACGTATGCTGAGCACTTTTTGGCTGCTTTTCCTTCACTCTGTGGTCCAARTCATCCCAAACCATCTCATTTGGTTTGAGGTCAGGTGATTGTGGAGGCCAGGTCACTCTCCTTCTTGGTAAAATAGCCCTTAGACAGCCTGGAGGTGTGTTGGGTCATTGTCCTGTTGAAAAACAAATGATAGTCCCACTAAGCCCAAACCAGATGGGATGGCGTATCGCTGCAGAATGCTGTGGTAGCCATGCTGGTAAAGTGTGCCTTGAARTGTAAATAAATCACTGATAGTGTCACCAGCAAATACCTCCACATCATAACACCARCTCCTCCATGCTTTACGGTGTGAAATACAAATGCGAAGATCATCCGTTTARCCACACCTTGTCTCACAAAGACACGGCGGTTGGAACCAAAAATCTCAAATTTGGACTCCAGACCAAAGGACAAATTTACACCGGTCTAATGTCCATTGCTCGTGTTTCTTGGCCCAAGAAAGTCTCTTCTTCTTATTGGTGTCCTTTAGTAGTGTTTTCTTTGCAGCAATTTGACCATGAAGGCCTGATTCACATGCTCTCCTCTGAGCAGTCGATGTTGAGATGTGTCTGTTACTTGAACTCTGTGAAGCATTTATTTGGGCTGCGATTTCTGAGGCTGGTAACTCTACTGAACTTATCCTCTGCAGCAGGGGTACAGTGCCTTGCAAAAGTATTCAACCCCTTGGCGTTTTTCCTATTTTGTAGCATTAAAACCTGTAATTTAAATGGATTTTTATTTGGATTTCATGTGATGGACAAACACAAAATAGTCCAAATTGGTGAAGTGAAATGAAAAAAAGAACTTGTTTCAAAAAATGCAAAAAAATAAAAACCTGAAAGATCGAAATAAATAAGATCTGGTGCAACCAATTACCTTCAGAAGTCACATAATTAGTTAGATTMCACACAGGTGGACTTTATTTAAGTGTCACATGATCTCAGTATATATACACCTGTTCCGAAAGGCCACAGAGTCTGCAACACCACTAAGCAAGGGGCACCACCAAACAAGTGGCACCATGAAGACTAAGGAGCTCTCCAAGCAGGTCAGGGACAAAGTTGTGGAGAAGTACAGATCAGGGTTAGTATCAGAAACTTTGAACATCTCACTGAGCACCATTAAATCCATTATTAAAATGGAAAGAATATGGCACCACAACAAACCTGCCAAGAGAGGGTCGCCCACCAAAACTCACGGACCAGGCAAGGAGGGCATTAATCAGAGAGGCAACAAAGAGACCAAAGATAACCCTGAGGGAGCTGCAAAGCTCCACAGCGGAGATTGGAGTATCTGTCCATAGGACCACTTTAAGCCGTACACTCCACAGAGCTGGGCTTTATGGAAGAGTGGCCAGAAAAAAATAAGCAAACATGTTTGTTGTTCGCCAAAAGGCATGTGGGAGACTCCCCAAACATATGGAAGGGTCAGATGAGACTAAAATTTTGGCCATCAAGGAAAACGCTATGTCTGGCACAAACCCAACACTTCATCACCCCGAGAACACCATRCACACAGTGAAGCATGGTGGTGGCAGCATCATGCTGTGTGGATGTTTTCATCTGCAGGGACTGGGAAACTGGTCAGAATTGAAGGAATGATGGCGCTAAATACAGGGAAATTCTTGAGGGAAACCTGTTTCAGTCTTCCAGATTTTTGAGACTGGGACGGAAGTTCACCTTCCAGCAGGACAATGACCCTAAGCATACTGTTAAAGCAACACGTGAGTGGTTTAAGGGGAAACATTTACATGTCTTGGAATGGCCTAGTCAACAGCCCAAGACCTCAATCAATTGAAGAATCTGTGGTAATGACTTAAAGATTGGCTGTACACAGCGGGAACCCATTCCAACTTGAAGGAGCCTGGCAGCTGTTGTTGCCTTGAAGAATGGGCAAAAAATCCAAGAGACTTGCAGCTATAATTGCTGCAAATAGGTGGTTTCTACAAAGGGGGAATGAATAGTTAGCACGCTCAAGTTTTCTGTTTCTTAGTCTATATTCTTGTTTGTTTCTCAAAAAATATTTTGCATGCTTCAAAGTGTAGGCACTGTGTGTAAATCAAATGATAACAAACCCCCAAAAATCTATTCTATTCTTAGTTGTATGGCAACAAAATAGGAACAAATGCCAAGGGGAGAATACTTTCGAAGCCATTGTAACTCTGGGTCTTCCATTCCTGTGGGGTCCTCAAATGCGAGCCAGTTTCATCATAGCGCTGAATGGTGTTTTGCGACTGCACTTGAAGAAACGTTCAAAGTTCTTGAACCTAGTTCCATATGGCTGACCTTTCAGTCTTAAAATAATGATGGACTGTCATTCATTACTTATTTGCGCTGTTCTTGCCATAATATGGACTGGTCTTTTACCAAATAGGCTATCTTCTGTATCCGCCCCCCCCACACCTTGTCAAGACAACTGATTGGCTCAAACGCCAGAAACTTGTAAAAAACTGAGTGCAGAGGTGTGTCCAAAACTTTCACTTGGTACTGTATGTATACTGTAACACACAGCAACACACACAACACACACACACACACACACACCACACACACCACACCCAAAGTATGTCACACACACACATCGTATGTGCACACCACACCCACACAAACACACACACAACACAACACACACACACATCACACACACACCACACACACGACACTCTAATGGTAATGGTCTTAGTAATGGACTATACACAGCTATGATTACTTGTCCTACAAGTGCCTATGGTTGTCTGTCTGTGAAGGCTGCCTGTGATGTGTTCTGCATTGGAGACGTGAACATCGAGAAGGCACACGATTCGTTGATCAGTAATGATCGAAGCTGGAAGAAGAGCAAATTCCGCCTCACCTACACAGCTGAGGCCCCTGCACTAACACAAGGTAAACAAACAACAACACAAGTTAAACACTGTTTCAATTAGAACTTTTTAAACAAAACCTAACTTTTTAGGTCTAATGTAGCCTCCGTAAACCCTTTATAAGGCTTCCAGTGTCATATTATGGATGCTTCATATTGTGAATATGTCCTCCAACAGCACTCTACAGCATCCACAAGAAGAAGGTCTARGGAGCCAAGATCTTACAGAGCGAAAACCTACAAAGTTCAACATCCAAGTGGGTGGATTTTGTTACAATACTGTAGACTAGACTGGAGAACATTTTGAAATAGGACTTTTCTTAGTCTCAATCAGTTGTAGCAAATTGTATTTCATACGCAAATTGTTACTGTATAACTCCAAACTGTACGATAGTTACAAACTGTAACGACAGTTCTGAATCCCCTAGCAGTCGCTCCACCATATTTGTTCGACTTCACACAAATAACGAGGACAGCCTGACGTACCAGCCCGGCGACCATCTGGGCATCTTCCCTGGCAACCATGAGGACCTGGTTACGGCCCTTATAGAGAAGCTAGAGGATGCCCCACCTGTCAATCAGATCGTCAWGGTGGAGTTCCTAGAGGAGAGAAACACAGCCCTGGGTTAGTAGTCTACCGGGTCCTAGTTTCATATTCTTAGCCAGCAATGAAAAATACCCTTGCAGACAAAAACATGACCTTGGCCTGGACACCTTTGGGAAAAGAGGTCTTCTAACCTCAATGGGACTGCCTTGTTAAATAAATCGAATAAAGCTGAGTTTGATACCAGATGCAATCCTCCAATCCTCTTAGGGTAACGTAATACACAAAAAAAGGCTAATACTGTACTATTAAAGTTTTGATGCATCTCTTCTGGTGTTTTTTTTGTTGCCTGTTTATATTTTTCCTTCTGAAGGTGTGATCAGTAACTGGCTAGAGGAGCCTCGGATTCCCCCCTGCACCATCTACCAGGCCTTCCAGTACTTCCTGGACYTCACCACACCCCCCAGCCCTGTCCTGCTGCAGCAGTTTGCCTCCCTCGCCACCAATGACAAGCAGAGGAAGAAGTTGGAGACTCTCAGTAAGGTAATGAAGGGTTTTAACTGTGTAGTTCAGTACAGTTTATATGAAGTGATTCAGTGTTAGGAAGACTCATGGTACTGACCCTGGCTACTCTCCCCATTGKGCAGTAGACWGAATCACGGTGGCATCCAGGTGTTTACTACCAATATTACAAAWGATTTATTGTGTAGGCTGCTATCCTACTCAAAATAAAACAATGTGGGATGGAACAAATTGGCCACGTTATCTACCGCTGYCGACATGAGATACAGCTGCCCAGTGGGAAGCAACTCACGTTGGGAAGCACCTTGATACAACACCGGTGCACTGGTCATTCACACTGGCTTGGCATGCTTTCRGTGGGCAGTATGTAACGTTAGCTAATAATAGGCATGTGATGGTGACCAATATTACAACTTTTCTCCCTCGCCCATCAAAATAAACATAACTAAKTTTTACAAGTTTTAGCCACTGATGAAAGGGGGAAACGTGCCAGGCTGTTGCTGCTTGGTAGGTTTGTTTGAATTCTGAGCAGAGATAATGGAGAAATTAAGGCTTTACCATCGCTGGTCTTAGTTCAGACTGTGGGTGTGGTCGTTGAACTGTCACTCCAAATGTATTGACCAATAGTAACAGATTTTTGTTTGCCCCCCCCCCCTCTAAACCACACCCCCACGTGAACATTGGTTCAAAAATGAAAGCCTAGGAAAAAAGTATTGTAACCGTAGAAATCTGAGTAGAAGAAAATACCTTAGAAAGGCAAATGTAGGTGAGGAAAAGTTGCAAACAAAGCAAAGCAGATTGTTGTAAATGACACATATATTCAATTGAAAAAAAATCCTGTTTCCTATTTTTTGCTTGCAATACCTGGATTCGTTTTTGTTTACAATTTTGACGTTTTTCCTTGCAATATTATGTTTCCTCTCAATATGTATTGGACTTTACAATGTTTATTTTTCTGTTATAAAAATCCAAAAGTTTAACCCAGGGTTATTTTTTTAAATAATTTAATGGGATGCCATAGACTTTGCTCTTGTTGAAAATAACCTTAGAGTATGTGAGTTTTGGCTGGCTCAGACACTATGGAATTTAACCCCCACGCCTGGTAAACCACAGGCATATTCTCTCCCCATACAGTGACTCCCACAGAAGAAGAAAAAGCACGTCCATTGTGTTAAAAAGTTACATGGGCCAGGCGAGTAAGTGACTCACTCTTCATGGTTCAACTCATTCTCAAAAAACTAAAAAAGAGAATAGAAATTGAAGGGAGGAGGAATAATTTTAAAAAAAACAACAAGCCACAGTGGGATCTTTAGCTACTGGCTGTCCTTGCTATTTCTTTGTTTGTTCAACTCCAGACCTGCATGGCCCCCAGTGTCTGTGGGTTACACAAGGTAGTCAGGCTAAGTTTTTATACCTAGAGCTACCTGGAACCCTACTAATTCCACGACTGGTCTATCGACGTCACCGCACGAAGAGGCAAAAACAGTCGCGACGTCCCCCAAAGGCTAACTTGCTAGCCCCGGTCTGCTAACTGCTAGCTTGCCTGCCCCGGTCTACTAACTGCTAGCTTGCCCGCCCCGGTTTGCTAACTGCTAGCTTGCCTTCCCCGGTCTGCTAACTGCTAGCCCCTGCTAAGTGCTTGCTTGCTAACCCGGTCTGCTAACTGCTAGCTTGTTTAACCCCGGCCTACTAACTGTTAGCTTGTTAGCATCGGCCTGCTAACTGTCTGAATCGCCGTGTCCCCAGTCAGCCCAAACACTCACTGGACCCATATGTTCACTTGGCTACGCATGCCTCTCTCTAATATCAATATGCCTCGTCCATTACTGTCCTGGTTAGTGATTACTGTCTTATTTCACTGTAGAGCCTCTAGCCCTGCTCAATATGCCTTAACCAACCATGTTGTTCCACCTCCTACATATGCGAMGACATCACCTGGTATAAACGTCTCTAGAGACTATATCTCTCATATCAATACTCAATGCCTAGGTTTACCTCCAATGTACTCACATCCTACCTTACCTTTTGTCTGTACACTATGCCTAGAATCTACGCTATAGAGCCCAGAAACCTGCTCCTTTTACTCTCTGTTCCGAACGTGCTAGACAGCCAGTTCGTATAGCATTTAGCCGTACCCTTATCCTACTTCTCCTCTGTTCCTCTGGTGATGTAGAGGTTAATCCAGGTCCTGCAGTGCCTAGCCCCACTCCCACTCCCCAGGTGCTCTCATTTGTTGACTTCTGTAACTGTAAAAGCCTTGGTTTCATGCATGTTAACATTAGAAGCCTACGTTTGTTTTACTCACTGCTTTAGCACACTCTGCCAACCCGGATGTCTTAGCCGTGTCTGAATCCTGGCTTAAGAAAACCACCAAAAACCCTGAAATCTCCATCGCAAACTATAACATTTTCCACCAAGGTGGAACTGCCAAAGGGGGCGGTGTTGCAATCTACTGTAAAGATAGCCTGCAGAGTTCTGTATTACTATTCAAGTCTGTACCCAAACAATTCGAGCTTCTACTTCTAAAAATGCACCTTTCCAGAAACAAGTCTCTCACAGTTGCCGCTTGCTATAGACCTCCCTCTGCCCCCAGCTGTGCCCTCGATACCATATGTGAATTGATTGCCCCCCATCTATCTTCTGAGCTCGGGCTACTAGGTGACCTAAACTGGGACATGCTTAACACCCCGACCATCCTACAATCTAAGCTTGATGCTCTCAATCTCACACAAATTATCAATGAACCTACCAGGTACAACTCCAAATCCGTAAACATGGGCACACTCATAGATGTCATCCTAACTAACTCGCCCTCCAAATACACCTCTGCTGTTTTCAATCAAGATCTCAGCGATCACTGCCTCATTGACTGCATCCGTAATGGGTCTGCGACCAAACTACCACCCCTCATCACTGTCAAACGRTCCCTAAAACACTTCTACGAGCAGGCCTTTCTAATCGACCTGGCCGGGGTACCCT
>NC_036855.1:39163405-39180207 GCF_002910315.2 Salvelinus sp. IW2-2015 | reverse complement strand
TGCCTCGCCTGGTTTACCAACTACTTCTCTGATAGAGTTCAGTGTGTCAAATCGGAGGGCCTGTTGTCCGGACCTCTGGCAGTCTCTATGGGGTGCCACAGGGTTCAATCCTCGGGCCGACTCTCTTCTCTGTATACATCAATGATGTTGCTCTTGCTGCTGGTGATTCTCTGATAGACCTCTACACAGACGACACCATTCTGTATACTTCTGGCCCCTCTTTGGACACTGTGTTAACTAACCTCCAGACGAGCTTCAATGCCATACAACTCTCCTTCCATGACCTCCAACTGCTCTTAAACGCAAGTAAAACTAAATGCATGCTATTCAACCGATCACTGCCCGCACCTGCTCGCCCGTCCAGCATCACTACTCTGGACYGCTCTGACTTAGAATACGTGGACAACTACAAATACCTAGGTGTCAGGTTAGACTGTAAACTCTCCTTCCAGACTCACATTAAGCATCTCCAATCCAAAATMAAATCTAGACTCGGCTTCCTATATCGCAACAAAGCATCCTTCACTCATGCTGCCTAACATACCCTCGTAAAACTGACCATCCTACCGATCCTCGACTTCGGTGATGTCATCTATAAAATAGCATCCAACACTCTACTCAACAAACTGGATGCAGTCTATCACAGTGTCATCCGTTTTGTCACCAAAGCCCCATACACTATCCACCATTGCGACCTGTACGCTCTCGTTGGTTGGCCCTCGCTTCATACTTGTCGCCAAACCCACTGGCTACAGGTTATCTACAAGTCTCTGCTAGGTAAAGCCCCACCTTATCTCAGATCACTGGTCACCATAGCAGCACCCACTCGTAGCACGCGCTCCAGCAGGTATATCTCACTGGTCACCCCCAAAACCAATTCCTCCTTTGGTCGTCTTTCCTTCCAGTTCTCTGCTGCCAATGACTGAAACGAACTGCAAAAYTRTCTGAAGCTGGAAACACTTATCTCCCTCAKTAGCTTTAAGCACCAGCTGTCAGAGCAGCTCACAGATTACTGCACCTGTACATAGCCTATCTATAATTTAGCCCAAACAACTACCTCTTCCCCTACTGTATTTATTTATTTATTTATTTTGCTCCTTTGTACCCCATTATTTCTATTTCTACTTTGCACATTCTTCCACTGCAAATCTACCATTCCAGTGTTTTACTTGCTATATTGTATTTACCTCGTGACCATGGCCTTTTTTTGCCTTTACCTCCCTTATCTCACCTCATTTGCTTACATTGTATATCGACTTATTTTTCTACTGTATTATTATGTATATTATGTTTTGTTTATTCCATGTGTAACTCTGTGTTGTTGTATGTGTCGAATTGCTATGCTTTATCTTGGCCAGGTCGCAGTTGCAAATGAGAACTTGTTCTCAACTAGCCTACCTGGTGAAATAAAAAAATAGGACTAAAGCCCAAAAATATGTCAAGTCTATATTACATACTTTCATCACATCAGGAGAGGCATGAGATTAGCTTGTTGTGAGTGCCGCATCTAACTGGAATATGTCTAACCTCTAGGTGCGTGGAGTTGGAGAAACAGCCATAATAACTCCTTTTCTCTGAAGCGATACATATMTTTTTGCCTGGCTCCTTACATTAGGGTATATTGAATGTACAAAACAAAAACATACATCCTCTCCTCTTTCCTCTCCAGGGCTTGCAGGAGTATGAGGAATGGAAGTGGTACAACAACCCGACTATGGTGGAGGTTTTGGAGGAGTTCCCCTCGATTCAGATGCCATCCACCCTGCTGCTGACCCAGCTGCCTTTGCTCCAGCCCAGATACTACTCCATTAGCTCCTCACCGGACGTCCACCCTGGGGAGATACACCTCACCGTGGCCGTGGTGTCATACAAAACTAGGGGTAAGGGCTGACTACTAGGCTTGGCTTAGCGGTGTAGAATGAATTGTGTGTAGATGGGGTATTGTGTGTAGATTTCTGAAGATATAAAAAAAAAATCATTTTAGAATAAGGCTATAAAATAAAATACTTTTTTTTATTTTTTATCCTCAGCAACCTACACACAATACCCCATAATGACAAAGCGAAAACATGTTTGCAAATGTATTATAACAAAAAAACAGAAATACCTGATTTATATTGGGATTCAGACCCTTTGCTATGAGTTTCGAAATTGAGTTCAGGTGCATCCTGTTTCCATTGAGCATCCTTGAGATGTTTCTACAACTTGATTGGAGTCCACCTGTGGTAAATTCAATTCATTGGAWATMATTTGGAAAGGCACACACCCGTCTATATAAGGTCCCACAGTTGACAGTGCATGTCAGAGCAAAAACCAAGCCATGAGGGTGAAGGAWTTGTCCAGAGAGCTCAGAGARAGGATTTTGTCTAGGCACAGATCTGGGGAATGGTACCAACATTTCTGCAGAATTGAAGGTCCCCAAGAACACAGTGGCCTCTAAAATTCTTAAATGGATGAAGTTTGGAACCACCAAGACTCTTCCTAGAGCTGGAAGTCCAGCCAAATTGAGCAATCGGGGAGAAAAGCTTTGGTCAGAGAGGTGACCAAGAACTCAATGGTCACTCTGACAGAGCTCCAGAGTTCCTCTGTGGAGATGGGAGAATCTTTCAGAAGAACAACCATCTCAGCAGTACTCCACCAATCAGGCATTTATGGTAGAGTGGCCAGACGGAAGCCACTCCTCAGTAATAGGCACATGACAGCCCACTTGGAGTTTGCCAAGAGGCACCTGAAGGATTCTTAGACCATGAGAAAAAAGATTCTCTGGTCTGATGAAACCAAGATTGAACTCTTTGGCCTGAATGCCAAGCGTCTGGAGGAAACCTGGCACCATCCCTACTGTCACGCCCTGGCCTTAGTTATCTTTGTTTTCTTTATTATTTTAGTTAGGTCAGGGTGTGACATGGGGGATGTTTGTGTGTTTTTGTCTCGTCTAGGGTGTTTGTATTGTCTAGGMMMTMTTTGTAGAGTTCATGGGGTTGTGTTCATTGTAGGTGTTTATGTAAGTCTATGGTTGCCTAGATTGGTTCTCAATTAGAGACAGCTGTCTATCGTTGTCTCTGATTGGGAGCCATATTTAGGCAGCCATAGTCATTAGGTAGGTTGTGGGTGATTGTCTATGTGTAAGTTGCCAGTGTCTGCACTTATTTGTTTTYTATAGCTTCACGTTCGTCGGTTTGTTGTTTTGTAGTTTTGTTTAAGTGTTCTTCAGTACGTTGCTTAAATAAATAGATTATGTATTCACTTCACGCTGCGCCTTGGTCCTCTTCTCTTTTACGTTARGACGATCGTGACACCTATGGGGAAGAATGGTGGTGGCAGCATCATGCTGTGGAGATGTTTTTCAGCGGCAGGGACTGGGAGACTAGTCAGGATCGGGGGAAAGATGAACGGAGCAAAGTACAGAGAGATCTTTGATGAAAACCTGCTGCAGAGCGCTCTGGACCTCAGTCTGGCATAAAGGTTCACATTCCAACAGGATGATGACCCTAAGCACACTGTCAAGACAATTCAGGAGTGGCTTCGGGACAAGTCTCTGAATGTCCTTGAGTGGCCCGGACTTGAACCTGATCGAACATCTCTGGAGAGACCTGAAAATAGCTGTGCAGAGACGCCCCCCATCCAACCTGACAGAGCTTGAGAGGATCTTCAGAGAAAAATGGGAGAAACTCCCCAAATGCAGGTGTGCCAAGCTTGTAGCGTTATACCCAAGATGACTCAAGGCTGTAATCGCTGCCTAAGGTACTTCAACAAAGTACTGAGTAAAGGGTCTGAATACTTATGTAAATGTGATATTTTAATTAGATTTTTTATAAATTATCAAACATTTCTAAAACTGTCTGCTTTGTCATTATGGGGTATTGTGTGTAGATTGAAGGGGGGGAAATGATTTAAAACATTTTTGAATAAGGCTGTAACGTAGCAAAATGTGGAAAAAGTCAAGGGGTCTGAATACTTTCCGAACACACTGTAAGTGGGTTGGTTGACTGGACAATAACGTCTAAGATCTCTATATTTGGACATATGCTTTACTGGTTTTGGGTTAGTCGGTTTCTGTTTATATGTTTGTATTTGTGCATGCTATTACACTACATACATTTTAAGTAACCACAAAGATTATRTCTCATGCTTCGACGTGACTTAAATCGGCACCAATTTACCTCAACTGACAGTTATTAAACACAAACAGCTGGCGACAAGCATCTTTCTAGCTGTTTTTCTTACTCCGAGATGCATTGTGTGAAGTGATGCTGAGAGTGATGGTTTAATTAGTAATTTGCCTACACTGGAGACAAACACCCTTTTAGCCCAGGGAACTGCATTATGTGTACTCTACTTCAGTGTTCGTTTGCGTGGTGCGTAGTGGAGAGGAGGAGGTACGCAAGTAAAGTGGATGCTGGGCAATTGCCTCTCTTTCAGATGGAGAGGGCCCTATCCACCATGGAGTGTGTTCATCATGGCTCAACAGAATAGAGGCAGAAGAAATGGTCCCCTGCTTTGTTAGAGGGTATAAAACMTTGCTTCTTGTGTGTGTGATATTGCTGCATGATGGGTTTTACTCATTGAATGGAATACATGTAATTCTATGATTGTGGTGGTTTGGAGAATATCTTGGACTATAACAAATGTCAACATTGTCATATGGTGTATTCATAATATATGATTGCACCGTATATGATTCATATACAACATTGACTCTGTGTGTATAATACAATCATTGAGGAAAAACGCTTTGATGCTAGTGCTATTAAAAATGGCCTGATTCGTAGCTTATATGGTGTTTTCTACAATCATTTTGTAAATGTATTTTTTTATGTTATGTCTTCAATTGTAATTGGATGGAAAAATTACTTTGATTGTAGTGCTCCTACATTCCGATTGCCAAAGGACCACAGAGCTCCGTGTATCCTAGTTGGTCCAGGCACTGGGATCGCCCCCTTCAGAAGCTTCTGGGAACAGAAACTTTTCGATTATGAACGCAATGGTTTGTTTATATTTTAGAATAGGAAAAAGCACTTACTCACCTGATCTTACTTGTATGTGTGGAAATTATTTGATAAGGACTTAAAAGAAAAGGAAAACCCACACACTGCTGCCAATATCACTTGTGTTTATTCAACTTGACAGAGCTTGAACACATACATAAACACTAGTCTAGATGACTCCAACATTGTAGTTCAGTGAAAGATGAAGTTAGGCTCTGAACTTACAAAGTAATGTGTTTGTTACCGTAGGGATCAAATCCTGCCCTATGATCCTGGTATTTGGGTGCCGGCAGTCCCAGATAGACCACATCTACAAGGAGGAGACTATCCAGGCTAAGAACAAGGAGGTGTTCAAAGAGCTCTACACAGCCTACTCCAGAGAGCCTGGTAGACCAAAGGTACTGTTAACTTTAAAGATTTAGTTAGTCCATTTGAAGTCTACTAGGCTAACATATGGAATTGTTGTAAGATGGTCATACCAAGGATCATTTAGCTATTTGATTTTGAATTTTAGGACCCATTTAGGTATCCCCTCAAAAATGAAATAAAAATAATTGATGAAATATTGAATTTGGCGTTARTGCTATTAGCCCATAGAAATGCATTGAATAACAGATTCATACATGGAAAAACAAAGTAAAGTGTCTGTCCTATAATTTGAGAGATATCAGGAATATATATATATAGTACATATTTTGTACATGTATTTAACCCCTAATTTTAGGCACTTAACTACTTCGATTTATACTTTTTAAACTGGTACCAGGCTGCCTTCAGGTGAGTCTTGAGGCTTGTGGGCATCCTAGAGAAAAACAACCGACATGTACGTGTTTGTGAGAGACTCACCTTCCCATATTAGTGTTTAGCCCAAACTGTTCGAACACTACAGACATAAGTTGGCAGATCGGCGGTACCAACATCAGACGAGTCCCGTGACGCTTGTGGGGGTCGTAGAACAAAATCACTGACATCTACGTGTTTGTAAGTGTTATCTTTTCACAGTGGTCATATTAGTTTGTAGYGCAAACCGTTCGGACGCGACATCGTGAGAAGACCAATTTTCGGGATGTCTCCTGGTTTGTGAAACACCGCTGTAGCTTGACCACATTCCACCACAGATGTGGAAGGCCGCCATTGGAGGATGTGTTTCGGATTGAGCACAGCCCATCCCKAAAAACATATCTTTAGCTTAAACAGATTATTATGGGGATGTTTTATTATGCTAATTAGATTTCATCAGCGACACAAATTTACCCGAGGGTTAAACATGAAAATGTGTCTCTGACAGTAAAGACACAGCAACACAGACAGAGGTCATGCGGGAGATGTATGTGTGCATGTGGATTTGTGAATTGTGTATCCCTGTGTTTTTGTTTTCCATTCACTCCTCACATGGAGCACCATTTTATGCACCACTATCCTCAACCCCAGACGCACAATCACTACAATCTGTTCATTGCCTTCAACTGTCCGTGAGCCTGTATCTTTCTCTCCCTGTTTATCTCTATATGATTTMATTAAATCTCTCTCATTCTATCTCTTTCTTCCCCTATGTCTCTGACACAGAAATATGTGCAGGATGTGCTTCGTGAGAAGCTGTCAGAGACTGTGTACCAGTGTCTGAGGGAGGAGGGAGGACACATCTATGTGTGTGGGGACGTGGGCATGGCCGGGGATGTCCTCAAGACCGTCCAGCAGATCATCAAATTGCAGGGAAACATGACACTGGAGGACGCAGGGTTCTACATCAGCAAACTCCGAGTAGGGACAATATGCTTCACTATATTGTACACTGTTAACTAACAAACTAACCAACCTGACGGACAAAACATACAAAAGTAACTTAAGTCAAGCAATTTAGATTTAAGACCTTGGAAGGTTCACTTTTTGAGACGACTGCACTCCTTATGCCTACTTGTGGATGATTGTCAGAATGTGACAGACACATTCAGAATTTTGTTCAGTGGGATTCAAAAGAGAACTGAAAGGAGGGCTCTTACATTTAATGACTCAAAGAAAGAGAAACCAAAAAACACAACTTTCAAAGATTTTGATAAGCAATTTTAAACCACCAGACAACCAACTGTACAGACTGCATACTGTACKTAAAATATTGAAATCGAAGGGTCACATGAGCAAAATGGCTAGGTCACTTTTGACTAAGCAGAGGGGTATATAATCAAACACATTTTGAAAYAGCTGCCTGCAACATAAAATGTCCAATTTATTGATCAACTAAGGAAAGCTTTTATCCAAGCCTTGGCGATTGAAAAATGTTTTGAAGGCAATGCTGTACTGTACAGTGACAGTGTAGTGACACATCACTGTATCTGTCTTTTCTATCTGTCCACAGCTCACCACACTGAATCAATTGTATCTTCCTGTGCCTATCTAACCTCACTTTGTTTATTGTATCATTCTGTGCCCATCTTATCTCACAAATCTTATCATCTCTCCTCGCAGGACGAGAACCGTTATCACGAGGACATCTTCGGTGTCACGCTGCGTACCTATGAGGTCACCAACCGGCTGCGTTCAGAATCCATCGCCTACATCGAGGAAAGCAAAAAGGACTCTGACGAGTGAGTCTAGAGTTTTCCCCCCACAGCTTCCATTCTGTTCCCTTCTAGTTCTTTCACGGCGACCAATTGTCACCAAGACATCTTTGCATGTTGTGCCATACTTGTAGGAGGGACCTGCAAAGCTGTAGATACACTGGAGATACAGCCTCTGGTTTGATTTATGACCGTTTTCAAAATGCAGAACGGGTAACCATAGAAATCAGTTGAAAAGGGCTCCAACTCAACTAACCGGATTGCAGTGTTAGCGAGCGGTTCTGTTATGTGTCTCCACTCACTCTGCGTTTGTGCTTTTAAAGATAAGAGCCTCCTTTTTTTTATTCATATACACTTGTCATAAGAYGAGTGGAGAATGAAGGCTGACTTGCACAATGCCTCYTTAAAAAGCTGCAAAATAACGTATGGCGGTTTGTATTGGCCWGCCACAGTGGTTCTGTGTGAAATGTCACTTGAATTTCTCCGTGTTGTGATCAAAAAACCCTTGTTACTAAGTGAGCTGGATGAGTAATGCCTGTAACCTCTCTCTCGCTTGCTCTCTGTTTCTGTCAGGGTGTTCTGCTCGTAGAACCATAAGTGGGGCTTCCGGATCTTTCTGCTGTGGACCAATTGGATGGGCTGTATGCAGCAGTGGAGCAGGGAAATGAGTGACACTACAGCTGGTCCATAATACTGTGCCAAGTTTTGTACTGTAAAAAATATTTTTGGGTTTGTTTTTGTTCTTTTTTTATACCAGTTCTGCTTCGTCATGGTCAGTCAGGCTCTGCACTTAGTCTGTAGTAACGTTTGAAATATTTTKTTTTACAAGAACATTGAGATGTTTTGTTAAATTGATTACTTTCTGATTTCATTATGCATCATAATGTGCACCCAGTATTTCTGCCACTTTGTTGATGCATGAGCAAGATGAGAATATTAGTAAATAAATATATCATACTGTTTGTTAGCTATTTAATGTTAGTCAAAACCTTTTGCTAAACTTTTATATTTGCAGGACTACTTGTGGTACCTGGAAACAAGGTCARAATGCTTTGATTGGCGATTCAYTCTGAGTTCCATTCCAACCAACTGATTCTGGTGCATTTCAGTGTATACAAGGCCAAACCCATGTCAGTCAGAGCTGGTCTAGTCTGCTTTGGTGTGTATTGTTCATAACTGAGATTCCAGTATATATTTTTTATTTTATTKTTTTTTTAAAGGTTTTGTAAGAGTGTGGGAGAGAGAGAAAGTAATGGAGAGAATGAAAGAGGGAGAGAACTAGATACAGACAGGCTATGCTCGGAGTGCAGTGAATAACTATGAACTGGATTTGGTTAACCTATGACCTCAACCTTCCGGCCACACGGTCATCCAAAACTACAASAGTGTTCAGACTCTCCTTGAAAGTCCATTAAAATGCATCTGCTCCTCTTGTCAGTTTTTTTTGTTTCCTGCCTGTCTATTTCTCCGCCTGCCTGTCAGAATATAAGTTGTCTCCCCATTTTGTGGTTTGGTTTCACAACAGTAACTGCATATAGATGTGGACGAAAGCCARTGAAATGTCATGTCATGTCATGCCATGGGAAAGCCTATGCATGTGTATCTCTTGTATACATTCTCATAACCAATATTTAAGTATATTACACACAAAAACAACTACGTATAATCTAGAGGGCTCTGCATCTTATAAATGGTATACAATATTATCAAAGGAAAAGTCCATGGTACATATCTGACTGCCTTCCTATTTATTCGCTAAGACCAAATGCTGAGGTATTGAGGTGCTGTCTGATGGCTTGAAAGTCATTTGCATAGTATTTACAATGGGAAAGAGTAAGGAACGAATTCATGATTTCCAATTAATCAAGAGGTTGGGTGTTGGGTTGCTATACTTTGCTGGTTCTCCTTGACCAACCATTACCATATCCTTGCGATCTCTGTTTTTACCATCATTATAACCTTCCATGTAACCAGAGTTGTATATATGGCTATGTGTATGTAACTATCCATGTAAAGGAACCCTGCAGTGTCTGTCTTATCAGATCTGGATTTAGGGCAGAGTGGCGTAAATCTCATGAGGCAGAAATCTCGAATAGCAGAAATCTCATATTGACATCAGTGCACGAGTAGATGAGTGTTGCTTTATGGTTTTATCGTTCCTTCATGTCTGTCTGTGTCGTTCACTCAGTAACTCTATCCCTCTTTCTCTCTGCCACCACCTCCCACTGCCTGCCCACATTACTTGTGATGCTGCCACAGCTCGCCCTCTCCTCCCTCCTCACTGAGACCTGACACCTGTCTGAAGGTCTGTCAAGTGCTGTGTGTGTGCGTGCATGCGTCCATGAATGCTGTGTGATAACCACTACAAAATACTAAAGTACTTTTGCGAAAACAAAATGTATTTGTCTGCGTGTATTCTCCATTCACTGTAACCATCCACTTAATACCTTCACATGCTCTTTGTCTTTGTTGAGAATMAAATGAACCTTCCTTCTGCCCCCCTGCACACACACCAACCTGGAATGCTACAGCATGTGTGCCCTCTGCAAACCCAAACAATTCTGATTGCATTTTCAAGATCAAGAAATGGATCATACAGGTCATTGCTTTMGGTTGTTGTCATTACAATTCAACTATGTTGAGTTTACTTAATTATAAAATCAGGTTAAGGATGATATCTTAATTAAAATGATATTGCTGATGGGTTTTCGGCGCATGCTCGTGTCAAAGCACTGTTTTTACTTTGTTTCCCACTTTTCACTGAGCATCATTTGAAGGCCATGCCTTTGCAGGGCTGCTCTGAGTCATGTTTCTATTCTAAACATGTCATTGACATTTCTGATAACATTTCCAATGGTAACCAACTCCGCAGTAACCTGTGGCTTTTCTTTCTTCCTGAAGTACTTCCTTTGTTTCCAAACTAAAATGGCCACCAGCATGATTGAAATGTAATGGCTTTCTGTGTTCTGTCTCTCTGCTACTTACTGACGCATATAGAGTACGTTTTTAATGGGGAACTTTTTTTGTTTTTGTTTGGGGAGAAATAGACAAACCTGTTAATTGTTCCTCTTGCTGAATATTTCCTTCTTCCACATTAATTTGTTTAAGCAGGTTTTGGGGGATTTGAAATGAGGGCTGCCAAAACTCTGATGTAAAACGTGCAACAACAAAAAATATATATATAAATATAGCATATATACTAAGACAAAGAAACAAAACGGAACTATTTGAACTAACTTTTTCTAAGAATGTATTTTGAATATATAATTATTATTATTGTTATGTCTCTTCTGCTTGGTAAAAAGAACCCATAAGAAAACAAACAAGGACTACAGTGGTCTCCCTGATATCCTTTAGGCACGGGAAAAACCACAGCACCAGCTGAATGCATGATGTACTGTACCTCTGTGTCCTCTTTAAAAAAAAAAGCTCTGTCTACCTACCAGCACTGTGTCACTCAGTACGACTGTGACTCCATCCATACAGTGTGATGGGACAGACGGTTGATGTGCTCAAGGGGTTTCTGTGTTTGTATCGCTGCTGCTAAACTCCAACAACCCAAACAGCCTCTGCTATATGCTCCTTGGTGTGGAATTGATCAACCTTGGCGGTTTCCATTTTAATGCATACTGCAAGGAACTTTGCATTTACTTAATAAAAAAAACATTAACAGTATATGTCAATACKGTGTTTGTATTTTCTTGTGTTTTTTTAAACTAGTGTCATGGGATCTTAAATGAGTGAGATGTGGATAGTGGACTTTAAGGTCAGCTTGGATTGTGGTTGAGAGTCGCCTGCGCTCAGGCAGTTTCAAAGATGAAGTATGTATAGGAGATCTATTGTGTACAATCCATGTCCTGTGCCTTTGCTGTATTGAACTGATTTATAAGTACTGCAATCTAGCCAGCTCTGTGTGCTTCCTGCTCTTGTTGTCATTCTCAAAGCCTTCACAACAGGGTAGGGACTCTGGTACAATACGGGCACCGAGATGCAAAGTGTAGGCAGTGGCACTCAGCTAGAGATACAATCCAGCACCATGGTAACCTAACAACAAAGTAAATTAGTCAAACATTAAATCAGCCCCTGTGTCCTCAGCCTCCTGTGGATTGGTGGGTGTGAGCCAGAGTGAAAAGCCCACAACTTCCTAATTAGCTGAATAGCTTGCCAGTCAATAGTTTTTACTAGGTTGACCCTCCTACTGAGCAAGATATGTTGGGGCAGCAGCCAAAAAGTTCACTGCACTGATTTCTAACACATRGTAAGATTTACATCGGCACGTTCAAACTAGCAAAACTACTTGTGAAAGCTTACAGGCAACAAAATATATTGGGTGGAAGACAAGCCAAGTCCATTGTGTTGGAACCATGGTCGTTGGGAAGAAGTTGGCCAAAGAGTCCCTGCTGCCGTCTGTGCTGGAGGATGATGACGCGGAGACGGAGAGCGAGAAAGCGCAGCTGGGTGGGATAGGGAGCCGACCACCCAGCAGACCCAGGAAAGCTTTCAGTAGGGGAAGTGTTGACAGACAGGTAAATGAGCAGGTGGATCTGACTTGAGAGATAATAGTTGGAGGATATAGATTTGGTAGTGTGTCACTGGAAAATGTTTTTTTCGTCACTTGTCTTTTACTTTTGTCAATATCCACAGACCTACTGGTTTTCTTGATTCGCCTCTGATTAAAAGGCATGAATAAATACCAGCGTACTACAGCTCTCAAGAGTTTGAGTTATGCAGCCCWGTACTTACAGTACATCTCTAATATAGGGATGTCTCCACTATTATTCTAAAACCAGCTGCTACAGTATGATCAGAGTGTCAATTCTTTGAGCCTCAGCCACATTCTCTCCCACTCCATGCTGCAGACAGTGACCCGGTCAGGGTCCGGCCGCCACTCTAGCCCTGAGGGGGAGGTGTCAGTCAGGGGTGAGAGAAAGGAGGATGAGGGGGAAGAGGAGGAAGAAGAGGTCAGTGGAGGTGGCGATGGAGACACACAGGAGAGGGGGAAGGAATGTGTCATCACAGCTTCAGATGAGGACTATGACACAGACTTGGAGCTGGGAGGTAGGTAGCACATCGTAGCGCTGCGAGTTCTTAATAAAAGAGAGAACGAGAGAAAGGTGGGTAAATCACAAGTTCAGATAAAGGGTGTACGAGAGCTAAGGGGCAGAGCGTGCGTGTGGTTTGCCACTCGTCTCGGGGGAAGAGAAATGGCTAACTGATGAGTCATGTGTTTAACATTAATCTTTTCATCTCTGATAGATCATCACACTTTCACATGCTCTTTCTGTTTGTATCCCTCCCTCTCTCTCTCTCTCTCTCTCTCTCTCTCTCTCTCTCTTGCTCTCTCTTTCTGGGAAGACATCATTTCCAATTTCATATTCTCTCTCACTCTTTCATAGAAAATAAACCTCATCTTATTTCTGAAGCCCCACTGTGATCATTTGATCATATTTAGATCATGCTTTGAACATGAGCAACTGTCCCAATAAATCTCTCTCTCTCTTTCCATCTCTCACTTCCCCTCCCCCTCTTCGCTTTTCCTACTGATCAGTTGAAGGGATGGCAGAAACAAACACCTACACACACTCCTGCACAAACATATATTCCTGTTCTGCATCTTAATGACTTCATCTAGGCTTTGTAGTAAGGCCTCTTTCACCATAAGTGAAGGCCATCTGTTACATGAATGAGCTAGAACCTACTACCCAGTCCCCAGACGTGGTGAAATCAACCGCAAGGGACTTTAACGACCAAAGTCACATTGACAGCTTAGAATGTCTCAGAGGCATATGTAGAGATGCCAAGTCCTTTAACTCAATGTTTTGACAGTGAGCGGCTCTGTTGGAGAAACGTATGGCTGGTTTAGATCTGGGTTCAAATACTATTTGAAATCTTTCAAATACTTTGAGCGTTTGCTTTAGTTTGTCTGAAGTGCTCAGTGGACGGAGTTTGCTGTGTTGGGACTGTTCTAATGGTTCCATTTTCAGGATGGCGCCGTACTGTATGGCTGCCGTCTTGTGAGCTCTGACCCAACTATTTTACATTTACATTTGAGTCATTTAGCAGACGCTCTTATCCAGAGCGACTTACAAATTGGATTTTGGCGTTTATCTTTATTTATTTTGCACGGAATGCATCCGTTATCATTTAATATGCTCGAAAATAACTTTTGAACATCACGTAACTAACCTCTATTCTGGCTTCAACGTCCACTTCAACTCGTCTGCCCTGGGCTCTTTGTGTAATTCAAGAGGAAACGTCAGCAAAAAAGAGACAGGAGAGGGAGAACCCTGGGGAGATTAAGGTGAAGGGAAAACCGCCCACCTCTTCCCTCCATTCTATTGGCCAATTTCCAGTTTCTTGATAATAAGATGGATGACCTCCGATCGCAGATTTGCTTTCAACGGGACTCTCTGCCATTCTGAAGCATGGCTTTCGGACAAGATACCCCCCAAGGCAATCCAGTTTGATGGATTCTCCATTCACCGAGCAGAGGATATTGGATTCAGGGAAACKGAGAGGGGGAGGGGTATGCCGCTTCATCAACAGCAAATGTTGTGCTGACTCTAGCGTCTCTAAGTCTTGACCCATTGTTAACCCGTCTTGGAATACCCTTCTACCTCCTGAGAGAGTTTTCAGCTGTTATCGTGACTGCTGTAAATATTCCACCTCAGGACAAGAAAAACAACAAGGTAGTACTTAATGAACTGTACGAGGCTATAAACAAGCAGAAAACCTTGCCTCTGGAGGCTGCTTTCCTTGTTGCCGGTGAATTGAATTCTGCGTCATTAAGACACAATGCCCAACTTCCATCAACACATCTCCATCTCCTTCTCCTGATGCCTAGCCACCTTACCCCTAAACATATCTTCCCCTACCACTCCAGTATCCCTTCACATTATAAATATGGTATTGGCACTGACCCTGGAACTGACCCTGTTGCTTTCTTACCTTCTTCTACTTCTCGTGTGTTTTTATTCTACTTAAAACTTGAGACATTGTGTCAGGCAAGTTCATTCAAGCCCAGCTAAAGTATATGTATTGTGTCTGCTCGGTTCTGTTGCAGATGTGAGGGAGGCGTATGACCCGACGGGCCAGACTCGATACAGGGAGGCGTGTAGAATGTTCAACGTAGTCCCTGTATCCTATTTCCTGAAACACATGGGCAACACTGAGCTGACCATGATGCACCATGGCCTAGGGCCTCAGGTAAGACTGACCAGGCCAGTGCCCTGTTTAATAATGCAAAAATGTTCCCTTCCACGGTCTCTCCCTCATGCTCCCTCATTCAGTTACTCTTTACTTAACTCTGTATCATTAAGGCTACATAACACTATGAATATACAGTATGTATGGCATAACACGTTCCAGAATTTGTAACAGGTCAGGTTTTGACCATTGGCTTTTGGCTACACAGCGATGAGAAAAATGGTATTCGGTTTAGCTAATTATCMAGATTAAAACTAGCCAACTAGCTTAGCTATATAATGTTCTGTGTCATACTGTAACTGAAGTCAATTGTCAGGACTACGGTTATGAACTCTGCTGTGTCATTATCCTGACAGAATTATGAAGCCTTTACAACAGAATATTCAAATGAATCTTTACCTTGCCTCTGCAAAAGCTGTGCACTTAAAAACAGCACTGAAAAACCACAGTAGCCAGCCATATGCTTGTTATCTAAATGCTAAGTAGATAATCGTATGTTCTGGATACTGTTTAACACCAAATGTACTGATACGGCTGGCTGACTGGAGCCTGAAGCTAAGGTAAAAGGTATCTTTCATATTATCTGCACAGCCATGTACTCTCTCTTTKGCCAGGCAAAACTATAATTTCTTAGACTGTCTCATTCCCTGAACCCACGCCTCCCTCCCTCCCTCCACGCCTCCCTCCTGCTTCATTAGTCTAAACCATGGAGCATCTCTTTTATTATTAAACTGTGCAACAAAAGCCTAGCGGATATGAGAGGTCCTTCAATAAAGAAGAAGGTCATTCCGGCACCCATTAGATGGGTGAGGTGTTTTCATAATAGGTACCTGGTAAAAGAGGCAAAAACCCACACATACAGGCACACACCTGCTCTCGAGAGCACATCCTCCTATTTCCATTTCTAAAAAAGAGGGGGGGGAAACAACAGGAGACGAAAGAGAGAGAAAAAGAGAAAAGAGAGAGAGAAACAAACTAAATAGTCTTTGTGTGAAATGTGTTCTGTAGGGCACCAAAGCACTGGCGGTTTCCTTGGTAACCAACACTTCCCTCCTGAAGCTGAACCTCAGGGATAATTGCATGGAAGGGACTGGCGGGGCTGCCATGGCCGAGATGTTAAAGGAGAACTGTTACATCACAGGTGGGCACTCCACCAACRTCCAATCCGAGGCCCAGGGGACTCAAGAAGGCGGCGGTGCCACCCACACCCATCCGCACGCCGACCTCACTCACTGCCATCCTTGTCYTGCCTCGACACCTAGGGACCTATTTAACATTCAGTCAGTGTCTAGCTAGCAGCAAGCTCCGTACACAGTTCATGATCCAAGGGAGAAATTGTTTCACCGCTGAGTGTGTCATTAAATCCACAACCACAATTCCAATGGTTCTAATTCAGAACTAATAAATGTCATTCACAATGCCTTAATGACACTGCMATTAGAATAATAGGTTAACTGCTGCCAACGAAAGTGGAATGTGATGCTTTAAGATTGTATCTCACCTGAACAAAGATGGCAGATGACTCATTCGATTACATTAGATTTTAAACATTGTAGCTTTGARGAGAGAACAAATTGGTTTCAACAAATACAAATCAATTGAATAATCTTTATAATGTGGCAGGCAGACATTACAACAGGATGAATACATGAATGACAACCTATACCATATAAGAGGATAGGACAGATACTCACAAACAACAACTAACAGCTCAACCTTCTGCTCTACTCTAACCCTGTATGACCTCAGACCTCTCTGTGACCTGTGTGTCTCCTTCTCAGAAGTGGACTTGGGGGAGAACAGGCTGGGGGAGTGTGGTGCCCAGACCCTGTCCAGTATGCTGCTGGAGAACACCACACTGGTCTCACTCAGCATGTCCGGGAACGAGCTGGCTGACCGGGCCGCACAACACCTGGCCCAGACCCTAACCTCCAACATGCCCAGACCCTGTCCAGTATGCTGCTGGAGAACACCACACTGGTCTCACTCAGCATGTCCGGGAACGAGCTGGCTGACCGGGCCGCACAACACCTGGCCCAGACCCTAACCTCCAACA
>NC_036855.1:39135527-39163380 GCF_002910315.2 Salvelinus sp. IW2-2015 | reverse complement strand
GCTCTCTTACTCTACTCTTGACTGTCCACATCTGTAGCCTCTCACTAGTTGCACTCTTAATTAATCACAAATTTTCAAAAGGTTTCCGGCACTCGTCTTCCTACACCCTTCCTTCAATCTCCATTTTGGCTATCTCTTTCCATACGCTTAGAACATCGATTCTTTTTACAGTCCGTTGTCTGTACAACCCCCCTCTTATCTAACCTCATGGATATACTCCTATCTCACTATCTCAAAATATGCTATATCTACCTGGAACGCGCCCTCACGCTCTCAAGTCTGCACTCTCCCTAGAACCCAAAAGGTTTCCTTTATGGTCTCTATTCCTAAAGGGGACAGCAGATATTTAATCTCTCTTGAGCCGTTTCTGAAAGCAACCTATCTAGACCTAGCATTAGTTGGTGGTGAACCCCACTACTCCTCTCTAAAAATCTCTGTCTCGTCTAATCATCGTTGTATCTCTCGGTCTCTTCCGTTCAATTTCTTCTCTCTGGCAAACAGTTTCCGATAAAACAGTGGACCATAGGTACGAGTGATGTGACATAGGCATAAAAAGCTAAGACCTATTTTCTCAAGTTTCAACTCCATCTCTTCTCGTCTATGATATTCGCCAAGTCATGTCTGCATTTTTAGATCCTCTCTCGAAGCCTGTCTCCCAGCCTCTAGGAAAAGCCACTCGCTCACCCGATTGGATTGCGCCTGGCGGAAGCCTGGACTACCAGTCACCTCTCTCCTTGGTGTGGATGTAGATCCGGGTGGTGCGCCATAAGGTCAGGTGCAATCGTCCGGCTGGGTCGATCGTCCTGAATGCTATCTATAGCATCGTTCAGTTCTCACCTGTCCTAATGCGCTTCTCGTCCTCTGCACGCTTTTCTCTCGGCTAGTCGCATCTCTTCCTCCTTCTCTCTCACCCTCTTAAGCTACATCATACTCTTCACGCCACTCTGTGTTTGAGCACCTCTCCTTACACGTGCCTCTCTCTCACCTCCCTCATCTGGGCTCTTGCTGCGCATACGATAACTACAAACTAAACTTACTACTTATAGACCCTTTTATTCCTACTTTCTAGCAGCCTCCAGCCATATGGTTTCCTTTATCCCAATCACCTATGGTTTTGTTATCTCTTTCTTCTCACTTATCAGGTTAGCTTTTTTTCTGGGTTAGTCACTATATTACATTAAATTTAACTACAACTATTTTTTATTGTTTATGGTGAGGTAGAGAGAGTGGGTGGAGAGAGAGAGAGAGAGAGAGAGAGGAAGAGAGAAGAGAGAGGAGAAGAGAGGGGGAGAGAGAGAGAGGCAGAGAGAGAGGAGAGAGAGAGAGAGAGGAGAGGAGATGAAGAAGCGAACAGGAGAGAGAGAGAGAGGGAGATGGGTTGCTTGTGAGGGTCGAGGTAGAGAGTGTAGTTGAGAGGAGAGTTGAGATGTTTGATAGAGTTAGATATGATTAGGAGGAGATTGTTAGAAGTTTGTTTGGGTTTAGTGGTGGATAGCGGACGAGGAGGATAGTTGGGGGTAGGAGTAGAGAGAGGGAGGATGGAATTGGCTTTGGCTACACAGCGATGAGATAAAAGGTATTCGGTTTTAGCTAATTATCAGATTAAAACTAGCCAACTAGCTTAGCTAGTATAATGTTCTGGTGTCATACTGTAAGCTGAAGTCAATTGTCAGGACTACGTTATGAACTCTGCTGTGTCATTATCCTGACAGAATTATGAAGCCTTTACAACAGAATATTCAAATGAATCTTTACCTTGCCTCTGCAAAAAGCTGTGCACTTAAAACAGCACTGAAAAACCACAGTAGCAGCCATATTTTGTATCTAAATGCTAAGTAGATAATCCGTATGTTTGGATACTGTTTAACACCAAATGGTACTGATACGGCTGGCTGACTGGAGCCTGAAGCTAAGGTAAAGGTATCTTTCATATTAATCTGCACAGCCATGTACTCTCTCTTTCGCCAGGCAAAACTATAATTTCTTAGACTGTCTAATTCCCTGAACCCACGCCTCCTCCCTCCTACGCCTCCTCCTGCTTCATTAGTCTAAACCATGGAGCATCTCTTTTATTATTAAACTGTGCAACAAAAGCCTAGCGGATATGAGAGGTCCTTCAATAAAGAAGAAGGTCATTCCGGCACCCATTAGATGGGTGAGGTGTTTTCATAATAGGTACTGGTAAAAGAGGCAAAAACCACCATACAGGCACACACCTGCTCTCGAGAGCACAATCCTCCTATTTCCATTTCTAAAAAAGAGGGGGGGAAACAACAGGAGACGAAAGAAGAAGAGAAAAAGAGAAAAGAGAGAGAGAAAACAAACTAAATAGTCTTTGTGTGAAATGTGTTCTGTAGGGCACCAAAGCACTGGCGGTTTCCTTGGTAACCAACACTTCCCTCCTGAAGCTGAACCTCAGGGATAATTGCATGGAAGGGACTGGCGGGGCTGCCATGGCCGAGATGTTAAAGGAGAACTGTTACATCACAGGTGGGCACTCCACCAACTTCCAATCCGAGGCCCAGGGGACTCAAGAAGGCGGCGGTGCCACCACACCCATCGCACGCCGACCTCACTCACTGCCATCCTTGTCTGCCTCGACACCTAGGGACCTATTTTAACATTCAGTCAGTGTCTAGCTAGCAGCAAGCTCCGTACACAGTTCATGATCCAAGGGAGAAATTGTTTCACCGCTGAGTGTGTCATTAAATCCACAACCACAAATTCCAATGGTTCTAATTCAGAACTAATAAATGCATTCACAATGCCTTAATGACACTGCGATTAGAATAATAGGTTACACTGCTGCCAACGAAAGTGGAATGTGATGCTTTAAGATTGTATCTCACCTGAACAAAGATGGCAGATGACTCATTCGATTACATTAGATTTTAAAACATTGTAGCTTTGACGAGAGAACAAATTGGTTTTCAACAAATACAAATCAATTGAATAATCTTTATAATGTGGGCAGGCAGACATTACAACAGGATGAATACATGAATGACAACCTATACCATATAAGAGGATAGGACAGATACTCACAAACAACAACTAACAGCTCAACCTTCTGCTCTACTCTAACCTGTATGACCTCAGACCTCTCTGTGACCTGTGTGTCTCCTTCTCAGACAGTGGACTTGGGGGAAACAGGCTGGGGAGTGTGGTGCCCAGACCCTGTCCAGTATGCCTGCTGGAGAACACCACACTGGTCTCACTCAGCATGTCCGGGAACGAGCTGGCTGACGCGGCCGCACAACACCTGGCCAGACCCTAACCTCCAACAAAAGCTGGAGCCCTAGACCTCAGTCACACACCCATAGGAGATGCAGCAGGTAGGTGTGTGTGTGTGTGTGTGTGTGTGTGTGTGTGTGTGTGTGTGTGTGTGTGTGTGTGTGTGTGTGTGTGTGTGTGTGTGTGTGTGTGTGTGTGTGTGTGTGTGTGTGTGTGTGTGTGTGTGTGTGTGTGTGTGTGGTGTGTGGTGTGTGTGTGTGTTGTGTGTGTGTGTGTGTGTGTGTGTGTGTGTGTGTGTTGGAGACCTTAGCCACAACATGATGGGAGACACAGCAGGTACAGTAGGGTTGTAGTAGTGTGTCTATCTAACCCAAACCCTGGACTTAAGCTTCAACAAACAGTACATTAGAGGTTGAATACCCTGGGCATGAAGAGGTGACAGAGAGGGAAAGAGTTTGGGTAGGGTACCCGCCTCAGCCACAACACCATGGGAGGCACAGCATTTAATAGTTGTGTGTCTTGGATTGGGTGAGGTGGTAATTGGAGAGGAATTGTGCATTTAAGCAATAAGGTACGAGGGGGTGTGGTATATTGGCCATAAACCACAAACCCKCGAGGTGCCTATTGCTATTATAAATTGGTTACCAACGTAATTAGAGCAGTAAAAGTAAATGTTTTGTCATACCTGTGATATACGTTCTGATATACAATGGTTGTCAGCCAATCAGTATTCAGGGCTCGAACCACGCAGTTRATGATTATAATTAGAGCAGTAATGGTCTGAGATCAGAGCTTTGAGGAACACCCAACAGATGTTGTAAAAAGCATACCCAGCCATAACCTTCGTCTTAAAATGTCTCGAGACATCTTGAGACATAAAGTTGGGCTGTTTTGAGACACTTTGAAAGAGCATAACAAATTCCAATATAGGCCCTAAACAACATGACYTCTTCCTATTCTTGGATGAGGATTTTTTTTCCATTCAAGAAGTTAATTTTATTGAGGGTCTCAGAGAAATTACAGTTATTTTTCTAAAGAATACTGGATAACAACCTCCACTCTACAGTCACCTCTGGTATATTTCACAGCACTTGCATGTTAGATAAACTAATTCATGTAATCCACTATAACTCCCAACAAAAGTGAATCACTTCAATTTCAAGCTCTAAATGCCCTTATCAATCGCTCAAATGTATCAGTTTATCGCTACCCAGTGGGGCGTAGAAAACAGTTCCAGACAACTGAAATCTGTTCCAGACAACTGAAAAGACTGCAGCCAGTGTGTTTATGAAACACACAGATACACATACACACAGACACACWCTGGTGGTGACATATTGATGCAGAGCGGCTAGACACAGACACATATTTTGTAGCAGATTGTGGCATTCAAAGGTCAAGAKATCTCCTTCATTATGAGCCCACTCAATTAGGATGTGGTCGTGGATGAGATTTGTAACAAAAACCTTTACCTGACGCAGAGTAAATGACAAACCAGACTGGGGCTTCAGACAAGGCCTGAGAAATTGAATATATMTTAATATATACTTTTTTACAATACAAAAAATTATAATAATATACTTCAAATACGAGATGTATTTTTCTAGTATATCTGAAATATACTATACATATTATATAATTGCACTTCCGTACACTTATTAAAAGTGTACTTTATATTCATAGTTTTTTTTCAGTCTTTTAGTGCACTATAAATATACATTAAACTTAAACACACTCATTAAAACTGTACTTAAATTTCAAACACTTTAATTGTAATTTATTATAATAATTGAAAATACACTTTGAAAATACACACTGTTTTTAAGTTGAAGCATTGATTTTTTTTAATGAAACTTGTGAGTGATCAAGTACACTAAGTAGACAGTGCCTTGCAAAAGCATTTATACCCCTTGGATTCCTTCACATTTTACTGCGTTACAAAGTGGTGTTATTTAACTGTATTTAACTGTCATTTCTTTTGTCAACAACGAACTCAATATACTCTGCAATGTCAAAGTGGAAGTAAAATAATAAAAAATAAGATTAATACAAATGAAATAACTAAAATATATTCATTGCATAAGTATTCAGCTCCTTTGTTTAGGCAAGCCTAAATTACTGCAGGAGTCAAATTTGGCTTAACAAATCACAGAATATGTTACATGGACTCTGTGTGAAATAATAGGGGTTGACATGATTTTTTCATGACTAACCCTTCCTCTGTTCCCCATACATACAACATCTGTAAGGTCCCTCAGTCAAGTATTGAATTTCAAGCACATATTCAACTACAAAGACCAGGGAGCCTTTCGAAAGCTTCATAAAAAGGGCAGTGATTGGTAGATCGGTAACAATATCAAATCAGACATTGAATATCTCTTTWATAAGGTCAAGTTAATAATTATGCTGGGGATTATGTATTAAACGACCCAGTCACATCAAAGACAGTAGGATCTTCTGAATTGAGCTGCAGCACAGGAATGAAACTGCTCAGGGATGTTACCACGCCATTGGTGATTGTAAAACAGTTACAGAGTTCAATGGCTGTGATGGGAGAAAACTGAGGATGAATCAACAACATTGTAATGACTCCACAATGAATAACTTAAATGACAGAGTGAAAAGAAGAATACAAATATATAGAATAAAAATATTCCAAAACATACATATTGTATGTAACAAGGCACTAAAGTAATATTGCAAAAGCCTAAATGCAAAGCTTTATGTTTGGGGCAAATCCAACACAACACATCACTAAGTAACTGCCGCCTTATTTTAAAGCATGGTGGTGGCTGCATCATGGTATGGGTATGCTTGACATTGGCAAATACTTTGGCAAAGAAACGGGTTGAGCTAAGAGCAGGAGAAATCCTAGAGGAAAACCTGCTTCCGTCTGCTTTACAACAGACACTGGGAGAGGAAGTCACCTTTCAGTAGGACAATAACTCAGAACACAATCTACACTCACCAAGAAGACAGRGAATGTTCCTGAGTGGCCAACTTACAGTTTTGACTTAAATCTGATTGAACATCTATTGCAAGACTAGAAAATTGCTGTGTAGCCATGAGCACCAACATTTTACAGAGATTGAAGAATTATGAAAATAATAAAGGGCTAATATGGCACAATTCAGGTGTATAAAGCTCGTAGAGACCTACCCAAGAAGACTCACAAGACCCGCTGCCAAAGGTGTTTCTAACATGTATTGACTCAGGGGGTTGAATACTTGTGCAACGACTATATTTTAGTTATTTAATTTCTATCAATCTTAACAAAAACATTTAGAGAAATCTTCCACTTTGAGATTAACGTATTTTGTGTAGATTGTTGACCAAAAAAATACAATTAAATCCATTTTAATCCCACTTTGTAACAATAACATTTGAAGAAATCCAAGGTGTATGTGTACAGAGCAAGGGGAACCACTACTTCAAGTCTCAGAGCAAGTGACGTCACCGACTGAAAGGCTGCTAGCGCGCACCACCGCTACCTAGCTAGCCATTTCACATCGGTTACATATGAATGGTTTTGAAAGGCACTGTAGTTTCAGTGCCAATAATGAGTTTTGAAGTACTTTCTGAATTCCTGTTCAGAAGAGTGTAGAGAAAGTTGACAAAGATCGTTTATTCCACATAAGAAAACATGCACAGCTGAGGAACATGTTTCTTGAGAGTATACTTTTTCATATCTCATGAAAATATACTAATGAAAACACACTCCCCTCAATAAGACATGTGCACAATAATTTGCATATTACCCAGCATCCTTTTGCTGCTGAAGTTTTGATTTATTACATGATCTTGTTCCTCATATTTAGCTTATTTAAATGTTTTGATGCTCATTTTCAAACTGAATAATGTTGTACTTTTAATTACACCTTACATATTACATATTATATTAAAATGTAAATGTATTACCGTAATATGAACAACTAACGAGGGAAATCCCAATGGTGCACTTTCCGATTTTTTTTAAATGATCGGAATTCTGGCTCTTTTCAGGAGCTGGCTTGTTCGGCTCAGCTCACCAAAAAGAGCTAGCTCTTTTGGCTCCCGAACGTCTCCTTAAAACAATATGTTTTGTATTATTTTCCAGTTGAACAGTGTAGAACAATTCTAATTAATTTATTAAATGAACCCATACTCTACCTTAACCGCAATGTATTTAAAAAATGCATTGGTTTGTTATGAAAAACATTTGCATTTATAGTATATATTTTTCATGTATATAAACAAAGTGCATATAAATCTAACCATTCAAAACGAATACAATCTGAACAACATAATAATAGAACATTGCACCATATCAAAGAAAAATAAATAACAATGTGCAAAACTGCAGCATCCCACTTAAAACATTAAACTGGTCCCTCTTTTCGCTCTCTTCTTTAGTGCCATGTTATAACCAGCAGCACACAGCAATGCTGACCATATTTTGCTTTTATGAGAGATTTGCATTCAGAAATGCAAGCTGCCTCACTTGAGGGGCTGATGCGGTTTCTTCTCTTAGTAATTATTTGTCCCGTTTTTGAGAAGACCCTCTCGGAGGGAACAGATGTGGTCACTATTGCAGTCTCCCTGTCATGACCTTATTAGTAAGCCGTGGGTAGACAGAGGCCTTGTTCTTCCACCAGCTCAGAGGATCTGCAGACCTTTGGCTCCTCCAAATAGGATCGGACCTCCATTATGGCGTCTGCTGAGGGATTCCTTCATGCTGCATCCCCAGTTGCTCTCTCGTCAAACAGCATCCAAACAGCAGACGTTTGTGGCACGACTGCTGGTGCTTCTGCTCCATCTGATCCCTCTTCTTCCTGTTGCCCTGGTGCCTGAGCCAACTGACTGCTGGGGCTGTCCCTCCCTGCTGCTGAGGTTATTCTTTGAAGAGCCTCATCAATCGCTCTGGCATCACTGAATGCTAACTTCTTAAACCTGGGGTCAAGTGCAGCGGTTTCTGATAGCACATGGTTATATTCCATTCTGTGGAACTTTCTGTCCATTGATGAGCATAGGGTGTCCATCAACTCTGTCACATGTCCTGTGGTTACATTTGCTTCTCTCTAGCGGCTGGCTGTGATTCGCTGCAGACCCTTACACAAGGTGCATTGACAATGGTCAGGGTAGAGATGATGGCATCCTTTGACTCAAGAAACCGCTTCAACATATAAAATGTTGAATTCCACCTTGTAGTGCAGTCTTGTTTAGGCCTCAGCTCAGGTATCCCCATCTGGCGTTGTGTAGACTTTAGTTTTTCAGCACCTACTGTGCTCCTGTGGAAGTATTCCAGAGCTGCTTTCACTTTGTCCACAGTGGGCTTCATCACCTTCAGAGCATCTCTTACAATCAGGTTGATTGTGTTGGCAAGAGATGGATGATGGGTCCATTTAAATTMTCATGGCTTTGGTTATGTTAGCTGCATTGTCGCTAATACAACAGACCACTTTTCCATCTACTTGCCATTCTCTGGCCACTCTCAACAGTTCCTCTGCCAAGTTCTCTGAGGTGTCTGTCGCTGAACACAAAGCAGTCCAGAAGACAGCTAGACATCGAAAAATCTTCAATGAAGTGACATGTAACCAACATGTAAGAAGTGGTTACCCTTGATGTCCAGCAGTCAGTGGTAAGGCAAACTGCAGTAGCTTTTTGGACTCTTTCCCGCACTGAAGCCTGTGTGCTCTCGTARAGTTGTGGAATAAGTGATTTTGAAAGGGTTTTCCTGCTTGAAATTGTGTACATTGGATTTAGACTATTGCTATAATTTCTTAAACCTCCACAACCTCCACAACCGAAAATGATTGGAAATCGGTGGCAATCATTTTAGCCAATGCAATATCAATTTGGCCTTGTTTTGGCATAAACTGGTCCATAGAAGACTGCGTTACTGTGGGTCGCGGAGTAGGCCTACTTGACTGAGTGGATACTTCTCCACGTGTGGAGGTGCTGGCTCCACCACTATCACTAGGAGGCCCGCTAGTTTCTCGAAGCTCCGCTACAGTTAGCTTCACAGTTGGGTGCACAGTTCGCCGGTGTAGGCTGTGCGTAGAACCGTCTTTATATGAGATTTTGTTTCGGCAAATTCTACACTGTGCTCTAACATTGTCTACATTATTAAAATGCATCCAAATGCTACTGTGCTTRRGACWAATTTTATAGCTGTTGTTTTRACAAGTGTCCATCCTCTCTCTCCTCGGCTGCTAAGTGTGTGACTATGAGTGAGTTGGCTCAGCCATTCGCGAAAGACCCATCACTAATTTGTAGCTATGGCCACAACTGCTTCAATCAAGGTAACCTTTACYTGACTAATTACAATAGCTGATGTGGTTAATAAGTGGAAGTGTAGTTACAAAAGAATACTTGAAATACATTATAAATACACTTTTTATGTAAAGAAAATACAGGAATTCTAATTCAAATACCATTTTAGTATAATTCTAATTCTTGAGAAATATACCTATAATGTTTTTTCCACATGGGAAGTGTCTTCCAAGTGTGGGTGGAGGGGGTAGTGTGTGTGTTCGTATTATCTTCACTGTCTCTTCTAAAAGGATCAGTGTGTATTAGTTTTGAATCATACACTCATATCAGACACTTAGTACTCTTCCCATCACTGATTTAATAAATTATATATCATTTTCTCATACTTTGTGATTGTTGTCATAGGAACACCCGTCTTGAATATTGACCCATGATGATTAACAGTGTCATTGAAGATATACTGACATTTTATTCGTTTTTCTTGACTGTTATTGCCTTTCCACAGAGCAAAATTAAGTAAATAGAGAGCCATCACTGTCTATAACAGTGAATTAATTATATGTGTTGAAAGGAGATATGATCATTGTGATAGAAATGCATTACTCCTCAATGAGGATAATCCACTCTCTTGGGGTTCATCTCCGTTTAAAGTGGCAATCCTCTCCTTCTCTCCTTTCCTTCATATACACTGACAGAAAAGAAAGGTGGACAGGTGAAAGCAAAATCCTGGTAGGTGTAGGGATCCACCATATTGCTTCCAGGTGACAAGAAGAGGAGACAAGTGGGACACATAAAACTGAGGAGGCCATTGAGGAGGCCACTTAAGACTATTGAGACACAGCTTATTTTTCTCTCATCAGGTCAGGTCCTGGGACATGCTATCGCTGAGAACACAGGGCTGAAATCATTGAGTCTGGCCTGGAACTGTATACGCGGGAAAGGAGCGGTGGCTTTGGCTAAAGGCCTTGGGGTAAATCATATAACATAGCGTACATGTTATGAAATCTAGGTCTAGTACATAGATAGGTATCTGTTGATTTCAGGCGGCTTTGCAGTAATATGCCTAGTCCTCACTTTGTGAATGCCTGAGGCTAACACAAGACGTAATAACCTTTATAATAGATCAATTCAACCCATTTATACAGTATGATATTTGATAAAACTTTGCTTTTCATCTATTAATCTCTTGTGGACAGACGTACAAGCTCTGGCGCTAGATTTTGGTTCTGGGTTGCCGAGATAACATCTACAGTATCTGATCTTGTTCAAATGATTTCATGAAACTCTAAATGAGCTCAGTTTAATCAGATATTCTGTTCCGGAGTACTGTAGAATGGTTTGTAATAATACCATTCACTTGTAATGTCCCAGGCCAACATATTCCTCAGAACACTGGATCTGTCTTACAACGGCCTGGGTAAGGATGGAGCCGTAGCTTTAGGAGAGGCTCTCAAAGACAACAACACTCTAGAGGACCTCAATATAAGGTACAAAGGTTTTTGCCTGTATTTGCTTGTTATGATTATACACTTTTCTCATTTAACATTAAAAGTTATTAAACAGATGGTCCTAATATAGGCAGCAGGGTATGGCGTAAAGCTTTTTACTTTGACGGATGACTACCTGTTGAAATTTGCTTGCAAAACTTTCTACAAGATAACTGCTATCATATCAAAATGTAAAGACGTCCTTTGAAAGGCAACAGTTTTATATTGCTTGCCTCACACCCCCAACACTTATTGTTTTTTTATATCTCCCACAGTAACAATCGAATACCCCCTGAAGGTGCGATCCGCTTCACCATGGGCCTGAAAGTAAACAAGACAATAAAAAAACTKAATGTAAGTCAGAAAAGAGATTGGCTGTAGTATGGAAAGCAGTGGGGAATATGCGTGAGGGAGAAGTTGGTAAAAGTGGGATAAAATGGCTCATCWCTATATTTTTCAAGATAAACACCCAAGAAGCAGCCACAAAAACGAAGTCGTAGAAAGACAAAAAAATGATATTTGATACTATGTCTAWTAATATCTGCCAGTGTTATCTTTTGTGATTCTATGTTAATTGACCTGCCTTTGGTCAGATGGGGAGGAATCCTATACAGACTGCCGGMTGTTACGGAGTCCTGAAAGCAATCCAGGGAAACCCAGAATCAGCTATGGAGTGCCTGGACTTTTCTGTAGGTCATGGATTTTCACTTGTGTTATTTTCACTTGGATGAATGACCCTTTCACAACACACCACCTACCTATTGATGCAAAGCCACTCACCTGARAATGTGTGTCTCTGTGTCTCTGTACACTATAACCTCTAGGACATAACAGTGAATCAGGACTTTGAGGATTTGTACGTTGCCTTAACAGACATATTCCCAAACATCCGAGTCAAACATGGAGGAAGAATCGACACATTCAGAAAACCAAAGGCCTAAGTGAGAGGTTTTCCATTTGATTACTTTGCATTACCGAGCAACGACCCAAAGTCTATATTGTTTTTGCAAAGCAAAGCAGTGAAACATTACAATGGTTTGTTCTATTAAAGAGAATCACCAACCATGAAYGGAGTCTGAATGAAACAAGTTAATAAGTTGTTAGACTAATACAATTTTGTTRTTAATTTCCTTAGTGGCCTGGTTTGACCCATCAAGAGGAGATATTTTCTTCAAGACAGCAAAGTATCTGGAATATCAGATGTTTATGAAATCTAGGTGAATTGAATGCACAATGCATTGACAACCTTTCTCACCTACAGCACCAAGACAACTTGTCAATTGTATTGAAGAACTACAGTACTTGTACTTTACATCTTAGTGCTTGTGGAAATGGGTATTCATTTTTGGGAACATCATGATCTGTATAAATTATATATTGCTTTCACATCCTATCTGTACTGTGTACATTCCTATATGGTCTATGTTGGACAATGTGTACAGATAATAGTGCCTACCCACCAGACCATCACACTCATATTTTCAACCTGGACTCAGGGGTAGACTTTATATAGTAAACATAATCCTGAGCACTCCAATTAGGGTGTGAATGTTATTTGTAATTAGATAGAGAAAATCGGACCTCTCTGAAATGAAAATGGATGGCCATCCCTTCAGCTAAGTTTATTTMACCTAAACCCTCCCTGGACGCTTGAAAAATAACAAGTGACCCTCCCCTATACCCAAAAGAATAATGAAAACATAATGTGGATAGCAAAGAACATCCTTACCTCACTTCCTGGACAGACCAGAGCCTTATGCCGTTTTAGAAACTGTTCTTAGTCCTGTAAGCATTACATGGCAACGCATGGCTTGGGGGCCAGAAGATTGCGGGTTCACAGACCACTATGGACAACAGTAGGGGTGGAAAAAGTATTGAATTAATCTATCATCGTATTTCCAGGTCCGAGAGAAAAAATAGCCGTTTATAAAAATGTCATGCAATTCTGCATAATTTTACATATTAGCWAAATATTTTTTGATACCACACAAATGCCTGATTACAGGCTACGAATGGCCAGAGASCTAGGCCTATGTGTTCATCTTATCATATTCCTCCAATGCCAAATCAGTGTGTCTTATTTTCAACGAAACTCTCCCTGTTTGCAAATAATGAAATRAGAAATGTCATAAGGAATCTGAGGATGGTGGTTTCAAAAGTTAGGTCTACCTTTCCACCCCAGACAGTAGGCCWACCGACACAGAAAAAAATGTAAGCTTTAACTGCTGGCGACTCTTCTTCCTTGGCTTAACTCAACAGAGGTAACAAATGTTTTCTAAAAGCTGTCTGAGTTTAAACATCTTCTATTGTACAGAATGTAAATAGCTTAATCAATTGATAGTGACAGAATTAGATTACTTCCCAAGCAACKATGTTCTGTCTCCTCGGCTATAGAAGATTGTAGCTCAGTCTCTGAATGTCAAAGAAATTAAACAATGATATCCCCCATATGCATTGGATTCATGTTTTTCCGGTGTATTTTTCAGCTTGTTTCTAGCATAAAGCATTGCCGACCAAAGCACTGTTATTGATCTTTTTATAACATTTTTGCAAAATCTTAAGCTAACAATGTGCCTGTGCTTTTTGCATTTTCTTTAATAAAAGGTAGGCCTATGGCATACCCTCTCATACCCCGTCAATTCGAGTCCTGGTTTTAACTTAYCAGCCCGTCACTGACATGGAATTTGGGCTACTTGAAGAGTACACGGTGGGTGGAGCAATTGGCCAACAAATCTACGTATGTCAAAAAGAAAGGAAGACCAAGGCTCTCTTCATACAGTTAATTAAAATGCCTTTATTTGTATGGCATGTTCAATGGAAACAAAGATTGAAAACTCAGATGCATTTCGGCTGCATGGCCTTCGTCAATGTCCTCTTTTGAACAGCTTTTTCCAATCAACCCTGATTTGAAGACGGAGTGATTACAGAATTCATTGGACAACACCTAGTAAGCAATACTATACATATAAAAAAGTGAAATACTGTAGATATGTTATCAAAATYCAAATCAACGCTAGAAGCATCATCCCCTATAAAAGTAGTTCTAACCTTGAATATGACTGGGKAAAGTGGTAACAATAGGAGAGCCATCAATTTCATAGTACACTAGATCACAGCAAATATTGACCGCCGCAGTCTAAACATACCTGAGGGCAATAGAGCAATATGTCCACTAGATGACAGCAAAGGGGCCTCTCAKGACCCTACAAGAAAGGTGAGAAATCAATATCTTAATTTAAACCAGGGTAATTAGTGGCCTGTAGTTTTTAAATCCCAAAACGTTCCCTTTGGTCTCGCTGTTTAAGACGGCCCCCTTTTCTAATTGAGGCCGGAACATGATCAATACCCATAGCTTGTAGGGAGGCAGGGTCGCCATGGTGTAAGGACTTGTAGTACCTTGGCATAGGTTAGTCTTTGTTGCCTACCCGTATGGCCTACTTCTGTTCCGCTAAGCGGTCTTGAAGGCATCTCTTTGTCCGTCCAATGTAGAATACCTTACACTGTGGACATTCCAATCTGTAGATGACATGAYTYGTTTTGCAGTTAATGAAATGCTTGAGTTGATACTCCATTTTAGAAGTTTTGTCAACAAAATACTTTTTCTGTGCAATATTTATGCAATGGTTGCACTGGTTGCATTTAAAAGAGCACCTGGGTTTGTGGTCAAGCCAAGMTTTTTTGAGAGTCACCAGGAAGGTAGCTGTGGACTAATTTGTCATTTAGGGTAGYACATCTCTTAAAGCGTATGACTGGTGGCTCTGGGAAGACTTTGCATAGTAGCGTATCACTTTGGATGATTCCCKAATTATTTTTTATGATTATTATAATGTTCTCTGCTTCAGTGCTATATTATGTAACGAAGTACACTCTCTCTGGTGCATCACGAGGCACTCCCCTTCGCAACAAGTTKTGTCTGTCAAGTCGTCCGGCCCTTATACCTGCATCTTTCAGGACCTGAGCGKTGTAACCCCAGTTCAAGAAGCGATTCTCCAATTCAGCAGATTTGACACTGTAGTCTGTTTCCTGATCGCAAATTCTGCAGACTCTTTGGAATTGGCCTTATGGAATGTTCTCTTTTAGCCTTTTGGGGTGAAAGCTGTCTGCCATCTGTAGGCTTCCTAAAGATTGTGTGTAAACAACCGTTGTCATTTTTACTGATGTCAAGGMCCAGAAAATGAATGTTATCCTTGCTGTACTACATAGTTAGTTTGATGTTAGGGTTAATGCTGTTAAGGTATTGGTGGAAGGAAGTAAGTTAATCTTCTGAGCAAGACCAGAACAGGCAAACATCATCAATATAGCATCCCCACCATATAATCCAGTCAAAGAACAGTTTTTTTTTTAAGGATCCAAATGAAGTCATTTTCCCATTTACCTAAGTACAAACCAGTGTAGGAAGCTCCCATGGGACATCCTTTGACTTGTTTAAATCTACGTATGTACTGTATACTGTATAGCAGCCTATAGCCTAATTTCATGTCAAACAGGTACATTCTCGTAATTTGGGGTTCAACAAGGATTCTTCTAAGAACCTTAGCTCTGAAAAGGAGGTGGGGTTCACTGAGGAACCTCCTTAGTTGGTGGGGGTTCTTGCAGGAACCTAACTGCCCAAATGAAACATTTCAATTTGAGAGGACAGCAGGTGCAGGCACTTAACTGAAAAATGTAAAGGTCTCCTCAATTTAAGGTAAGTTGTGTCCCTTATATGATCTAAATTGATATTGTTTTATGATGATGATACCATCTATCTTTTCATATTTGTGCCAATCTTTCAAAAACAGAAAATGAACACAATTCAATGGATATCAGTCAACAAAGAGGTAAGAATATGCAGGCTATAACAATATGTTAAGGCTAGCTGTATTGCGTGCAGATGACTGAACTGCTCACTTTTGTGTCTGTGTCTGCATGWATTCAGATGAGGAGGCATACACAGGTATGTCAACTGGTATTGGTATGTTATGTAGATCACATTTACCACCCTGCTCCCTTACCTCTTCAATGAATATCCCATAGGCCTCTTCATTATGGACAAGGTATGTGTATGAAAACCATGATCAAAACCGTTTTGCTTTTTTATTCACATTCACCACAAAAACCAAGGTATGAATTCTGTCATGTGCGCAAGCGATGCGTGTTCATGATCAGACCGAGCATCAGGGCTCATAGCCCTTTCCTGCAGTCAATGACCAAATGTGCCCTCTTTGGCCTCATGGTTGAAATGTTATTAATATTTTTCATAATTTTATAATTAATAAAGATMATTAAAAACATTTAACAATGTGTGTGAGGTGTAAACTTTTGTTTCAAAGTAGATTTGTTTAACAATACCAATAATCACCCTGTCTGACACTGATTTAGCCCAATGCATTTAAAGGTTAACAAAACTCCCCTGTACAGAAGACGCCAGACTGAGACCCATGATCGCAGGCTAGCTGTCAAGTTGCAGGTCGTAAGGTAAAAGGAAACTTTACTTGGAACTTGGAAGTTTTAAATACTTACATGTTACCTAAATCTTACAAAGTGCAATGAAATACTTTGAGGTTATGAACAGAACCCCAATTATTGAATCTACTTTGAATCGTAACCTAATTATAAGGGTGCTCAGTGTCCAACAAATAATGGTCTATTGAATGTGTAGGCAATATTGAATCTAATAATTAAGTACAAGGAATGAAAGAAGGGTACAGTACAAGTACAATAGCAGTGCAGTGGATTAGCGTAGTTTCGCGGGGGTAATTTTGGTGGGGGTAAAACAGCTAGACTGTCACGCCCTGACCTTAGTTTTCTATATTTTCTGTATTATTTTGGTCAGGTCAGGGTGTGACGAGGGTGGGTATGTGTGTTTTTGMCTTGTCTAGGGTTTTTGTTTATCTATGGGGATTTTGTATGTCTAGGTAATGTAGGTTTATGGTGGCCTGAATTGGTTCCCAATCAGAGGCAGCTGTTTATCGTTGTCTCTGATTGGGGATCCTATTTAGGTTGCCATTTTCCATTTAGGTTTTGTGGGTAGTTGTCTATGTGTAGTTGCATGTCAGCACTCTGTTATTATAGCGTCARGMTRYTTTTGTTAGTTTGTTTAAGTGTTCTTRGTTTTATTAAAGAAGAATGTATTCACATCACYCTGCYCCTTGGTCTCCTCACTACGACGAACGTGACATAGACTGAACAAAAATAGAAATGCAACATGTAAAGTGTTGGTCCCATGTTTCATGAGCTGAAATAATAGATCCCAGAAATGTTCCATATGCACAAAAATATTATTTCTCTCAAATGTTGTGCACAAACTCCAATCCAAAGTTAAATCTAGAATCGGCTTCCCATTTCACAACAAAGCCTTCTTCACTCATGCTGTCAAACATACCCTCGCAAAACTGACAATCCTACCGATCCTTGACTTCGGCGATGTCATTTACAAAATAGCCTCCAACACTCTACTCAGCAAATTGGATGCAGTCTATCACAGTGCCATCCGTTTTGTCACCAAAGCCCCATATACTWCCCACCACTGCGACCTGTATYCTCMTTTGCTGGTCCTCGCTACATATTCGTCYCCAAACCCACTGGCTCCAGGTCATCTACAYGTCTGCTAGGTAAAYCCRCGCCTTATCTCAGCTCACTGGTCACCATAGCAACACCCACCCGTAGCACGCACTCCAGCAGGTATATTTCACTGGTCATCCCCAAGCCAACACCTTCTTTGGCCYCCTTTCCTTTCAGTTCTCTGCTGCCAATGACTGGAACMAATTGCAAAAATRACTGAAGCTGAAGACTTATATCTTCCTCACTAACTTTAAGCGRCAGGTGTCAGAGCAGCTTACCGATCGCTGCAGCTGTACACAGCCCATCTGTAAATAGCCCATCCAACCAAATATCTCCCTCATCCCCATATTTGTTTTTGTTTTTCTGCTCTTTTGCACACCAGTATTCTCTACTTGCACATCCTCTCTACACATATCACTCCAGTGTAAATTGCTAAATTGTAATTACTTCGCCACTATTGGCCTATTTATTGCCTTACCTCCTTACTTCATTTTTCACACACTCTATACAGATTTTTCTATTGTGTTATTGACTGTACGTTTGTTTATCCCATYTGTWACTCTGTGRTGTTGTTTTTCTCGCACTGCTTTGCTTTATCTTGGCCAGGTCGCAGTTGTGAATGAGAACTTGTTCTCAACTGGCCTACCTGGTTAATAAATAAAGGTGAAATAAAATAAATACATAAATTCTACTATTACAACTTTCGTTGCTGAAAATAATTGCAGCACCAACATGGCTAAATAAGGCAAAATTTGTAATTACATGACAAAAAAATTATTTTTCATTTCTACTTCTCATTTTACATTCATGTTGTTCTTTTTYAGCCATTATTTGTTGATTTTTGATTGTCTCAGAAAGGCCTACAGTTGCAAGTATCTTTGGTAGTTTGTTAGTTTGTGCTCTGACCAGAGTCTGTCAGTAGCTTTGTTCAARTTGACATTGGAATTACACCAGGGAAATTTGGTTGGAAAGATGATGACCCTAAAATAGTCKATTTAAAATGATTGCAGAGGCAATAACACATTAGTCCAATAAAATACTGTACAGAGGAAGCTGATGAGTATGTGATATCATTTTTTTTATAGCCTAATGTCCACCCACCAATATTCAGACTGTAATTCTGTTCCTTTCTCTCTCAGTTCACAATGTCAAGACTGAGTGTCTGCAGGCATAGAAGATGAATCTTTCATTTGCAGTTTTTTCTCCTGTGTGCTGTAAATGCTAACTGACTCCTCTCTTGGCCATTCATATATCTTTCACTGACTTGACTTCACAGTAGAGGGTGATACAGACATATCCCACTACCTGTGGATATTGTGTCTTTTGACCTTTTCCTGTGAACTCAGGGCTGAGGTGCAGAGCAAGCTCCACTTAGACCAGGACTATCCCTGTGAGGTGGTGGGGAGCTGGAATACCTGGTACGGGGACCAAGACCAAGCTGGTAAGTAGTGACAGAAACAGTCAATTCTGGTGTCAGTGCAATTTCAAACGYGGCAGTGAAATCTCATGAAACCCTAATCTTAACATTATCCAATGTTTTCTTTTAATGTAACCGAAAGTTATCTTATGTTAACCCTGATCTAATATYAATAGTTATCACATACCTTTTCGTGGCGATAGGCGGATCTCTTGTTCAATGATGACACTCAACTTTCTTTCTAGTCTAGCTTGGTCTAAATAGTTTGGCCAATGCAACAGTGACACCTGCTGGTTTGTTGTTACAGTGCACCTATGCGGTATTCAGCAGGCTCCCCTGCATTGAACGCTTAACCAAATTMAACAATAATCAAGTAGGGGTTTCAAAAATATATTTTAACATGGACAAATACTTATATTTATATAAACCAATACCACAATGTATCATTCAAAATACATATCAAGTGATATCAAATCTAACTTTTTGTAAGAGTATCCTGTCATTGTTTTACAACCTGGACACATACCATAGTAAATTCAAATCCGGGACACTCAAATTAGTTAGATATGTTATGTTTGGTATGGTATGTATTAATTTGTGGATGTCCATCATCGATTTCGTATCTGTTATGAATGACAATTTGTATGATATGTTACGAATTACAAGTTGCCTGATATGTTACAAATTGCAATTCGTTCAATATGTTACGAATTTGCAATACATATGATATGTTACGAATTCCAATTTGTTGTGGCTTAATGTTAGCTAAGTTAGATGGCTAGGTGGTTAACATTACTTAGGCTGGCGGTTAYGGTTACGGTTAGGGAAAGGGTTAGCTAACATGCTAAGTAGTTTCAGAATAGCTCAAAAGTAGCAAGTAGTTGCTAATTAGCTAAATTGCTAAAGTTGTCCGTGATGAGTATCGAACACAGAACTTTTGGGTTGCTAGACGTTCGTGTTATACGATCAGTAACCTTCTTTCTTATGTAACCATACCAAACTTAACATATCATACTAGAGGGGTTGAGTTAAATGCSGAAAACACATTTCATTTGAATACATTCAGTTGGACAACTGACTAGGTGCCCCCTTTCCCCTAATTTGACTGTTCTGTATTTTCATTTACTATGTTATGTTAGTCATAAGACCAGGCAGTGTTTTCTGTAAAAGCATTGTCCTACTGGCGAAGTGGCAACTTTGGTCGACTAATTCCTAAATCTCAAACATTATGTAACTCTTTGAAGGAGTATCTGGAGTTCCAGAAGGAGAGGAATAAAAATGCTGGTCTCAAGCAGAACCAGCTTCTCCTAGAGTTCAGTTTCTGGAACGAGCCATCACCCAGACCGGACCCGAACATATAAAAGATACATTCATAAAAATCAAGGTAAGTCCTGGCATGAACCAAATATACAAAAGGAGCTCATACAAACTCAAGGTAAGTCACTGCCCTGTGTAATCATGTTTCATTCTCTTCTAAAACGTTAGTCCCTAGTTCCAGAGACAATGAAATATGATTATACCTGAGGAGACCAGAGATAATATACAACTATGGTCATAGAGAACATACCCAAAAGAGATAAACATCAATCTTCAAACAGAACCGAAGGATATGTTCATCCTATGTATGTAATGCGTATGTAGGCCTGCCTCACACTCCATTGTTTACAGTACTGTGTGTTTGGATTGCAGAGCCTGACTGTCAATGAGTATGGTGTGTGAATCTGATGCTGTTGCAATCAGTGTGTAAAGGCCACAGGTGGTTATGAAGTAAAAATCTCTGTCTGTCTTCATACTTTAGTATCATCATCTCTAATGATGTCATTGTTGTGTGTCTCTATTTCAGCCTGGAACAATGATTCGAATGAGGGAATCACTGGTAAGACTTTGATGAGACCTCAACTACTCTTTGTTTGAAATACAGGTGCAGTTTATCAAAATGCATGTAATTTATGTACACAATACCTAACCAGTAAATGTTTCACTAGAATGTCAAATTTGTCCAATATTAACTGTATTTATTAATAATCTTGCTAAGGCACGGGCGATCAAATATAGACAGGAGAATGACGAGGCAGTTGGAGGGTTCTTCTCACAGGTAGGAGACCTGTATGAAGTTCATCATCTGTGGGGTGAGTAGGCAGGCTGATGATGGTAGTGGCAATGTATATAATATATCAAATCAATTGAAAAGAAAAGATTGTGCACATAGCTGGARTACTTTTCTTATTTACTGTAGATGGTTGATGAAGCAATGGACTCACATTTTCTCACATCATTCACATAAAAAATAAGAAAAGATGCTGTGCTTTATCATGACATTAAGTTATCAAAACTACTGACAGATATGTTCATCCTTATCCATGTGTACTAATATCTCTGTATGTCATTAGTTCATCTCTTCAGCTTATAAAGACCAGTCCAGAGACGAGCCCAAAAACTCTTTCTTGCTGAAGGAGGGATGGGTTCTTTCCTCAGAATTCTTTTATTTTTTTTATTTCACCTTTAGTTAACCAGGTAGGCTAGTTGAGAACGAGTTCTCATTTACAACTGCGACCTGGCCAAGATAAAGCAAAGCAGTGCGACACAAACAACAACACAGAGTTACACATGGAATAAACAAACATACAGTCAATAATACAATGAGAAAGTCTATACAGTGTGTGCAAATGAGGTAGGATAAGGGGGGTGAGGAAATAAATAGGCCATAGTGGCGAAATTATTACAGTATGGCAAATTAAACACTGGGGTGATAGATGTGCAGAAGATGAGTGTGCAAGTAGCGAATCGTAACCTAATTATAAGGGTGCTCAGTGTCCAACAAATAATGGTCTATTGAATGGTAGGCAATATTGAATCTAATAATTAAGTACAAGGAATGAAGAAGGGTACAGTACAAGTACAATAGCAGTGCAGTGGATTAGCGTAGTTTCGCGGGGTAATTTTGGTGGGGTAAAACAGCTAGACTGTCACGCCCTGACCTTAGTTTCTATATTTTCTGTATTATTTGGTCAGGTCAGGTGTGTGACGAGGGTGGTATGTGTGTTTTTGCTTGTCTAGGGTTTTTGTTTATCTATGGGATTTTGTATGTCTAGGTAATGTAGGTTTATGGTGGCCTGAATTGGTTCCCAATCAGAGGCAGCTGTTATCGTTGTCTCTGATTGGGGATCCTATTTAGGTTGCCATTTTCCATTTAGGTTTTGTGGGTAGTTGTCTATGTGTAGTTGCATGTCACACTCTGTTATTATAGCGTCACGTTCATTTGTTAGTTTGTTTAAGTGTTCTTTGTTTTATTAAAGAAGAATGTATTCACATCAACACTGCACCTTGGTCTCCTCACTACGACGAACGTGACATAGACTGAACAAAAATAGAAATGCAACATGTAAAGTGTTGGTCCATGTTTTCATGACTGAAATAATAGATCTCAGAAATGTTCCACATGCACAAAAATATTATTTCTCTCAAATGTTGTGCACAAACTCCAATCCAAAGTTAAATCCTATTCACAAAAAGCCTTCTTCACTCATGCTGTCAAACATACCCTCGCAAAACTGACAATCCTACCGATCCTTGACTTCGGCGATGTCATTTACAAAATAGCCTCCAACACTCTACTCAGCAAATTGGATGCAGTCTATCACAGTGCCATCCGTTTGTCACCAAAGCCCCATATACTACCCACACATGCGACCTGTATGCTCTTTTGCTGGTCTCGCTACATATTCGTCGCAAAACCCACTGGCTCCAGGTCATCTACAAGTCTGCTAGGTAAAGCCTCGCCTTATCTCAGCTCACTGGTCACCATAGCAACACCCACCCGTAGCACGCACTCCAGCAGGTATATTTCACTGGTCATCCCCAAGCCACACCTTCTTTGGCCGCCTTTCCTTTCAGTTCTCTGCTGCCAATGACTGGAACTAATTGCAAAAATTACTGAAAGCTGAAGACTTATATCTTCCTCACTAACTTTAAGCGCCAGGTGTCAGAGCAGCTTACCGATCGCTGCAGCTGTACACAGCCCATCTGTAAATAGCCCATCCAACCAAATATCTCCCTCATCCCCATATTTTGTTTTGTTTTTCTGCTCTTTTGCACACCAGTATTCTCTACTTGCACATCCTCTCTACACATATCACTCCAGTGTAAATTGCTAAATTGTAATTACTTCGCCACTATTGGCCTATTTATTGCCTTACCTCCTTACTTCATTTTTCACACACTCTATACAGATTTTTCTATTGTGTTATTGACTGTACGTTTTTTATCCCATGTGTTACTCTGTGTTGTTGTTTTTCTCGCACTGCTTTGCTTTATCTTGGCCAGGTCGCAGTTGTGAATGAGAACTTGTTCTCAACTGGCCTACCTGGTTAATAAATAAAGGTGAAATAAAATAAATACATCAATTCTATATTACAACTTTCAAGAGTAATTTAAAGCCGAATGAGTTCCAATTTTTTTTTTTATACAATATTATTTTTTATTTAAAAAACATTATTGGGGGGGGACACCCACGCCCACCGTAGGTGCACACCACACAGTTTGGGAACCACTCCTCTTGAGGGGCGATTCAGGGTCAAACATAACCTAATTTGTACAGCAAATTATACTGAATTGGATTCAATTTGTCTTAGTGACATTTATCATACGGCTCAGTGAAATTATTATTCTAATTTAATGCATATTTCACTGAGGGACCTACAGGAAAATAATTGCAGCACCAACATGGCTAAATAAGGCAAAATTTGTAATTACATGACAAAAAATGTATTTTTTCATTTCTACTTCTCATTTTACATTCATGTTGTTCTTTTTGAGCCATTATTTGTTGATTTTTGATTGTCTCAGAAAGGCCTACAGTTGCAAGTATCTTTGGTAGTTTGTTAGTTTGTGCTCTGACCAGAGTCTGTCAGTAGCTTTGTTCAATTTGACATTGGAATTACACCAGGGAAATTTGGTTGGAAAGATGATGACCCTAAAATAGTCCATTTAAAATGATTGCAGAGGCAATAACACATTAGTCCAATAAAATACTGTACAGAGGAAGCTGATGAGTATGTGATATCATTTTTTTATAGCCTAATGTCCCACCCCCAATATTCAGACTGTAATTCTGTTCCTTTCTCTCTCAGTTCACAATGTCAAGACTGAGTGTCTGCAGGCATATATCTTTCACTGACTTGACTTCACAGTAGAGGGTGATACAGACATATCCCACTACCTGTGGATATTGTGTCTTTTGACCTTTTCCTGTGAACTCAGGGCTGAGGTGCAGAGCAAGCTCCACTTAGACCAGGACTATCCTGTGAGGTGGTGGGAGCTGAATACCTGGTACGGGGACCAAGACCAAGCTGGTAAGTAGTGACAGAAACAGTCAATTCTGGTGTCAGTGCAATTTCAAACGGGGCAGTGAAATCTCATGAAACCCTAATCTTAACATTATCCAATGTTTTATTTGAATGTAACCGAAAGTTATCTTATGTTAACCCTGATCTAATATGAATAGTTTCACATACCTTTTCGTGGCGATAGGCGGATCTCTTGTTCAATGATGACACTCAACTTTCTTTCTAGTCTAGCTTGGTCTAATAGTTTGGCCAATGCAACAGTGACACCTGCTGGTTTGTTGTTACAGTGCACCTATGCGGTATTCAGCAGGCTCCCCTGCATTGAACGCTTAACCAAATTTAACAATAATCAAGTAGGGGTTTCAAAAATATATTTTAACATGACAAATACTTATATTTATAATAACCAATACCACAATGTATCATTCAAAATACATATCAAGTGATATCAAATCTAACTTTTTGTAAGAGTATCCTGTCATTGTTTTACCACACCTGGACACATCCATAGTAAATTCAAATCCGGGACACTCAAATTAGTTAGATATGTTATGTTTGGTATGGTATGTATTAATTGTGGATGTCCATCATCGATTTCGTATCTGTTATGAATGACAATTTGTATGATATGTTACGAATTACAAGTTGCCTGATATGTTACAAATTGCAATTCGTTCAATATGTTACGAATTTGCAATACATATGATAGTTACGAATTCCAATTTGTTGTGGCTTAATGTTAGCTAAGTTAGATGGCTAGGTGGTTAACATTACTTAGCTGGCGGTTAAGGTTACGGTTAGGGAAAGGGTTAGCTAACATGCTAAGTAGTTTCAGAATAGCTCAAAAGTAGCAAGTAGTTGCTAATTAGCTAAATTGCTAAAGTTGTCCGTGATGAGTATCGATCACAGAAACTTTTGGGTTGCTAGACGTTCGTGTTATACGATCAGTACCTTCTTTCTTATGTAACCATACCAAACTTAACATATCATACTAGAGGGGTTGAGTTAAATGCCGAAAACACATTTCATTTGAATACATTCAGTTGGACAACTGACTAGTGCCCCTTTCCCCTAATTTGACTGTTCTGTATTTCATTTACTATGTTATGTCTAGTCTATAAGCATTTTTTCCTCTCCTTCTGAACTCCAGTACTCCTTCAAAGAGTTACATAATGTTTGAGATTTGGAATTGTCGACCAAAGTTGCCACTTCGGCCAGTAGGACAATGCTTTTTACAGAAAACACTGCCTGGTCTTATAGACCCAGAGACATATACAATCTATGGTCATAGAGAACATACCCAGAAGATAAACAACTATCTTCAAACAAAACCCACAGGTCTGACTTAACTGTGTATGTAATGCATATGTAGGCCTGCCTCACACTCCATTGTTTACAGTACTGTGTGTTTGGATTGCAGAGCCTGACTGTCAATGAGTATGGTGTGTGAATCTGATGCTGTTGCAATCAGTGTGTAAAGGCCACAGGTGGTTATGAAGTAAAAATCTCTGTCTGTCTTCATACTTTAGATCATCATCATCTCTAATGATGTCATTGTTGTGTGTCTCTATTTCAGCCTGGAACAATGATTCGAATGAGGGAATCACTGGTAAGACTTTGATGAGACCTCAACTACTCTTTTGTTTGAAATACAGGTGCAGTTTATCAAAATGCATGTAATTTATGTACACATACCTAACCAGTAAATGTTTCACTAGAATGTCAAATTTGTCCAAATTAATGTATTTATTAATAATCTTGCAGGCACGGGCGATCAAATATAGACAGGAGAATGACGAGGCAGTTGGAGGTTCTTCTCACAGGTAGGAGACCTGTATGAAGTTCATCATCTGTGGGGTGAGTAGGCAGGCTGATGATGGTAGTGGCAATGTATATAATATATCAAATCAATTGAAAAGAAAAGATTGTGCACATAGCTGGATTACTTTTCTTATTTACTGTAGATGGTTGATGAAAGATGGACTCACATTTTCTCACCATCATCATATAAAAATAAAGAAAAGATGCTGTGCTTTATCATGACATTAAGTTATCAAAACTACTGACAGATATGTTCATCCTTATCCATGTGTACTAATATCTCTGTATGTCATTAGTTCATCTCTTCAGCTTATAAAGACCAGTCCAGAGACGAGCCCAAAAACTCTTTCTTGCTGATGGAGGATGGGTTCTTTCCTCATCATCTTTTTATTTTTTATTTCACCTTTAGTTAACCAGGTAGGCTAGTTGAGAACGAGTTCTCATTTACAACTGCGACCTGGCAAGATAAAGCAAAGCAGTGCGACACAAACAACAACACAGAGTTACACATGGAATAAACAAACATACAGTCAATAATACAATGAGAAAGTCTATACAGTGTGTGCAAATGAGGTAGGATAAGGGGGGTGAGGAAATAAATAGGCCATAGTGGCGAAATTATTACAGTATGGCAATTAAACACTGGGGTGATAGATGTGCAGAGATGAGTGTGCAAGTAGCGGTACTGGGGTGCAAAGGAGCAAAATAAATAACAATATGGTGATGAGGTAGTTGGATGGGCTATTTACAGGTTGGCTATGTCAGGGTGCAGTGATCTGTGAGCTGCTCTGACAGCTGGTGCTTAAAGCTAATGAGGGAGATATGAGTCTCCAGCTTAAGTGATTTTTGCAGTTCGTTCCAGTCATTGGCAGCAGAGAACTGGAAGGAAAGGTGGCCAAAGTAGGAATTGGCTTGGGGGTGACCAGTGAAATATACCTACTGGAGCGTGTGCCTACCGGTGGGTGCGCTATGGTGATCAGTGAGCTGACATAAGGCGAGGCTTTACCTAGCAACGACTTATAGATGACCTGGAGCCAGTGGGTTTGGCGATGGATATGAAGAGCGTGCCAGCCCAATGAGAGCATACAGGTCGTAGTATATGGGGCTTTGGTGACAAAACGGATGGCACTGTGATAGAACTGCATCCAATTTGCTGAGTAGAGTGTTGGAGGCTATTTGATCGTAGGATAGTGAGTTTTACTAGGGTATGTTTGGCAGCATGAGTGAAGGATGCTTTCTTGCGAAATAGAAAGCCGATTCTAGATTTCATTTTGGATTGGAGATGCTTAATGTGAGTCTGGAAGGAAGTTACAGTCTAACCAGACACCTAGGTATTTGTAGTTGTCCACGTATCTAGGTCAGAACCGTCCAGAGTAGTGATGCTGGACGGGTGGGTTAGGTGTGGCAGCGATCGGTGAAGAGCATGCATTTAGTTTTGCTTGCATTTAAGAGCAGTTGAAGGCCACAGAAGGAGAGGTGTATGGCATTGAAGCTCGTCTGGAGGTTAGTTAACAGTGTCCAAAGAAGGGCCAGAAGTATACAGAATGGTGTCGTCTGTGTAGAGTGGATCAGAGAATACAGAGAAAAGAGTCGGCCTGAGGATTGAACCTGTGGCACCCCATAGAGACTGCCAGAGGTCCCAAAAAGGCCCTCCGATTTGACACACTGACTCTGTCAGAGAAGTAGTTGGTGAACCAGGCTAGGCAGTCATTTGAGAAACCAAGGCTGTTGAGTCTGCCGATAAGAATGTGGTG
>NC_036855.1:39133734-39135175 GCF_002910315.2 Salvelinus sp. IW2-2015 | reverse complement strand
GTGGTGATTGACAGAGTCGAAAGCCTTGGCCAGGTTAATGAATACAGCTGTATTGTATCTTATCGATGGCGGTTATGATACCGTTTAGGACCTTGAGGGTGGCTGAGGTGCACCCATGACCAGGTATAGTGGGATTCGAAATGGTCGGTGATTTGTTTGTTAACTTGGCTTTCGAAGACCTTAGAAAGGCAGGGTAGGATAGATATAGGTCTGTAGCAGTTTGGGTCTAGAGTGTCTCCCCCTTTTAAGAGGGGGATGACCGCGGCAGCTTTCCAATCTTTGGGGATCTCAGACGATACGAAAGAGAGGTTGAACAAGCTAGTAATAGGGGTTGCAACAATTTTGSCGGATKATTTTAGGAAGAGAGGGTCCAGATAGTCTAGCCCTGCTGATTTGTAGGGGTCCAGGTTTTGCAGCTCTTTCAGAACATCAGCMATCTGGATTTGGATGAAGGAGAAATGGMGGAGGCTTGGGCAAGTTGCAGTGAGGGGTGCAGGGCTGTTMKCCGGGGTAGGGGTAGCCAATTGGAAAGCATAGCCAGCCGTAGAAAAATGCTTATTGAAYTTCTCAATTATSGCAGATTTATCGGTGGTGACAGTGTTTCCTAGCCTCAGTGTAGTGGGCAGCTGGGAGGAGGTGCTCTTATTRTCCATGGACTTTACAGTGTCCCAGAACTTTTTGGAGTTAGTGCTACAGGATGTAAATTTCTGTTTGAAAAAGCTAGCCTTWGCTTTCCTAACTGCCTGTGTATATTGGTTCTTAAACTTCCCTGAAAAGTTGCATATCGTGGGGCTATTCGATGCTAATGCAGTACGCCACAGGATGTTTTTGTGCTGGTCAAGGGCAGTCGGGTCTGGAGTGAACCAAGGGCTATATCTGTTCCAGGTTCTACATTTTTGGAATGGGGCATGCTTATTTAAGATGGTGAGGAAAGCACTTTTAAAGAACAACCAGGCGCCCTCTACTGACGGAYTGAGGTCAATATCCTTCCAGGATACCCGGGCCAGGTCGATTAGAAAGGCCTGCTCGCTGAAGTGTTTTAGGGAGCGTTTGACAGTGATGAGGGGTGGTTGCTTGACCGCAGACCCATTACGGACGCAGGCAATAAGGTAGTGATTGCTGAGATCCTGGATGAAGACAGCAGAGGTGTATTTAGAGGGCAGGTTGGTTAGGATGATATCTAAGAGGGTGCCCTTGTTTACGGATTTGGGGTTGTACTTGGTGGGTTCATTGATAATTTGTGTGAGATRGTTCTCAAGCTTAGATTGTASGATGGCCGGGGTGTTAACCATGTCCCAGTTTAGGTTACCTAGCAGCACGAGCTCWGAAGATAGATGGGGGAAAATCAATTTGCATATGGTGTCCAGGGCACAGCTGGGGGCAGAATGTGGTCTATAGCAAGCGGCAACGGTAAGAGACTTGTTTCTGGAGAGGTGGATTT
>NC_036855.1:39118737-39127994 GCF_002910315.2 Salvelinus sp. IW2-2015 | reverse complement strand
TAGTAAGACAGAACTCTGCAGGCTATCCCTGCAGTAGATTGCAACTCCGCCCCCTTTGGCAGTTCTATTTTGGGGAAAATGTTATAGCTAGGGATGGAAATGTCAGGGTTTTTGGTGGTCTTCCTAAGCCAGGATTCATACACGACTAGGACATCCGGGTTGGCAGAGTGTGCTAGGGCAGTGAATAAAACAAACTTAGGGAGGAGGCTTCTAATGATAACATGCATGAATCCAAGGCTTTTTCTTTTACAGAAGTCAACAAATGAGAGTGTATGGGGAATGGGAGTGGAGCTAGGCACTGCAGGGCCTGGATTAACCTCCACATCACCAGAGGAACAGAGGAGGAGTAGAATAAGGGTACAGCTAAAGGCTAAAAGAATTGGTCGTCTAGTACTTTCAGAACAACGAGTAAAAGGAGCAGATTTCTGGGCACAGTAGAATAGATTCAAGGCAGAATATACAGACAGGGGTATGGTAGGATGTGAATACAGTGGGGGTAAACCTGTGCATAGGGTGACGATGAAAGAGATATTGTCTCTAGAAATATCATTTAAACCAGGTGATGTCACTGCATGTGTGGGAGGTGGAACTAAAGTGTTAACTAATGCGTATTGAGCAGGGGTAGAGGCTCTACAGTGAAATAAGGCAATAATTACTCACCAAAACAGCAATGGACAAGGCATGTTGACGTTAGGGAGAGGCATGCGTAGCCGAGTGATCATAGGAGTCCAGTGAGGGGTTTCAGGCAGCTAGCGGGCCGGGGTTGGCAAGCTAGCAGAAGGGCCTTTGAGGGACATCGCGACGGAAGAAAGTCTGCTGTGGCCCCCTCGTGCTTTTACGTCAGCAGACGTAACAGCACGAGACAGCTAGCGGGCCGCGGCTAGCAGGCTAGCGGATGGGCATTCAGGGGACATCGCGACGGAGGAGCCAGTTGAGAGACCCCCTCGGGCGAATCACGTTGGTAGTCCAGTCGTGATGGTTCGGTGGGGGTKCAGGCCAGTCGGCAAAATAGGTATTGAACCCAAGGAGTGGCTGATSGACCTCTACGGCTAGCCGGGAGATGGGCCTTGCAGATGGGCCTAGCAAGGCTAGCTCCAGGCTAATTGGTTCTTGCTTCGGGACAGAGACGTTAGCCAGGAGTGGCCACTCGGATAGCAGCTAGCTAGCMGCGGTGATCCAGGAGGGGGGGTTCAGAGCTTGCAGMAGGAATCCGGAGATATGGAGAAAAATAAGTCTGATTTGCTCTGGTTTGAGTCGCGCTGTGCAGACTGGCGAGAGTTGTCCGGGCTAAAGGTAGCTGATGACCGCTAGCAGTGGCTAGCTGACTACTAGCTAGTAGCTAGTTAGCTGGCTAGCTTCTGTTGGAATGACAGGCTTGTGGGCAGTTAGTAAGTTAGTATTAATGTTAGTCATGTAGGGCYTACATGTAAATTGCTTCCGTCTGTTAGGATTAGGGTTGCAAAGCTACCGGTAATTTACCAAAGTTAACATGATCTAGGTAATCTATGGCAATCTATGGTCACTTTGTATTGTATTTTAATAACTTTTAATAAAATGTATTCATATATAGTATAACAATGTTTATATCTGTGTCCATATTGTCCATTCATTTCTAGTAGATAGACCATATGGTTCAAGAGAAAATAGCATAATTAATGAAAAAAGCATCAAATCAATAATGGCATTATTTTATTTGGCCCCACTAGTTTGGCCCCAAAACATTTACAACGAAGACATACGGACATAGTAAAATCAATAGAAGTGTATAAAACAAATAAAGGAAATTTCATGCTGAAACCCTCATATTAAACACCAGTGATATTCACTAAATTGTGATGTTTTATAGCTTTGTCATTCAATTTTTTATTTTAATATCATCTTATTAGTTTGCTTTATATACTGTATATATTACATGTGATAAGCCACACAGAGGGCCAGAGATAATTACAGACATCTGTGATAATTTGAAGTACGCAAAAAGGCCACTAGATGCCATCTGATAAAATTCCATAAATTCCTTGAAAGTTACCAAAATTATGGCAATTTACTGGTAAACTTAGAAAGTTTCCAGTAATATACCCTCCCTTTGCAACCCTAGTTAGGATAGACCAGAAATAAATGCATGCTTCAGATCAGACTGACTGACTGTGACCTCTGATCATTTCAGACCCTTTTATTTCATGATCATGTAATACTTTGTCTTGACATATAGAGTATAGGATGCAAATGTCTTGTAAAGACAGACATAGCTTGATGTTAAGTCAAGGGGTATGAATACTTTCTGAAGGCACTGTACACACACACACACTTTCACACTCAACACATATGCTGCTGTAGGAGGACGGGCTCATTGTAATGGTTGTAATGGAATGAATGGAACGGAGTCAAACATGTGGTTTCCATGTGTTTGATACCATTCCATTCATAAAATTCCAGCCATTACAATGAGCCCATTTGAACATGGATTATTAGTGGTTATGTAATATGTTTTTATTGAATGTGTGTTTTGTCTTGTGATAAATTATTACATGTTCATCTATTGATCAACATTTGTTATGCATATTATTTGACCTGTGAATTTATTAAATATATGGAAACATGCTTTTGCAGTATCTGTGCATTGGAGATGTGGATATGAGATGCCTCCTCTCTAATGTCCAGGAAGCTCTGATTCAAACTRCCATTAAACAGCTCTGCAAGTGTTATAATGTCAAAATACGTTTGTTACTCACAAAATATGGAGTTTGGCTGAGCAATTATCTTCATTTGCTCCCGTTGAGGCCTGTATGTACGTTCAAAAAAGGTGTAAATAAAAATGTAGAAGCAACTGAAAAAAATMACTATTCTGCACCTCCAGTCACTCATTGCTGCCACACACAGGTTGGAAGTCTACAACAGCTCAATACATTGGAAGTGCCAAAGAGGCATTTTTATGGTTGATTCTACATTTRTATTTAGACCTTTTTTGGAAATACATCAGAGGTAACGGGAGTAAATGAAAGTTCAGCGAAACTCAATATTTGTTGAGTAAAGAACATATTTTGACATTGTAACGCTTGCAGAGCTGTCTAATGGAGAGCTGTCTAACGGGAGTTTGAATCGGAGCTTCCATCTCACTCATTGTCAACATCTCAAACACACAGATACTGGCTCAAACACAGCTACTGGGGCATGCAGACCCGAAGTTGCAAGCACTGTTCACTGTTCTACAATTGTAAATGTTTTGGGGTTATGGATGTGATAAATGGGCTTCTATGAATGTCAGATAGGCCTATATTATATCTGTCACGTTTATTCATTTTATAATATATTAGCTTCCTCTGTAGCTTTAAGACCAGGGGGGCGTGTTATTATATGAGGCCGTGTCTTTTATTTGAATATAGAGTAGTTGAGTTGAGTGGAGTCGGATTGCGTAGCATGTTTTTCTCTGTATCGGTGACTGACTGATGCAAGACACAGTCCAACTAAACTGCGGGCGTTTGTAATCCAAGGGAATGAAATAACACAGACAACATTAATTCATTAACTTTTTATTGGATCGTGCCTGGAACTAGAAAACCATTCAGACAGATTCAGGCAGGATTGCGCTATTCAGAACCATGGACTTGCACATTCTGGATCACAGACTGCGAGTGACCAGCATTTGCAAAAATGGGTTGGTGAATTTCACTCACCCACTGATCAAACTCATATTTCTGCGGAAAAGAACAAGGTAAGATTATTTGTGTGAAGAGATCTGTTCATTTGAAGCCGTCCGCGATCCCAAAACGTGCAAAAAAAGTATAATTTAAAAAACATTGCCAGGTCGCTGTTGATGGCAGACTAGCCCTTGATCATGACTGTGCCATTAGGCTACATTAAACACAAGGGTCACTGGAAGAAGGCGTCTTCTGTAGGATAAGTTTCGTGATCCCTGACGCTCGGTRTGAACATTCATATACATGGCTTGCGGTACGGTTTTTGCAAACATAAGGACCTTATCTTCCATATCAGCGATGTATATATTTTAAAGGTATCATTTATACACACCTTGATAGGGTTAGTGATCCCACCTGGCCATATCTCCTTTCATGTTACAGCGCTTGTTTATAGAAGACAAGAGGGTCCTAACACCTGTGTGTGAATTTAACTCTGGAAGTGTACTATAGTTTAATCGGATGGAGGCACCCATATCTGTGTTACACTTTACTGTAGCAGTTAACTTTTTTTTAGTTGAAGGATTCTTTATTGCAGATGAAAGATAKGGGCCATATGTTTCGAAAGCCTTTTCACATGCGATAATTAACGTTTCAAAACGTTAAGACACAACGGCAGGATTGTAGTTCACATCAGGCAGTCCTGGGCTAAGGTAATGGCTGAGAACTGTAGGGAGAAAGCAAAATGCCGCCTAGAGTTTTCGAGAGGTAATGGCAGACATTCTAGCTTGGACCTGTGTGAAGCTAGCCACAATAAGGATTAGCCACAAGAGTGGAYTTTCTGTTCTCCTTCAAAATAAAAGTCCCATTGAAAGTGACTAAAACGTATACAAATAAAATTGTATRGGTCACACACACATATTTAGCAGATGGTATTGCGTGTGTAGCGAAATGCTTGTGTTCCTAGCTCCAACAGTGCAATAGTATCTAGGGTTGCAAAGGGGAGGAAACTTTCCGGTAAATTTCCTGAAATTTTCCATGGGACATTAAGCCTGGMAATTTTGGTAATTTTGCTTAAATTCATCTAAAAAGTTAGCTTATAACAGTGAACCTTTTTGTGGGATACACAAGGCAATTCTTGGTCTTGTGGCATATTTTGGTTAAACTATCCCCAATTCAATGGAATTGCAACCCTCTTGCATGCACAGTGCACTCTTCCATCACATGTACAGCTGATTCTCAAGATCTTGCACACTAATGAGATGCTATTGAGCCCACACTACCACAGTGTCTGAGCCAAGGACTACTAGCTTTCTGGTAAGTAAAAAAAACAATAATAATAATAATTACTATTATTTTACAATACTGGGTGGGGTGAATATATTTTATATGACATACAGGATTTTTTTGTTAACTAGTAAATAGTAGCCTACAGCAAAGTGTGTTTAAATCATTTCTGACATGTTAACAATTTAGTTCGTTTTCTAGTTCGTTTTTGCTACGACGTGTGTTTTAGCTTGCATGAGCCTGCTAACTGAGTGTTAATTCACCTGTTTCCATACATGTTTCWTTTAAAACATTTATCTTACAAAGGAGTTGTTTAACCTAACTGCTTAACTATTTCTGTACAWGGATTTGTATTTAAAAAAACATTTTACTATTTTTTTCTCTAATCTTTACAGGAAAATGCCACGAGCACTATCTGATGTGTGGAGACATTTCACTGCAGCTAATGTAGAAGGAAAAGCTGTGTACATTTGCAAATACTGTGCCAAATCATATGTGAAGAATGCAACAAAGATGCAGAATCATCTGGCCAAGTGCATAAAGTTCCCTCAGCGTTCACAACAAGCATCCTCTGACAAAAGTCCCTCTATTTCTATTTGAGGTGAAAATGATGAATCGGACACCTTATCGATAGCAACAGCTCATGGTCTTCCTGGAATCAGAAGTTTGTTTGACTCAATGGAGGAACGTAGTCAGAGAAATTCTYATGAATGTCTTGCTCGAGCTGTGTATGCAGCTAGTTCACCTCTGATGCTCACAGGCAATGTGTATTAGAAGACATTTCTGAATGTTCTTCGCCCAGCATACACCCCTCCAACCAGACATGCTTTATCTACTCATTTGCTGGATGTGGAGTTCAACAGAGTTCAAGTGAAGGTCAAGCAAATCATAGAGAAAGCAGACTGTATTGCAATCATCTCTGATGGGTGGTRGAATGTTTGGGGGCAAGGAATGATTAACTACATCATCTCCACCCCTCAACCAGTATTCTACAAGAGCACAGACACATGGGACAACAGACACACCGGTCTCTATGTTGCAGATGAGCTGAAGGCAGTCATCAATGACCCTGGACCACAGAAGGTATTTGCGCTGGTGACAGACAATGCTGCGAACATGACGMCTGCTTGGTCTAAAGTGGAGGAGTCCTACCCTCACATCAAACCCATTGGCTGTACTGCTCATGCATTGAATCTGCTCCTCAAGGACATCGTGGCACTGAAAACAATGGATACGCTCTACAAGAGAGCCAAGGAAATGGTTAGGTATGTGAAGGTATATAGCAGCAATCTACWTCACCAAGCATAGGGAGGAGATTAAGAGCACCACATTGAAGCTGTCCAGCAACACCCGTTGTGGTGGTGTTGTCATCATGTTTGACAGTCACTTGGAGGGGAAGGAGTCTCCAAGAAATGGCCATATCAGTCTGCCGATATGGACAGCACCATCAAGAGGATTCTCCTGGATGATGTATTTTGGGAGAGAGTAGTAAGCAGCCTGAAACTCCTGAAACCTATAGCAGTAGCCATTGCACAGATTGAGGTAGACAATGCCATCCTGTCTGATGTTCAGACTCTGCTTGCAGATGTAAGAGAGGAAATCCGTACTGTCCTGCCCACTTCACTGTTGCTCCAAGCAGAGGAAACTGCAGTTCTGAAAAACATCCAAAAGCGTGAAGACTTCTGCCTGAAAGCCCATACACGCCGCATATTACATGTTGACCACAAGTATGCTGGCAAGAGCATCCTGTCTGGTGAGAGATCAACAAGGCCTATGGTTCATCACTACCGTGTCTCGCCACCTTGGCCTGGATGAGGGCAAGGTTCTTGGCAGTCTGGCAAGTAACTTCCAAGCAAGGGCTTTTGGGATGCAATATGGCAGTCGTGCCAACATATCTCATCAGCCACCTGTGGAAGGGACTTAGTGGATCTGAGGCTCTTTCCCTGTTGCCTGCATCATCCTCCAAACCCACCAACATCAGCCGCCTCAGAGCGCAACTGTCCTTGTTTGGGAACACATACACCAAAGTGTGTAACAGCGCTGATCAATGCAAAGGTTGAGAAATTGGAGCCATCCGGACAAATTTGAGGCTTTTTGAGCCAGACAAGCAGCTTTCCTCAACAAGGTTGGAAAGTGACAGTGAAGATGAGGCCTCAGAGTTGATGTCAAGAGGTGGACATTGAGGAGGGTCCAGGAGAAGACATGGAAGCCTGAGAGGAAGACAACCAAAGCTTTAGTTTCTAGACTATCATTTTACAGATGTACGTTGAAAATGTTTTTGGGAGATGCGATGGATAATTGGGGATCATTCAATATTCTCTTTTGTTGTTCAGTGAAATCATCATCKCTGTTAACTAATTTAATTAAAGTTCATTTCATAACTGAATTGTTTTTTTTATTTCTATTGGAAGGATTTAATCATTTGCAATTATGTCTACTTATGATAAGGTAAAACGTTTGTTTCTGTCTCCATATGATATGGTAAATATATCCAATGCAAAAACATCTACATTTTAAATGCTATTAATTTGCATATTTCRGTTAATTCCCATGGAAAGTTTCCGCCTCTGAATATTCCCCAAAATGTGCAGCCCTAGTAGTATCTAACAGTGCCGAAGTATCTTAAAACAYTTCACAACAATACACACATGTAAAAGAATGGAATTAAGAAATATATAAATATTTYATCAAGCAATGTCGGAGTGGCATTGACTAAAGTACAGTAGAATAGAATASYGTATATACATATGAGATGAGTAACGTAGTATGTAAACATTATTTCAACATTATTAAAGTGGCCAGTGATTCCAAGTCTATGTATATAGGGCAGCAGCCTCTAAGGTGCAGGGTTGCATAACTGGGTGGAAGCTGACTAGTGATGGCTATTTAACAGTCTTAACAGATAGAAGCTGTTTTTCAGTCTCTCGGTCCCTGTACCGACCTCGCCTTCTGGATGATAACAGGGTGAACAGGCAGTGGCTCGGGTGGTTGATGTCCTTAATGATCTTTTTGGCCTTCCTGTGACATTGGGTGCTGTAGTTGTCCTGGAAGGGAGGTAGTTTGCCCCCAGTGATGTGTTGGGCAGACTGCACCACCTTCTGAAGAGCCCTGCAGTTGCGGGGGGTTCAGTTGCCGCACCAGGRGGCGATACAGCCCGACAGCATGCTCTCAATTGCATCTGTAAAAGTTTGTCAGGGTTTCAGTGGCCAAGCCAAATTTCTTTAGCCTCCTTAGGTTGAAGAGGCACTGTTGCACCTTCTMCACCTTCTGGGGTTCAGACCCAGGGCCTCGAGCTTAATGATGAGCTTGGAGGGTACTATGGTGTTGAATGCTGAGCTATAGTCAATAAACAGCATTCTTACATAGGTATTCCTCTTGTTCAAATGGGATAGGGCAGTGTGCAGTGCGATGGCTATTGTATCTATTGGGGCGGTATGCAAATTGAAGTGGGTCTCGGGTCTCAGGTAAGATAGAGTTGATATGATCCATAACTAGCCTCTTAAAGCACTTCCTGATGACAGAAGTGAATGATACGGGGCGATAGTCATTTAGCTCAATTATCTTTGCTTTCTTGTGTACAGGAACAATGGTGGACATCTTGAAGCAAGTGGGGACAGCAGACGGGGATAGGGAGATATTGTATATGTCCGTAAACACTCCAGCCAGCTGGTCTGCGCATGCTCTGAGGATGCGGCTAGGCATGCCATTTGGGCCGGCAGCCTTGCGAGTGTTAACACGCTTAAACGTCTTACTCACGTCGGCCACGGAGAAGGAGAGCCCACAGTCCTTGGTAGTGGGCCGCGTCGGTAGTACTGTGTTATCCTCAAAGTGGGCGAAGAAAGTGTTTAGCTTGTCTGGAAACAAAAGAAAGTGTTTAGCTTGTCTGGAAACAAAAGAAAGTGTTTAGCTTGTCTGGTTTTCCCTTTTATAGTCCGTGATTGTCTGTAGACCCTGCCACGTGTCTCGTGTCTGAGCCGTTGAATTGCAACTCCACTTTGTCTCTGTACTGATGTTTTGTTTAATTGCCTTACGGAGGGAATAACTACTGTTTGTATTTGGCCAGATTCCCAGTCACCTTGCCATGGTTAAATGCGGTGGTTCTCGCTTTCAGTTTTGCGCGAATYCTGCCATCTAACCACAGTTGCTGGTTTGGGTAGGTTTTAATAGTCAGTTTGTACAACATCGCCTAAACACTTCCTGATGAACTCAGTCACCAGATCCGTGCATTCGTCGACGTGATTCTCAGAGGCTACCCACAATATTTCCCAGTCCGCGTGATCAAAAGATTCTTGAAGCATGGATTCCGATTGGTCAGAACAGCGTTGACTTGACCTT
>NC_036855.1:39117168-39118472 GCF_002910315.2 Salvelinus sp. IW2-2015 | reverse complement strand
ACCTTAGCACAGGTACTTCCTGTTTGAGTTTCTACTTATAGGAAGGGAGGAGCAAATTGTGCAATCATGCCATATTTGGACTAGATGCTAAACTAGGTCGGAATGTTATATAACTTCAACAAAATACAATAATTATATATTAAACAAATCTGAAATTGCACTGTGGCTGTATTAGACTTTAGAACTGTGTAGAGTTTGCACAAATATTAACTTCTTAGCGCTTATTGCAGGACTTTGACTGTGGGAAATCACATTTCCAGTCGGTCTATTGTGTGTATTAGACATTCATATTTCACTCTGTTAGCATCTAAAATATTAGCGTCTTAGGTATAGGCTGCCTAATTGGTTAAAATAAATGCCAACAAACAAGATAATACTAAATCAGCTGTTGGATACAGATAGCCTTTGGGTAATGTGATTAGATCATCAACAAGACTCACCCTATATAGCCACCCACACTTCCCTTTCCCTGTCATGTGTCTGTTCTCACATAATATGATGATGAAAGCACTTTACTTCAATGGGACCTAATCACTTCGCCAAAGGCTCCTGTCCTGACTTGACTGTATCCTAAAGACAAAGGCAGCTCTATGGAAGTATTCAGCTTTAACGACTGAATATAGTAGTTCAGCTTRTAAAGTGCCCCGAATGAATGGCGGCTGCAGTGGCAATTCTTTGCTGAGCCCTGCCTTTTATTCTGTAATTGTTAATGACTTGGCCTGGCTTGCATATGCATCAGCCAGGAAAAATGGATTAAACATCTGGCATCGACTACAGTGAGTTCCAAAGGTATTGGAACAGTGACACAATTTTGGTTGTTTTGGCTCTGTACTCAGCACTTTAGGTTTGAAATGATACAGCTTTAATTTGAGGGTGTTTTCATCCATATCGGGTGAACTGTTTAAAATGACAGCACTTTTTGTACATAGTCCCTCCATTTTAGGGGACCAAAAGTATTGGMASAAATTCACTTGTGTATTAAAGTAGTCAAAAGTTTGGTATTTGTTCCCATATTCCTAGCACGCAATGTAGTCACAAGTTTGATGTAGTCATTGCGTGCTAGGAATATGGGACCAAATACCAKACTTTTGACTACTTTAATACACACCAGTGAAATTGTCCCGATACTTTTGGTCCCCTAATATGGAGGGACTATGTACAAAAAGTGCTGTAATTTCTAAAAAGATAACCCAATAAGGATGAAAATACCCTCAAATGAAACCTGACAGACTGCACTTTGACCTCATATAGTCATTGTATCATTTCACATCCAAAGTCCTGGAGTACAGAGCCAAAACAACAAC